>NW_026521939.1:8400000-8796034 GCF_021234435.1 Artibeus jamaicensis | reverse complement strand
AGCATTTCTGTAAGACCCAAACACGTTAGGGATTTCTGGTGGGAAGAGGCAATGTTTAGGCATCATCTAAGGTTCCTCTGAAACGTTGTTTACACCCGTATTTACTGCTCCTAGAATAATGCTGCAACAGCTTGTGAGAGATTGCCCCTTTGGATTTGGTTCTATCTTGATATCTCACCACAGGGGAACAGTTAAGTAAATGAAAGCCTGGTCACTTTCTGATGTATTATATAGTCATTAAACATGGAAGAATATGAAAAACACAGAGGGAAAAAAACACTACATGGAAAAACAGAAGACTGGTTGCCAGGTTATGAGCTTAGGTGTGCGGTGGAACACCTGGACAGAATAAGTACAGGTGAACAGTCATGATCAGGACTGTAAGTAACCAGCTTCCTTTCCCTACACCTTCATGTCTACTTAAGAACACACATGGTAGAGCATGCACTCAGTGCTTACTGTTCAAACTTCTACAGAATGCCCTGAGTGACTATCAGCAAGACACCTTAACCACCAACACAGCCTTTCCATAGTTACTGTCAGCCTCTGGGCTACAGGACACCCCAGCTTCCAAACTCAGCTTCTGTGGAGCAAACTGTCACTCTACAGCTCTGACACCTGCCTCCTTCTCTGCTCCACCTCACCCTACTCTTTTTCCTTCACTACGATAAGCCTCTGCCAAACTCAGCCACCAACAACCATCAGAAACCCTGATCAGATATATTTCCAACCCAGACCTTCCCTCTGCACTATAAACATTTAGTCAATGACCTGCTACAGAATGTCCAACCAGTGGCTGTGACAAAGCAAACCTACTTGGCAATGTTCTATGACATACACTAGCACATTTAAGAGGACAGGGTGTCTGGAAGGAAAAACACAAATCCCAGGAACCTACTACCACACAAGGGAATGGCATGGCTTCAACGCTACCTGAAAGAATGATACAAGAATTCTGTTTCTCCACCCTTGTCCACTGATTCTAAAATATGTATTGCTTGTCCAGACCCAAATATCCAGCATGGATAAAGACAATTCTTCTGAGTTAACAGTGTCTCCTAGCACATCCAGATGCATGTTTGCCACAGGACTTCCCGATATGCAACTTGGTGCCCGAAGTGGCCTCACCAGCAGAACCAGACCAGAGCTGTGGCCCACAGCAAAATGGTAGAGTTATAAAGGAGCCGGCTTGGAGAACACAGCATGATCTGAAAAACTGTAAATCAGTTGAGCCTATGAGTCAAGGTTAAGAGGCTGCAACAGAGACCCTGGAGGACCAGCCCAGTAATGGTGCTGCTGACCCACCCACCAGCCAGGAACTGGCCACAGCCCATGTCTACCTGATGCTCACTGTTCTGCCAGCAGCCTGGAGTTCCTCAAGGGCAATGTGAAAACAAGCAGGGACACCAAGTGTCAGGGAATGAATAACAGAAAATGCACCCCTCATTCTAGAAGTCGTGATCCTGAGAAAACCATTAACTCCCTCCCACAAAAGAGCAAAACAACATCCGCCAATACCAGACTCCACAGGACTCACAAATTCTACTTATGAGTGGAGGAAACTGAGAGAACCCCGGGCACTGACACCAGTAAGGGGAGAAACAGAATAACGGATGAAATGGGAAAAAGTTTTCAAACACAGGGACTGAGCTTCAATGTGCCAGGTGACGGCCCTACCTCTGATGAACAAGCTCCATGTCCATTTCCTGCTAACACCTTCCTTAGCCCCTTCCCATTCTATCATACCAGCAACACATTTTCGTTTTCTAAAATAAAATGCCCACATCAAGAAATAAAATCCTTTTGAGTGCTAGATACCAGCACAACAGGGAAAGATATGAGGAAATTCTTAGTTCAGAAGTAAGCAAAAAAATTCACGTGTAAATGAAAAGCTACACCAAGACACTGGCACAAAATTCCCAGATTACCTGCAAGCCGTGCTCCCCGGCGTCATATTTGTTGTCACCGTCTAGTTGTTCTACTGCCACATAATCCACAAATGATTCAAATACTTTAAAGAGAGAAAGAGAAAGGTCAGCTGAAGTTATCAGTAAAGCTTCCATTATAATAAAGCCAACTCAAGTACATTTAGGAATGCCAGGGAAGGGAATGTCAGTAACTGGCCTTGAGTGGTAACTCTCAGCCTCCAACACAGACCAGTTAAATGTGCCCTTCACACCTTCACCAATCTAACCAAGGTGAAAACCTTAAGGAGACTGACATGGTTTCCTGAAGGTCTTACAAATGGTAACCGGCAGTAAATAAATAGAAAAGATTAAAAAATAACAAGTAA
Source organism: Artibeus jamaicensis (assembly GCF_021234435.1). Lineage (NCBI taxonomy): Eukaryota > Metazoa > Chordata > Mammalia > Chiroptera > Phyllostomidae > Artibeus > Artibeus jamaicensis. Next base: position 8,793,741 of record NW_026521939.1, on the reverse strand, counting down.
GAGAGTATCTTACGATTTCAGGGCAGGGGTTCTTAGGACACAAAAAGCAAAGATGGATACACTGGGGATCACTAAAATTATCAGATTCTGTGAAACAAATGCCAACATTAGAAGAGTGAAAAGGTAAGCACAGGATGATCTCAGTCTGGGGGGATGATCTCAGTAACTTCACCAAGAATTAGCATCCACAGCACAGGAAGAACTCCTGCCGTAGTGGTGAAAGAAGAACAGGAACTGGCCTATTCTCCTGCACCGAACAAGTGAAACACTGGACTCTGTGGAAAACAACAGAGTTCACGCTCTGGACCACAGGCAGTGAAAGTGGTGGTCCCAGAGACAGCCTGTCGAGTGTCCTGGCTACTGTGTACTTTCCAGGCCACAGCACAGCAAAGAGAAACCCAAACAGGGCCGGCCGTCCCAGAGACAACAAGGGGCCCAAGGCAGCTCCAATCTGTAGGACAGAGTGCCCAAGAACAGAAAGTTGCACAGGAAGAGAGTTACAGAGACTTGCAGGGGGTTCTCCTGGAGCCTTCTGTGACTGCTAATCACATCAGTACAGTGAGGAAATCATCTGGGGCTGGAGAAAGAAGCATCGCAAGGATTGGGGAACAGCCCCCGGCACTCCTACAGCCTGGGACTAGTGGGTGTTCCCTCCCGCCATAGTGGAAAAGCCTCCTAAGTCAGGCACATCAGGCTCAAAACTCAGAAAGCTGTGGCCTCAGTTATGGGCACAAATTAGCTCTCAACTAGAAACTGTTGCACTCCCACAAACTGTTATAAAACCCCACACAAAACTTAACAAAGCGAGCTTTGAAAAATACAAATCATTGCCAGGTAACTTAGCTGTGTCCCAGAACAAAGGATAAGAATATTCGACACCCAACAAGAATACACTCACAATGGCCGGCATCTAATAACACATTACCAGACACAGAATGAGGCTGGAAAATACAGCCCATGGTAAAGACAAAGATGACTCAACAGAAGCAGACCCAGAAGTCACCGAGGTGACAGTTTGTAGACAAGGACACTAAGTTAGTATTAACTGTATTGCATTATGGTCAGGCAGTACCCAAACTGCCAGTAAGCACATGAAAAGGTGCTTATGATCAGGGAAGTATAACTTAAAACCAAGATAGCACCATATTCCCGCCAAAACGTCTAGTCTGGCAACTGACAGCTCTCACACAGTGCTGGGCAGGAGGGCTGTGTGAAGCTGATAAGGTTCACACTGTGGGAAACTTGCTGGCTTTACCTATTAACTTGAACATCTGTTGTCCCCTGTAAGCCAGCCATCCCACTCACCATAAATGCAAATATATGTGCACAAGAAAGAAAAAAAACAAGGTAGACAAGGGGCTCATGCCTACAGCCTCACACTATAAACAGTAGACAGTCCCAAAACTCTTGCAGTATGTCTGCAAGGTGAAATACTATAATCAATAAAAGTAACTAAATTATTGTTACTTGAAACATGGATGAAATTCCACAGACAGTATACTGAGCAAAGTAAATGAGAAACACTATAACCTACATAAGTATTTTCCACATGTAAATAATAACCTATAACAGGACATTAGAATCCCAAACAGTGGTCTCCTCTGAGGAGGACGTAGTGATGGGGAAGGACTGAGACAGGGCTGGGTGAGCCAGCAAAGTTCTGTTTCTTGACCTGCCTCTCCACTCTGTGAGCTGTGTACTCATCATTTGGCAGTTTTCTCTCTACGCGCAAGCTTAATCAGGAGCACTTGCGTGAGTAAAGCACTGAATCACAACTAAATGATCAGATGGTCAGCAGGCAACTGTGTGCATAGAACTTACTGTTTTTCTTTCCTTTTATGCTCAGCTGGATATCATAATAATCTTCTCTTCTATCAGATCGATAGTCCACCTCTTTACACTGGATATAGGACTGCAAACGAGGGAAAGATGGCACAAGCATTATTAATCAGCAGAATGTACACATTTCAAAATCTTTTAAAATTATCCTTTTAAAGTGATAATTATTAGAGGAACAAGTATAAAGGATACAGGGACAATAACTAAGGGGGTGGAAATGGGAGGGAGGTGGGGATCACGGGGCGGGTGGGCTGGGATTCGAGAAATAGAATACTGTACTTGAAAAATAACTAAATAAAATTTTAAAAAATAAAGTGATAATCACATACCACCATTTTGCCTCGGAATAACTTAGGTATGGTGCCTTCTACACATGTGCCTTTCATCTTATTTTCCACGTTATCAAGCAACTGGAAGAGAAAGTTTGGGCTTTAAGAGAATGTTATGCTTAATCAACATACAGTAATTTGCAATGTGACTAGGAAATTGCAAATGGTCCAAGACATTCTAAGACTATAAATAGTATGACCTTTGGCATGCAATTATCAAAAACATACAAAATCTTCTTTCTTGGTTGGATGGTTACAAAAATATCTACATGCAACAGTTGAGATTAACCCTCTAAACAGCCTCCGGAATGAATTAGTAATCTGTAGTGCCTTTAGAAGCATTTTTTATATTCATTTTACCTCTGTGGAAAAGCATGTAAATTGAGCACTAAACTTAACTCGTATTGGTCCACACCAAGAGATTAATGAGGTTGAGCCTGTCAACAGGATTGACTGGTTTGTCCATGGGTATTTAATGAACTGGATTCAATCCAGCTAGTGCTGCAAAAAAGAAAACACACCTTGCCCAGCCAATCACCTTGAATAGCCATTTCATGTTTTGTGTGTGTGTTTGTGCATCTTTCATCACAACTGAAAGAATGGGAATTTGCTAGTGACTAAAGCTGGTTTTGGGGAGAATCACTCACACAGAGGTCTGCCTCAACCACAAGTTCTGTGCAAAGAAGGGGTCTGGATGCTGCAGGGTAATAACAGAAATCACTCTTGCAAACTGAAGCCGGGGAGTCAGAACAGCTACTCCAGCCCATAACAACTCAAGTAGATATTCCAATTAACACATTATCCCACTACAATATTTAAATTCAAGTTTCCCCTCTCAAATATTTTTTTCATTCTTTCTGGATTTTAAACTATATAACTGCTGCTTTTTTCCTTCTAACCTAGTTTTGGGCCCAAACAAACATGGGCTTATCGAAATTATGGTGATATGGAGTATGCCTCAGGTATTACTTGATAACAACCTCTGATAGTGCTTCAAAATATTAAATGTCAGTAATATGTAATTATAGCTGAAAACTTACCACGCGGCATAGCTCTTGAACATCATGTTGCATGAAGCTATCTAAAGTTTCCCACCTTGGAAAGATAAAGTGAACACTTATATATATCAAAACATCCAAATTTCCAATAAATGTATTCTAACTAGTAGCACAGATCCAAAAACTACACTCCACTATCAGTCATTATTCTTAAATTGCTTTTCCTAGAAGATGATTTTGGGAATTATGATTCCAAAATAAACTGTTTTATCAGGACACCCAAATACTAACATTATCTTGTTCTAAGCAACTTACTACAAGGGGTGGGTGTTTTTGCAAGTCAATATATGAAGGTTGACCAAACAGAATTAGAATTTATTTTTTTAAAAATTGTGTAATTATTCCTACATATTTAAACTTCAGTCACCTTCAAAATAGTCTCCATTGGATTCAATACACCTATCAAGACATTATTTCCACTGCTCTAAACAGTTTTGGGGCATGTTAGTTCTGATGCCTTTTAGGGATTCTTCCACTTTTTATTTTCACCTCTTCTACATGATTAAGACATTTCCTTTTGTGGCGTTTTTTCATCCGTGGAAACAAAAAAACTTGCTTGGGGCAACATCAGGTGCATAGGAACGTTGTAGCATGGGATGCTTTTTTTGGTCAAAAAATGCCAAACATTCAGCATGGTATCAGCAGGTGCACTCATAAATCGCCCATCATCAAAAGGGCAAACGTGTTGACAGTCTTCAACAAACATTTTCTGAAGCTGAATATAACCTCTCACAACAAGTCCAGATGGTACATGGATGCAGATGAGTTCCTAGAATACTCACTTACTGGGGGAAGCCTGTATTACACAGGAACCAGTCTCCAGCAAATAATTCTAGGGTTTGTTTTGGGTTCCCCCTCATACATTTGTTTAAAACTTTATATGCTGTTCACCTTAAAAGGTAAACCTTGACAGGTAAAGCCTTAAGTAGTATTTATTTCTCAAAAAAAAATTCTAAAAGGGGGCTGCTCTTTCCAAAGTGGTCAAATAAAATACAATGATAAATACACTCTAACATAATTAAATGCCTACACAGTGACTACAATTCTTCTTTCACCTCATTCATCCTTAAAGGAGCAGCAGAAGGAAAGGTAGATTTCCAATACATACCCAAATGATTTTGTTAGCTTTTTTGTCCCTACAGGCTTATCGCTGTGCTGTAGTTCATAGAATACTCTCTGCAATGCTAAAGGGACACTTTTGGATGAGTCATCACCCTCTGTTGGCATCATGTAAACGGCCTAAAAGGATTAAGAAATAAAAATGAAATTTGACATGAAAGTATCATTTCTAATATCACAATGGCTATCGTGCTTTAATAAAGCTTTTAATTATGCCCTACATAGGTCAGAAAGTTTTCTTTTTACACTTGAAATCATAAAAGTCTTTAGAATCAGTCTAGAAAGTACAAGGCAGCAAAAAATAATAATTTTTTTTTCTATTACCTATAGCTCACCATCCAAAGACAACCACTTTCATTTCAGACTTCTCAGAGCAACACTTTAAAACAACATTACTTATAAACAGAAGAGTTAATGGAACAAATGCTACTGACATTACCCACATTCAGCTATCCCCGGGATACGTCCTACCACAGTAACTCACCAGAAGAACAGTGAAAACAAGAAAGCAAAGCAGCAGACCAGCCAGCGCTGCCCCACAACCAGGAGTCCGTGTTGCCTGCACTGCTCCATGCTGCTCACATGACTTCCTAAAGTACAGATGGCTGGCTCACCTGTATTACATTCTCGGGAAGTCTATTCTGGTTTAAACAGTCTTACAAAAATAAACTTTTTCACCATGGTTGGTGTGGCTCAGTGGATTGAGTGCCAGCCTGTACATCAAAAGGTCGCTGGTTCCATTCCCAGTCAGGGCACGTTCCTGGGTTGTGGGCCCGGTCCCCAGTAGGGGGTGCTCTAGAGGCAACCACACACTGACGTTTCTCTCCCTTTCTCCCTCCCTTCCTCTCTGTCTAAAAATAAATCAAAATATTTTTTTAAATCAATAAATTTTGTCTATAATATGTAAAAACTACATTTTGCAGCTAGTTTTCCAACTGATCAATTTTTCATATAAAACTTTTTCAAATGTTGTTCATGGCTTTCATATTGAAAAAATACCCATGTCACTTCTAGCTTAGGTTAGGATCATTAGCTGTAGTGAACTCTTGACTACCCCAGTTAGCTTTAAGTGTCCAAACACTGAGGACTAAAGATAGGCGCAAGCATAAAATAGGGGCCTCTCTGGAGACAGCACTGTAGTAGGAGAAGACGAGGCAAAGTTTGGCAAGAGGACTTTACTTGTCCCTTAATACTTGAGAAAAAAGGGTGGGTGGAAGATTGAGGACAGAAATACCATCCATTTACCTTTCGTAGTTGATTTGTGAAAAATAAAGTCTGCAGCAGGCTGTTCATGTAACAGGTCGCTCCCTGATTCTTCAAACCAACATAGCCAGTGTGCTTCTTTGAATCCCACCTACAAGATCAGTTTGAGGTTGAGGGAAAACCACACAGGACACCTCCTTGCTTCTGCAACATGTGTGCAGCAATTCAACCAGATGCCAGCCTGCTATTTCCCACCATCCTGACACAGGAATGAAGGCTGAGCACCCCTCCAAGTTAATGACTCATCACCAGGACCATGGCACTAAGGACACCAAGGCCAAGAGTTCTTATCACAGGGCTCCCTTTAATGGTCATTGATTCTGTCCACCCAAGTACATGGACCAGTGCTAATTCAACCCCAGCAACATGACCATCAGTTACCAAGATCAGTACTCACAGATACAAATTACATTCTATAAACTTGTAGCAAACTGACCCCCAGTGTAGTTCTATTACATTCATATTAGGTCACATGCACTCGGCAAGAAATGGAACCAGGTTGGGACCCCTCTTTTCTCTTGTCATACACACAGGGAAGGACAAGCATGTATACTGGCAAGTTTTAATGCAGACTTTCAAACATCTACTACCTTTTCTTCTTAGTCCTCTATAATGCAAAGACATAAACAAATGTGATTACCACAAAGTGTGACCAATCCTTTTGTGAGGTCAAGGTCAACAGTACTGTGTTTCCAGAGGTTAGATCATGGCCTTGCAAACACACTCAGGTGTGTCAAATGTTCCCAGTTAAAATTCATGTGTGTGTCAAAATAATTTTTTAACAAATAGTTACAAAATGCACTAAAAATAATTTTTTAAATTATTTTTAAATTGTCAAGAAAATGCAAGAATCCTGAGTTACAGATGATTATTTGAAAAAGTATAATCAAAGATTTAGGAAAAAAGATTTAGGAGACAATGGTTGGAGAAGTTTTGAAAAGTGTGGCTGAACCAATAAATCTCCCTTGATTGATAAAGCTGAAAACTCAATGTACATTTGTAAGTCAAGAGATACAGTGAACAGTTTTTAAATGAAGGGGGGAAAACCACAACAATTTTAATTAGAACTTGCTTCTTTCAGGCCCCTATTGCAGGTCTTTCAATACGACCTAAGTGCATATTTCGAAAAGGCTACTTAAGAAAAGCCTGATTCCTCTGGTTATCAGTTCAATTAACATAAAGCGAAAGAATGTTATTAGCATTTTTAAAAAAAATTCCAGTGCATCACCCAGGGTACTTTAGCCAGGATCTGGACTAAGTAATACTCTTTCATGGCCCCCCTACAGCTCCCTGCCTGTTTCCATTAAGGGTCACCCAATGCACTCTCGCCCAAGAGTAAGCTCACGTGGAAACAAAGTATGGCAAGTAAGAGATTGGGACTTGTCACTTAACTTCTTCCTCAACAGAATTTTATGGTTGCACCTTGGGCCTTCAAAGTCTGGTATTCTTCTATAACCTGCTTCCAACTTACCATCTCAGCGTTCAGATCTACTCTTCAACTTCCCTCATATTCTGCCCAATCCCAAACTTTCTTGCTGGTGTCTTTATGCATGTCCTTCTCCCTGAATTCCACTGCCCCATCTTATCAACCAACCACCCAATACACTCTGTAAGGCCAAAACCACTTACTGCATACAGACCCTCCTGAATTGAGTGGCAGAAGTAGAAGCATCTCCTTGTAGGCTGTCCACTAAGCTCTACAGTGCCCCACTCACTACCTCATCTGCTCAGCAGGGCCACCAGCACACAAGGACATCCCCGACCTCTTCAAGATAAAAACAGAGCACCTCCTGCTGCAGTTATTTACGTTTTGGTTTTGCTCCTTTGCCTGACCAGTCTGTACCTTCTTTGTGAATAGAAACCCAAGGCTGTCTCGTCTTGTTGACCACCTGATTACATCAGTAGTGAGCAGCAGGGTCTGGCATACATACAGCATTTTGTTCAATAAATCTACTAAACGAAGCAGTGAATGTGGAATTGGGGTACATGTCTATATGTTCCATGTGTGCCAAGGGACAAGCAGAGAGGGAGCTCCTCTGTGGAATCATGCATTTCTGATCATGTATGAGTATTGCTCTCACTACAGCATAAAACACGTCTCGTCACAGCACACAAATAAGGAAAAACTTACGCAACTCCATGGGGAGCATCCGCCTGTACAAAGACTTCAAAAGTCACTTTGTCATCATCTATAAATCCTTTCTCAGGATCAGTCACTTCCTAAAAAATAAATAATAAGCATATCCAACTTGTATAAGATTACACAAATGCTCACTTCATTCCAAAGTGACAATTACCCTAATGTAATGAACTTTAATAAATTAAAACAGTGCTTTTTCAAACACCCGAATTATGCTTGTACTTTTGCAGCATTTTGGTTTGTTGTGAACAGTGTTATCTGAAAAAGAAGTGGCATCCCAGAGGCACTGGGAGTGCCAGGCCATGGCATGGAAAATGAGGGATGAGGGCACGCTCATTGCAGCAGGGCGGGGGAGGTTTCACAGAACCCATGGTAGGAGACCGAGAAGGACGTTCCTAAGCACGTTTCCACCTCTGCCAAAACAGCCAACATGAACTGACTTGAGAATTCATGAAGCTCCGTGAAGCTACCCTGCACCATGTCTGACTTATGGAAGGATCCCAACTGATATTATTGCTTTTAAAGGAAGTGTATACCTATCAGGAATGATGCTATTGACTAGCTTACAATGTTTGACAAAATGTTGAGACTTTAGTCCTGCTGGCTCATAAATGCTCAGGTAGGAGGAAAACACATAGACAGCTGCCCAACTTATAAAACAAATACTTTGATTCTAAAATGAATGAAGGTGCCCTGGCAGGGTAGCTCAGATGCTTAAGAGTATCACTGCAGTATAACAATGTTGCATGGTCGATATCTAGTCAGGATACATATGAAAATCAACCAATGAGTGTATAAATAAGTATAACAACAAACTGATGACTCTCCCCTGTTCTCTTTCGCTCCAAAATCAATAATAAATGAATAAATTAGTAAATAGCAAGATATGAATAATAAAAGATTTGGGGGAATACAATAATGCTTAGATTATTTAGTCAGTCTAAATTCACTGTTACTTACACTCCAAGCCATAAAATTGGAAAATCCCCAATCATTTTCTTTGTGGAAGAATAAATGACTAATACGACGACTGAATGACTTCTCCTCATCTCTGTAATTTGTAATCTTCAGCACTGCTTGTGCATGACAAGACCATGACCTGTTTAAAGAAAATAATCTAAGCCTTAGGTGAAGTATTTCATTGATGTTTATATATTTTTAAAAACACAGCACACAAAAATTCCCATATTTATCTTGTTTGTGTGTGGGGAGGGTGGGTGGTTGGCAACCATATCTACCTAGAGGGGAGAAAAGGCTAAGTAGGATTGAGGTGCCCTTACCTATTGGTTTAACTCTTGGCTTTATTTATTTTGTAATTTTTCAAAAGTTAAAGTCACATTTTTTTATTGCTATCTTTAAAATACATGTTGAAATTTTATAAGAGACTATAGTTTTGGGGTCAAATTACAATTTTTGGGATAGCATTTTAAAAGAATAGGAAAACAAGAATGATGATAATGCTTTTTTAAAATAGACTTGAAGCTCTAGGTTCTACTAATGCAGGTGTCACTTGTCGGTGTCACTCCTGCCCCTGGTACCTTTACAGGTACTGTCAGTTTCTCAAGAGCGCCTCTGACTCAGGCCTGTGGGCAGGTTTGTAGCAGGGGGCCCCTGACAAACTCTGAGCGTGGTACTGAATCACAACCACAAGTGACAGAACCATAGATGGAGTCCGTCACGTTTGGGGCAGATCACAAAGAGCCTCCGGATCAGTGTTTAAAAACCAAAAGCTATGCCACTTTAAAAGTCCACTGAAAGGTTCACAATGCTGCAAACTCACTGAAACGCCGAAAGAGCAGTGCCAGCGCATCGGGACTTCCTTATGCTGGATGTGAACCACTCACTGTTTTCAAACTACTCTTCAGATTGCGGCTATTAATACTAAAATCTTGCCCAATACTCATCAGATCAGACCATAATTTGACCATAGGAATAAAAATATTAACCTACATACAGTCCTAACTGCACTATAAAATGGGCTTCGCACTTCTTAAAACTTTCCGTAAAAAGAAACATAAAATGGGTAGTACTTCCTGGAACTTTGACAGAATAGCTAGAGCCAAAAGGTTGTGTTCTCTGGGAAACAACCTTCTCTGCGGGCGCCAAAGGGCCACATTCTGCAGGTGGCAGGGAGACAGGGCAGATGCTATTTAGGGAAGTGGCTTGGCGGTAAAAGTGGTCTGGATCCAATGCAAAAATCATCAGCTTGGGGTTTTGCTAAATGTTGTACAGTGGACAATTTTTAATTAAAGGGAAGAAGAGTCAAAAACCTTTGGCTTTATCTGAAAAGATGGACCATGAAGAAACGTCTTAACTTGTAAGGACATTTTGTAATAAAACTCACTGTATAAATGACATGAATAAAAAGATTTTTTTCTTAAATAATTTAAATGGGCTAATACTGTAAATCCCCTGAATGTTTTATTTTGAACTGTCTGAATAACATATAAGAACTGATTGACAAACAATAAGAATGTTGGGCTAAGGAATTTTCCTTAGCTAGAACTTTCTCCTGGCAAAGTTACTGGTTAATAATAATTAAGACTCGTGAACCAATAGTCAGCTAGTCTACTGGTCCCTGATTCCATGTTCATATGAACTTTAGTTTTTTATTTGCAAGAAAAATATGTGTATCTTTTCTAGTTTGGACAAAGTACCTACTGATGAGTTTAAAAGAGGGGAATGTATGGAAGTCTTATTTAAAATCAAAGGCTATGTACAAGCAGTAAGGAAATTCCAAAATTTTTTTCAGAATGCAAAAAGGCTGATCAATTTGGCTTCCAATGTGTTACCCTATCTGTGGATTTGTAATTGCATCATTTAAACTGTCTTACGTGGAATCAGATTCAGCATTGCACTGGAGAAAGAATCCTACGCTTTTTTGGTGTGGTCTGTCTGGATAAAAGCGTGGCATCACCATAATCTTCCATGGTAGATTTCGCACAAAACACGGAGGGCTAAGGACCGACTCACTCAGTCTGCTGAAGCGCTCGACAGTGAACTGAAAGGTTGCCTCGGAGCGCCAACTCGTGTCTGCAAGAAAACAGGTTGACAATCAGAGCCTGTGCTCTAAGAAAAGAGGCCTGAAAGCACGGACAAGCGGGGATGAACTATTCTACACAACCCCAACCTAGCTGCTAAAACCCAGCTCCCTGGGAAAATGATAGTATGAGTTCCAAGTTACTAAATAACCTAAAGCAATACAATGACATACACTTTCAGTGTGAATGAAACCCAAAACTCAGAAGGCTAACAACACACACCTGCCTTCCCTCCTAGATCTACGAGTTCTGTGTGATGAGAACATCTGTTCTACCCTATCTTAATTCCCACATAATCCTCAGTGCATGGAGGGGCTGTGGAGAGAGGGATGAAACATGTAACATTTGTTCAAGAACAGGACTTGTAGATGAAAGGAAAAAAGTTTCAGAAATGGGCTGAGCTGGAGGAGAAAAAATGAAGGGGGCGCTGAACTTGCAATAACAAGGGAGGCCGTCTGGGGGGAGTGGGAAATGACCAAACCCAAGGAAGAGCAGTGCTGTTTACAGCCAAAAACATTGCTATAAAGTTAGCCTTAAAATAAAAGTTAGCGTCTTAGTTCACAATTACTGTGAGACAACAGCCTGGATTCCATATGGAGAATAACTATTAAAATACAAGCAGAAAATGATATTGTTTATTACTCACTGAGACGAAAGGCCAATTTAAGGAATTGGTCTCCTCCAATAAAAAGCAAACTGCTGATATAAGGCCTCTTAGTAGACTTTTAACTAATGTCACACACTTCAGATTTCAACCTTTTACTGGTGGTGCCTATTCATTTAAGTGACACAGGCCCCAGTTAGCTTTGACAAACCCAGCAGTGTACACAGTGATGCTTCTCAGACTCCTCACGTGAAGAAGTAGTCCTTCCAAGGCCACCGTGCCAATCTGTCACTACCAGCACTTCCTAATAAAACATCATAAAACTGCCACAGCAGGATACACATTTCTAAATGCTTTCTCCTGCTTTCTATATCTATCTCTTTGCAGAATGGGAACAGTTCACAGACAGGCAGGAAACCAAGGGCCACCTCTGAGGAGATACAAATTAGTCTATAGAATAGCAGGACTTTGGAAGGCTTTTTAAGAATCAGGTGCTATTTACACATCCATTCCCACAGGCTCCTGAGGTACCAATGAGACTGGAGCCTTAGGGAAAGAAGAGTATGTCAATAGCACACTCCCTTCCTTCATCCTTCAATCTCCAAGGAGATGGCCGAGTGCTCAGGCTGCAGACATCTCAGCATACACAAACTGCTTATTTGTGACTAACTGAATTTGTTCTTAGGAAAACATGTCCATCAGTCCTCATGAGAGGGCAATATTCTTCACCAAAGAAAGAAAATCCCAAAGAATGTGTGACAGTGTTTTTACCTTCTTGAAAAGTATTTCTTCATTCCTAATTTTTTTTTCCTACATGTAACACTGCTTGGCAGTTTACAAAGAAGCCCTCTGAAAGGAGAGCAACTGAGCAGGGCGTGAGTCACAACTAAGAGGTGCATTCTGTATTTGAGCCTCTCCCAGTGACGGGAAACCCTAACCCCTTTGGGGTAAAATAAAAGTCCACTGAGAAGACATGAAACTTGCTCAAGAGAATGGTGCCTAGAATGGTGTAGCAAAAAAACAGGCCACTTTTTCATAGATACACAGATCACATCTGAGTGGCATTTAAATCCTACATGGTAGGCAGGGGAAGCTATTACGTAATTCCCAAATTATAGATGAGGAAACAGAGGCTTGCTGAAATTAAATGGTTCCTCTTATCCAATGTGTTTTACAAAGTGACCACAGGGGGTCCAACAGCCAAATTCTTGAACACTAAGCACAATGATCCTGCCTCTGATTTGTAGAGTGGCATTCTAATGCTGAGCTGAACTCAGACCCCCCTGAAATCAGCCTGTTTGACATTGATGGAAGAAATGAAACATAACCAACTGAAAAATTAAAAAAATAATCTCAGGACATTTGCTGGGATCTAAAGAATTCAGCATAGCAGAACCCCACCTATCTTCTAATTCCCCTAATTTGTTTTCAGATACAGTTCAGCTCTTCAAAGGATTAGACTTTATATAGATAAAAATGCTTTGCTTCTCTTTCACCCCATACTTTATTCAAATTTCTGAATTAATCAAGACCAAACAATGGTGAAGTCAGCATGGCACTGAGTCCACAAGATGGCAGGCCCAGCAGATGCAGAAGCTCAGTGCCCTGAGCCTAGTGAAACCCTGCCTCACAGTACTCAGTTCACACTTGCTGAATTATATACTAGATGTGAGATTCTGCCTCACATTGAAAGCACATCCTTACAGCAGACTTACCACCCCAAAACACGCTAATCACAAAATTTAACATGAGATTTCATATGAATAGAAATCTCACCCATGGCTCGAAACTTTTTATACTAATTGAATGATTGAAAAATTATATCAAATTACAAAAAGGTCAAAACTGAAGAGTCTACAAATAAGAGAAGCTGACCTGAAACCCATCTTTGGCAGATAGAGCTGGCCTGATATCCCCCTATTAGCAAATACAAGAGGCTAATATAAGTCCTTCCCCAAGAAAACCAGGGAAAGATACTCAGGATCCTATGTACTATTTTTGCAAATTCCTCTGTCTATAATCACTTCAAAATTAACAATGTTTTCAAAGGCAGTATACTTGGTATTAGGAAGGATATCCCATATCCCTCAGTATTAATATTTCAACCAAATAGAAAATCTAAACTGTCAAGATGCCACAGAGCACCCGTTTCATTACTCCATGCATCGTTTTATTGTAAATAATAGGATGATGATGGAGCTCATGTTAACTGCTGTCATCATACATTCTCAGCAGAAAACCTGATAACCCGCTTCCTTCCCATCCTGTCCCTGAAGAGCAGCACTGGCTCCTGTAGTCCACAGATACCAATGTCCATTCTTACAACAATCTTATCTTCATAGGGCAAAGGTCAATGTACCAGCTTAGTGTTTGGTTGCATAAAAAAGTGGAGGAAGATTAATACTTTGGTTTTCTGAATCCGAGAGGTTAGCCTGAAGTTCTCCTAAATGGCAGTTAATTTTAATAAATCTCAATTACTCATCTAAATACAAGTCTTTACAAGTCCTAGTTAATTCCCAGAAATTACTTTCACAGGTACCAACAATCTCAATCTAGATCCATCTACATGTGCAGATTCACCTAGCTCTGCAGAGGCTCCATTTGCTCTAAAACTTCCCATGGTCACACCAGGCAAAACAGTAAGAAACTAAAATCAAAGTACAGTGGGTAAGCACAACTAGATACCAATTTTGTTACTTGCCCACAATTCTATGTTAACAGGATTTATAAACGCTCTCTACCTCACTGACATCTTTCTGGTTTGTGCTATTAGCTATTTAACTTTTCTACAGGAAAAATGCCCTATGCCTCTCTGCACAGTTAGGGCATTGATCATTGTACTCCAGTGTTTTTCAGAACAAGATGCTAAAAGAAGATTGGAGAAAGGGGAGTTCTAAAGTCCAGTCTTTTGGAGAAAGATGTTTGGAAACTGGTGACCAAGAAAAGTACTATAGTACAGAAACCTGTTTAACCTAGCACTCCTCAGACTTCCTACATTCACAGCACACTTAGGTTCTGCAAAAGAATGTTTTTGAAATACACATCATGACTACAAAAACGCTGCCCTTAAGTAAGGCTTCCAAGTCCAAGAACAAGAACCACCTCCCTCCCGCCCCCTTTGCTAGCAAATAGAAATGAACTTGGTCGCTTTCTTACTCCTGGGCCTTTCAAAAGGCACCTAAAATCCAAACCAGGGAGAAAGTGCTATTGAAGACCACTCTACTTCCTCCTATACTATGCTTTGTCCACTTGGTAATTCCCAACAGGAGCATCCCCACTTTTAGTTTCTGTGGTTCAGCACCATTATTTGCCACTTATAATTTAGCAAAATTGCCTCTAGAGAGGAAAGCGATTTTACATACATTATGATCTCATAACACTGGTCCACAAATGAGGGAACTATGGCTCCCAAGATATACCAGGCAATATCCAGATATTTGGTTGTCACAACTGGGGCAGGGGCATGGGAGTAGGGTGGGAAACAGGGGTGGAATGACACTGGCATCCTCAAATGCACAGGACAGCCCCCTACAACAAAGAATGGCCCACCCAGAAAGGCAACACAGCCGAGGCTGAGACACCCTGCCCTTTTATCTGCACCTGTGCCTTCTCCCAAGCACTCCACCCAAAAAACACAAAGGGAACTAACTATCAGTATGAAATTGCTCTGGGAACTAGACTGCGAGGGTTGTGACTGGGTTGGACCACCCACTGCTCCACAAGTGGCTACAGTTGGCCCTTAACTCAAACCTGGCACACAAGACCTGACTGCTTTCCCACTACATTATCTGAATCACTTTTGGCATCTCCGGTGTCTAAAATAAAACCAGAAGCCCAGCAACCAAAGAGACCACACCCACACCGTTGCCCTTCATCTAGAGTGGAAAGCACACTCCACAGGTAACAAAGCAGCGGGGTTTAAACCACGCCTCTTTACCTTCCTCAGATATTGCCTCAGCCAGCTGCCAGGGGGTAAACCGCACTGTGAGAGAACTCTCAACTACGGCTGCAGTTTCTCATGGAGGCTGAACTTTTGGCAGGAGGTCTGAACAGCAGTCCTTCTGGTGGTGCAGCCCGTGGCTGATGAGGTTTCTTTCAACTGCCCCGTTACACCCCTGGGAAGGACACAACCCTCATGAGGATTGATGGACATGCTTTTGACAGAACATGGTTTCATATTACACTGCAAGATTCCAGGGGCTGAATAAAGTGACTACTGGCTGCTACCTGCTCATGATTTTGATCTTGCAAATGTACAGGTCACACAATCCAATAAATTACAAGGAAGAAACTGCCTCAAAACAAAGTGATTCCATAGGCACAAAATGGCCATGCATGTACATATGCACATGTTTTTTGCATAGAAGGTATAGACCAAAAGTTAGTGTGGGAGAATGAAGCCCAAAGCTTGGTCAGATTTCATATCTAATGGGAGTGGGGGACAGACAACTGATATACACACTACCAGAAGGCAATGGAAAGCCAAGTTCCAATGTCTAGAAGTATCTGGCTGGAAACAAGAAGGAAAAGGAGAGTAATGTGTATTCATTCTGGGTACTTACAGTGGCAGGAAAATTACACACCTGAGTAAACAACCATCTATTATAAACTCCTATATTTAAACCTCCTCACCTAGGCTGGGGGCAATAGACTCACCTTGAAATTTGTGAGTAATCCTGAAATTCAACAACAAAACAGCCTAATTTTTCCTCAGGTACAACCTCCTTAAAAACTAGCTGCTTATAAGGAACTCAGAAGGTATGTGAGGAAGAAATGTACATCACACCTATTTGTGTTTCTGACAGAATTTTTGCCCAATCAAAGTAGGCAACCCACAGGTACTTACCATCCTCCATATCTTCTTCTGTGTTGTTGTGCCCATCACTCATGGTTACATTCCCATTGATAATAGGATTTTGAGTAATTCTTGGTGGGTCATCAGTATCTCCAGCTTTAAAGAAAACAAAGAAATCCCAAGGTTTTTACCTTCAAGGCTTAGTTTAAACAAACAAAAACATTCAATACGTTTTAAGATTTGAAGGCACTAATAAGTTCCAGCTGTGCCATAATAAATGCACTCTGACCCAAAGAGTACTTACTAGTATATTTACTAAATATAAACTTCGGCTGATACCAAAATGTTAAGTGTACTTGAACACAACTTAATAATCTACTCCACCTGGACTGACATTTATTTTGAAGTAGGTTTCCTACTGATTCAAACTCAAACAATCCTAGAGAAAATACTGAGGATGTACTAAATTTTTACAAGAGTGACATGAGATATTTTTACCACACACATTCTCATTCTCAAAGTGTCTCTGGACAACTACTGTATAATTGGTACTTGGGGGACACAGGGAGTTGGGAAGGAGATCCCTGGGAAGACTCACATGTACAGAATCCAGAAAGGCCTGTAGAACCAATAAACTGGTTTTGTGTTTTTGAATGCTTGCTGAAATCTGGCTGAAAAATATTTAAATAAAATCAAAAGTGTAGATACAAAACTTTTAAGCAATGGCCCTAGCTGCTGTGTGGCCATTGGTGTGGCTCTGACTGTTGGGCATCATCCCACAAATGCAAAGGTTGCAGGTTCAAATACCAGTCAGGGTCCTTGACTGGATGACACCCAGTTGGGGGGAATGCAAGAAGCACTGATTGCAGTTTATCTCACACAATGATATTTTTCTCTCCCTCTCTTTCTCCTTCCCCCACCGCCCAAAAATAAATAAAATCTTTTCTAAAAACTTTTAAAGCACTGATTACCTATCATAAGGTGTAATTCTGTTACATTCTCATGATTTCATTAATTTAAGAAAAATTTTGTTACACTAGCAAAAGTCCATTGTTTTAAAATATGGCATGAAAATTTTAAAATAGTCTCTATTGGCCAATATAGCCATACTTCACATTTTTAGATCCTTTCCTTGTTCCAGATATCAGAACAGCTCGCTGCAGCTAATGCTTGCCCCCATGTTGCCTCTGCACTCAGCTTTCCCTGGGGCATATAACACTTCAAGAAAAATTAAGGAGTCTCAGCTGCAGATGAGAGGTGTGGTCGTAAAAATATCTACATAGGTGTGTTCTTGTCCTCCAATATTTCAGAGCCTTCCCAGCATGAAGTCTGTTTCAGCACCATGGATAGCACACTCGCTCTCAAAATCCCCAACTATTGGGTTCCATCTCAAATATTTTTTAATACAAACTGCTCTTTATCCTTCTTGAGCATCTTGCACACACACACCTTAGAAATCCCTGGAAGCCAAAAAACAGGTATTACCACCAGCATTTAGAAAGACCATGCCCAATCTTAAGTGACAATACAAATTCCCAATTTTTTATTAAATAACAATATATACACTTAGGAATGTATTAAAAGTGATTTTTTAAAATAAACAGATATTTCTTACATTGGTGCCTCAACCACCACATCCTGACAGAGAAACTGGGGGAGGGAAATGAGGCAAGGAGAAATTCTTCTTACTATTGATTAAGTGGCTCAAACTCTAAACTCTAAAGCATATGTGCTTAAAAAGAACTGAAAAACCAGGCACCTTGCTTGACTGAAATGTCTTTCATACACATTTATCTTCATTAATTAAGTACATAAAAACATTATAAAATATTTTATGACCAAAAATCTCTGGCCTATTAAATAAATGGCACACAGCCCAGATGGAATAGTAAGCAACACTTTTTTAAAGAACCTATATGAAAAATACTCTAACTCAAGTTAAAAAAAATTAGGACATTGAGCAGTAAACACCACCTTTGTTATAAAAAAGATAAGTTATGTTGAAGAATATATAAATTGTTATTTCCCTTTAGACTATACATAGCACTACTAAGAGGTTCTATAGAAGCAGAAGAATATTCACCATATCCATACATTCACATCACAGGAATGTACTTTAAATATTGAAATAATTTGCTTGAAGCAAGCCCAGTACTTTTTAATTTAGTTCTTTGGTTTAAATCCATCCAGCCCACTGCAATTTCTTTAAAATAGGGCTTATGATGCAGAAACACAAAAATGACAAATAATCCTCTGTGCACCAAACAAAGCATTGCTCCTAAACTAGCGATGTTATTTAAGTGTAAGCAGTCTAAATTGTGGCAAGTCGTAACTTGCCTGATCCATGATTCTGAAGATTCTGAGATCCAGGTGAATTCAGATGATTGCTGAAAGAAAATACCTTTCAAGGTCTGTTTTGGTGACTTGAGATACAGAGTAGTTTTTCACCAGAAGTTACATTAGTAATAAAAGTCAAGATCAATTCAAGAGATCTTATGGATCGCCATCCACAACACCTTATTGTGTGGAGCAGATAAATGAATAAATTACACCACAGTTTTTCAGCAGTACAATTAACTGCAAGGTGGTGAATGAAGAAAGCCTTATATTTTTGTAAAATGAGAGATCCTATTCTGATGTTAATGAAGACAGGATTTCTCTGCAGTTTGCCCCAGAAGGGAAGGCAGGCAGAATTCTGCAGTTGAATAGGGTCCTCCTGAGCAAAACCCCACATTTACACACCACAGTACACATTTCTGCTGGGCCAACCACTTTGCTCTTTCCCATCCTTCATAAGCATGGAGATGGTGATCAAGGCCAATGGCTGTGAAATGGGACCACATCCCTGGTTGGACCACCAAGTACATGAGAAACCAGAACTGTTAACAACAGGCTCCATGAAACTCCCAAACAACTGCCAATGGGACCTTTGTAAAAAGTTGGACATTCAAGTCTATTCCTGAGGGACTGAATATCCAGTTTTAAAAAGCTCCTCACAAATGAGTTGGATCAACAAGAGGATTAAATTTCATTAAGACAGTGAATCCCCAAACCAGAATTAAATGATGGAAGTGCCCAAAACCCACAAAATGTCTGTACTAGGCTTCCAGAAATATCCTAAAAGATAAACTGCCTTCTTTAGCATCAAAGAAGTGCACAGCTGGTGTATACATGTATTGGTCGCTGTGTATAGTACACCTGGTTCCTGACTTTTATGGACTGCCTAGCTGGAATTTTCCCAGATGTATCACCTCTCATTTGGCCTATATGAGCAACACTGATTTTCTGATAACAATGATCTCAAATGAGACTGGAGACATGTTTGGCAAGTGCCAATAATAATATGGAATGCGTCAAAAAGAGAGAAAATGTCCCTGATAGGACAAATGTCTGTAGGGTGAAAAAAGCAGTTATCCATGTAAAATATACATATGATACTCAAAAAAGTTACAAAAGACTGCTCCCATTGTTTGTGATTGGTAAGCCTTTTGACAATAGACCTTGTGGTAAGTATCCAAAGCATAATTTTAGTATGTATGTAAAAAGGTACAAAATCTTTTTTTAAAGGGTGACTTTAGAAACACACAAGAGACTACCTTGGCTCAGTGCTAATCCTCTATATCGTCCTCTTTTACTGACGATGCCTATGCTTATGTTCTGCTTTTCTCACTGCTGACTTTCGTTTGTGATGTCATAACAGAACTACTAACCCAGAGAACATGACCAACTGGCATGGAAATGATGCAGCACTCAGTAAGCACCTGAATGTCACTCTTGCATGAGCTAACAGACGAAGAACATTATTCCAATTTGTTGGCTTTGACACTGTCTGTTGCTTCATAAAGATTTCTCAAACCTCTCCCAGAAAGGCTGGGGTTGGGGAAACCAAACACCACCACAAAACTTTACAGCCTTCTACAAGGATCCTGGTACACAAAGAGCCAGCCGCGTCTCACATTAACTCCCTACTCAGCCCCCAGGGACATCCTCAAATTTCCAAACTAGTGGCACAACCCAATGACCAGAGCCACAACTCAGTTAACGTTTCAAAATACAGATTACTAACTTAGTCCCCAAATTGGTCGGGCAGAGCCTTTAACTGCACATCTGAATCCCAGCTCTACCAGTTCATGTTGAATCCCAGCTCAGACACCTCTCCCATGCTCTCCCCTCCCCTCACCCTTCTGCTTGGCCTTCCTCCTTTCAGCCCTCTCCCAGCCCCAAACCCATTTTAATGAGCATTACAGAAAACAGAGATTATCAAAATAGAACACTGGTATCTTTCTGCATTTTCATCTCTTAATTGGCAATCCCAAATATATTTCAGGAACAGTTCAGAGATTTCAGTACTGGCTCTGGAAACCCATCAAACAGCGGAAAGCACCCAATCTGAACTCCAGAGTCACCTTCATGTCCAAGTCTCTGATTCCCTGCCATGTCTGCATGGCTCTGCAGCAGAACTACTGGGCTGGGGGGAGGGGGAGGGTTCTCTTGGCCACATCAGAGTCACTGCATGGAATCTCTAGAAGCACTATACCTCAACATGCTTTTTTTAAAGCTCCCACAAAATTAGGGCAAGAAACAGATTTAAGTAACTTCAATCGTTTAAATACCTTCAAAAGGCAAAATATCTGGCTGTGTGGGGTGGCCTTTAGGGCAGAATACTACTGTGTTAGGTCCTCTATCTGTGTATTTAACAAGAACCATTCATTCCTTTCTAAAATGTGTGTATATGGTGGTGTGCATGTATTCCTATTGTAAACCTGTACATTGCAAAAAAGTAGTCTGGAAACTTGTAAAGCACTAAAGCACACCCACAAAACACATTATGTGCTGTTATTAAACTTGATGTAGCTTGATTGTAACATTTAGTTTATAAAGGTTCTTTCTATTTTCCATGGCAAAGTCTTTAACACTTGAAAAATAGAAGTGATGCTTGATTTATTTTTGTAAGTATTTGGAATACTTTAAATAAATGAATGTCCAATACCAGGTTTTTAAAAATGGCATAGTCCAGAATCAGAAAGAAAATGTTAACAGCAGGGGAAAGACCCGGTTATTAGTTCCTTAGTTGATGTAAGTTAACAATGGGAAACCCAGTGACGGGTATATTAGGACAAGCTGCACTAGCTTTCCAACATTCTTTTAAATCTAAAGTTTAACACTTTTTAATTGCTTTAGAGAGACCAACAATCATTTGCTGTTCTGCTTATTTATGCACTCATTGGTCTTCTTACAAAACCTCACCAAAGGATATGTCTTAAAATTGCTTTAAGAAAAAGAGGAAGGGGGGGACAAACAAGGATTGCTTGCCTTCTCATAGATGCCCAGGTTAGGGATGGAACCGGCTACCTGGATATGTGCTCTGACTGGGAACCAAACCCATGACCCTCCAGTCTACAGGATAATGCTCCAACCCACTGAGCCATACCAGCCAGGACTCAGGGGTTGATTCTTGTATGTGCCCAGACCAGGGATAGAATCTGCAACCCGCAACCCCAGCAATCTAGATGCTCCAACCAAAGTCAACTACCCAGCTAGGTATAATTTTTACTTAAAAAAATGACAACATAAAGCCTGAGTAGAACCGTATCACTGAATTTATACTTGAAAAACTTCACCACAAATCATCCACGGAAGCGTGTCTGAAATTCTCAGTCTATAACTGAACAGTCTCAACACAAGGACCCTCAGGACCCTCAGAGTGTGCACTTTCATGGCCACGGCCATGCCCCTTGGATGGGCCCCACTCCACCCCTCAAAATATGCCCCACCAATGTCTAATCTCCACATTCATAATTTATCACTGCAATGAAATTACCGAAAAATTGTCCTGGCTTCTGTGGCTCCAGAACTGAGTGCAGGCCTCCGAACCAAAGGGTTACAGATTCGATTCCCTATCAGGGCACATGCCTGGGTTGTGTGTCAGGTCCCCTGTTGGGGGTGTGCAAGAGGCAACTAACTGATGTTTCTCTCCCTCTTTTTCTCCCTTCCTTGCCCCCTCTCTAAAAATAAATAAAATTTTCTTTTTAAAAATTACAGGAAAAAAGCAATAGGTAGGTAACCTTTTGAAAGGCCTTTGACACTCAGCAAACCTCCTTTGAGGCTTACACGGTGAATACCTGGAATGTTTCCAATTTGGGAATGGTATGATGAGAGCTGGTATAAATACTTTCGTACAGTTTCTGGATTCATACTTATTTCTACTTTTAGATTTTATAAGAATGAAATGCTCAGTAATGTGGCAAGGGTTTCAGAGATGCATCAGGGGAAATAACGACCTTCACCCTCTGAAGACACTATATGATGTGTCGTCACCTCGTCGGCTTTCTGAATGTCTGCACGTAGACACAGATGCACAAGGTGCACACACTCTTTTCTCAGGAACAGAGAAATGGCACCCCAATTACACTACACGGATAGCTTACAGCTATCTGGAGTCAGCGCAGATACACATATGAATGAACTTGTACATGGATTTTATTTAG
This sequence comes from Artibeus jamaicensis, assembly GCF_021234435.1. Taxonomy (NCBI): domain Eukaryota; kingdom Metazoa; phylum Chordata; class Mammalia; order Chiroptera; family Phyllostomidae; genus Artibeus; species Artibeus jamaicensis. Next base: position 8,771,065 of record NW_026521939.1, on the reverse strand, counting down.
AATAGCACCATAACACTTCACCATGATTTACCCAACCATTCCCTTACAGACGACTGTTTCCGGGTTGGGGAGATTATTTTCCTTGGGGGAGGGGGCACCTGCACGATGCACAGCAAATATCTCTATACTATGATTTTTGCTGTGCCGTACATTCTGTAAACACGTCTGTTTCCCCAAAGTAGTTTGCTGTGCTCATTCCAATAGTATTTATCAACAGTGCATCCAAGAACTCAGAACGCTACCAAATGGCTCCCGACAGCCAAATCACAAGACCCTCGTCTGCACAAAGTTTGCATGCTGCTCAAGAGAACTCTTCCAGCTCTCATGCACAACTCCGTAACTCTTACTTGAAGGCGGTCAAATACAACCAATTTCCTGACTTTCCAGCCCAGAACAAATCCTCAATGTATGAAACCTAGCTCCAAGCTCACAGAGGAGCAAAAAGGCAGCTGACCACCCACTAGACAAAGACAGAAGGTATACTGAGGATGACTGAGAAGAGGGAGCAGCCATCGGGCCAGTTATAAAGGGAGGGAGGGCATACAGAAGAGACAGGGCAGCACTGGCCTGTGGGGCAGCAGGAACAGAGCAACTAGGAGGGAGACGGGCAGTCATGAGGGACATGAGGCTGGGAGCTGCCACACTACAAAAGAAACCAGAGCCTCTTGAGAGCTGAGAAACAACCTCCCAACACTTGGGGAAAACATGCAGTTCTGTGGGAAAACTCGCTGACTGTGGAGTCAACTAAGGCAACACTGGGCCTGAGGTGAGACCAGGGAATACAGTCAGTCCTGGGACAGAACCTGGAGCTAGCTAAGCAGGGACTTAAGTTCTTACAATGGTACCAACACGGTGAGGACTTGCAGGTCTGAGTTACTCTACTCTCAGCACAGGTCTCACAGTCAGTCTGTTCTCCTCTCCAGGACTCGGTGGTGCCCGAAGTATACCACCCTCGTGGCAAGTGGGGAGAAGGTGCCAATCAGGCAACATGGTCCCTGCTGGCCAACAAGCTCACTCACCCAGTCAGAAACACCACACTGCCCAGTGGCCCTGAGCAAACAAAATCACTTCCCAACTCTAACTCTCTGAGTTCCTGACTAGTAAAGTGAAACCTCCAGGAAGCACTCCAGATCTTAATGCGGCCTTCACTTCAGAAAGATCACTTCTTGTCCATTATGATTCCAATACCAAGGACTTCAAGCATCCCCCTAAATGCTGGACATGCCTAGCGTGCCTGCAATTACAGTAATAATAAAGAAGACATTCTACTCCATTCTAACATGTCTTTCCAGACAGGAACAATTTGGGAGGCAAAGGCACCCATCTCATCTCTGGCTGGGGCTGGGTAAAGCCCACACCCTTCTCTCAGAAGTTAGTCAACCTACATATCAAGCTTCTCAAGTGGGCGAAGAGCTGGGCTGGGTCCTAGGGCTCAGCAGGGAACAGACAGATAAGCTCCCTGCTCTCCTGCAGTTTACTTTCTTATGGGAGGAGATGCGAGGGACAATTGCAATGGAGGAGAGACCAGTACTGACAGAGCCACAGGGCTTGGAGGCATACCACTGGTCATGAAGGAAGAGGCAACATCCAAGTCTAAACCACAAAAGAAAAGAAGCCAGCTGGGCAGAGAACCTGGAGAATCACATTCTAGATAGAGGGGCAAGGGAGAAGATGGGAGAGGACGTTCAGTCAAAAGGTGGGCAGGGCCAAGGCTGTGGAGGGCACTGAAGGCCATGGGAGGGCTATGAATTTCATTCTCAAATGTACCTACTTTTGAGGACCTACATTCTCAAATGTACCTACTTTTTAGCATGTGCCTTCAATCAAATGAAAAGAAAGCCACCATTGAGGGGAGGTGGAAAAATGTAATGGGGCAATGAATGGTGATGAAAGGAGACTTGAAGGCACTGCTCAAAGAGCAGCTCTCTGGTAGGTCAGAGCTAAGATGTTCCCAGTGTTTGGACCTTGGCTGCCAACCCCATACACCTATCTGGACAAGCCTACCCTAATCATCTCAGACACAGGATCCTTGCTGTTGTGCAGAAGATGTGGGTGTCCCTCAGGGCTAGCCTGCCAGGTTAGCCAGGCAGCCTCCAGTAGCTCAATGAATTCCTTCGGTCATATTACTAGCATTGGAATTACGGCTTAATCAGAACCATGACTCTAAAGTGTTCTGGTTTTACACTTTTATGATTTTTACATGATTTGGCTACCTGTGTCTCCCATTAAACTGGCCAGAAGTCCACTCACGTGGCATTCCTGTTGTACTACATCAGGACTTCTTAGGTCTTCCACTGTTGGTCTTCTACTGCTGCCCAGCTGCTAGGTAGTTGAGCATGAAGATTCAATGTAGAATCTCTGTATGAAAACCTGACCATTAGCTCTACACTCTAAAATAATCCCAGTTTAATGCAGTTATAGGAAAATACAGCCACAAAAAAGGCCACATATAAATTTCTGTTCCATAAATGAAATTCAGTTATAGGAAAATACAGCCACAAAAAAGGCCACATATAAATTTCTGTTCCATAAATGAAACTATTTGTTTAGGGCTTTTTGTTTGGCCTGATCATGCCAAAACCGTCGGCTCCCTAGAGGATCATCCTCTAACTGCCAATCACGCTGGCTGCGCTGTGAGGGGTGTGCAATCAGGCACGACTGCAGAGCTTTTATGTACGCTATGTCTGCATTGCTTTCTTACACATCCGGTGTTGTTCCACAGAAAAAAAGAACTAGCATTATCTTATATGCTGTGGAGCACAGGCCACTTGTGGAAAAGAAGTCCCAGCATACCTGGCAGAGACAGAGCTTAGAAAAGCTATAGGACAGAAGTAGAAAATATTTAACAGCCTAACGATTAATAACTAGAACACTCAGAGTTACTAAAAATTAAGAAGGAACAACCTAACTACAACAAAGGAGAAATTCACAGGAAATTTAGAAAGAATAAATATGCACAACTTCTCTAATTAATATGATACTTTTCCATCTACCATATGAACAGAGAAAAATATCAGAAATGCCTGTTGATACAGAGGGGCTTGCAAAATGTGTGGTGTCAAATGGCTAGCAGGAATGTAAATATACAATCAAATTATTGTCGTCAAAGGCAGTATTCAGTAAAATCAAAGGTCAACTATGTTTTCATACAAGTCATGTCCAGAAATTCATTCCAAAGAATATTAGCATACACGCCAAAAGATGTACATCAGCAAACATCTTACATTGAAATACCATTTTTTACAGAGAAAAATGAAAAACATAAGTGCCCGTTACTATGAAGGGCCACATGTTGTATGATTCATATGACTCCATTTATATGAAGTGTCTAGAAGAGGCAAATCCTCATTGAGAGACAGAATGCAGATCATTGGTTGCCCAGAGTTGACAGGGAGCCAGCAGTTAGGGGATGGGGAGACTGGGGAGATCGATAGGTGGGGCAGGAATTTCTTTTTAGAGTGATAAGAAATCTTCTAAGGTGAATAAAAGACTTACATATAAGTTGTGACACCATAAAAGTCCTAGAGGAGAACATAGGCAGGAAAATCTAAAATATTTCATGCAGCAATTATTTCACTGATATGTCCCCTAAAGCAAAGGACATAAAGGAAAGAATAAACAAATGGGACTTCATCAAAATAAAAAGCTTCTGCATGGCTAAAGAAAACAGCATTAAAATCAAAAGAGAATCAACTGTATGGGAAAACATATTTGCCAATGATACCTCAGACAAGGGTTTCATCTCCAAAATATACAAAGAACTTACACGACTCCACTCTAAGAAGACACCCAACCCAATTAAAAAATGGGAAAGGACTTGAACAGTCACTTCTCCAACGAGGACATACACAGGGCCCAGAGACATATGAAAAGATGCTCGGCATCACTAGCCATCACAGAGATGCAAATTAAAACCACAATGAGATACCACTTTACACTGGTCAGAATAGCCATCATAAACAAATCAACAGACAAGACTGGAGAGACTGTGGAGAAAAGGGAACCCTAGTGCACTGTTAGTAGGAATGCAGGCTGATGCAGCCACTGAGGAAAACAGTATGGAATTTCCTCAGTAAACTAAAAATGGAACTGTCTTTTGACCTGGAAATTCCACTGCTAGGATTATATCCTAAGAACCCTGAAACACCAATCCAAAAGAACTATACACCCCAATGTTCACAGCAGCACAATTCACAATAGCCAAGTGCTGGAAGCAACCTAGGTGCCCATTGGTAAATGAGTGGATCAAAAAACTATGGTACATTTATACAATGGAATTCTAAGCAGCACAAAGAAAGAAGAAGCTCCTACCCTTCATGACAGCATGGATGGAACTGGATGATCTCAACTTTAACTGGAACCTATTAAACAAAACGAACATGCAAGCAAAATATAACCAAGACACTGAAATTGAGAACAGGCTGACAGTGACCAGAGGGGAGAGGGAGGAGATAATGCAGAAAAGGGGTGAAAGGTTTGCAGAACAATTATAAAGGACGCATGGACAGTAACAACAGGGCATAGAAACAGAGGAAGGAGGTGGGAAGGGCTGGGGTGGTGGGGAGGTGTAGGGGGAAAGGCAGAAAACTGTACCTGAACAACAATTTTAAAATGTTACAAAAGAAAAGAAATCTTCTAAAACTGTCTGCACAACTCTGGGGGTGTTGCACAACTCTGGGACTCTACTAAAAGTTACTCAACTGCACACTTTAAATGAGTGAATTGCATGGTATATGAATTATATCTCATTAAGTTCTATTTGTTTTTTTAAGATTTATTTATTTTTAGAGAGGGGAAAGGAGGGAGGGAGGGTGGGAGGGGGAGAAACATCAATGTGTGGTTGCCTTTCAAGCACCCCCTACTGGGGACCTGGCCAGCAACCCAGGCATGTTCCCTGACTGGGAAACAAACAGGTGACCCTTTGGTTCACAGGCCAGCACTCAATCCACAGAGCCACACCAGCCAGGGCTCATTAAGCTCTATGGAAAAAAAAAAAAGAACACAATGACTTAATACAAAGTGGCTACTTCTCCTGTAGACAAATAGCTCCATAAATGAAATTTCTGAGAGCTCTGCAGAGTGTGTGATGCACATACTAAGCAATGAAGCCATGTATAAATGGTCTGTTTTCTGCAGTATTTCTCTAAAACTAATATGAAAGTTTGGTGTTTTAAAAATTCAATGATCTGCAAAGTTGACTTACGTGTATAAATTTACTCAATATTCATATGTTTTAAGTAAATTAAAAAATATATAATAAGGAGGTATGTCCACCAGTAGAGGAATCATTAAATAAGTTACAAGGATGTCCTTAAGAGAATGAATGAAGCTGCATGTTAAAGGATAAGGGGCAATATCCATAATACACTAAGGATACAATGTTCCTCTTAGCAGGAATGGAGTCTTTTCTTCTAGCTTCCACTTGTTTGAATGTTTCAATGACTATGTATCATCTTTACAACAAAAGTAAAAACACATACACGCAAGGCAAATCACAGTGCAAAAGGACACAACCTAAATACTGACCAAGCGTGACACCACCTTAATAGCCCTCAGAAGTTGTGCCAGAAAAGGGAAAAGAGGGTGTGCCAGCTGCCTATTTGGAGTCACCAGGGGAGTGGGAATCGTGGAACAGAACCCAGCACCAAGGGATCACCTAAACAACCTGACCGGGAACGCCAGTTTACTCCCTGGCAAAAGGCAGCACCCTCTCTTAAATGCCTGGATTTTCCTTTAAAACTGTTCGCAAAACAAGGCAGTGTGGGGGCTGGAGGTGAGGTCAGAGGTAGAGAGATTTGTAAAGAAGCTCTTGTCCTATTAAAACTCTATTCACAGCTAGTCAGACAACCAATTTCAAATGAATTCCTTTATTTGAATAAAACCACAAACAGAATAACTTACAACAGGCTAAGTAGTTTTTTTCTACATGTTCATGCTGGTGGACCATCACTCAGACTTCACCATCCTTTTGAGAAGACCTATCCTGGGTTTTAAAGGAACACCCCTATTCAAGATCTTATGGAAAACTAGTGACCAGATAAATCATTTAAAACTTCCTAGAAGAAAGACTAGCTTCCCAAGAGAAGCAAAGAAAACCTGGACCTTTTTTGTTCTTTTTTTTTAAGAAAGAGGGGTGGGCAGTTCAGTCCACAAACCAGCACAGACCCTGAACGTCTTTGGTGCACTAGCAATGTCCCCTGAGAAAACTGGACATCAAGAGGCAAAGTCATTGGCACTGGAGACATACCATGTTCGTGGACTGGGACACTCACAGGAAAGACGTCAGTTCTCTTCAAATTAACCTGTATGTCTGAACATAGTCCCAGTCAAATCCCAGCAGGAATTTTTATACCTATAGACAAGCTGACTCTAAAACTTACATGGAAAAGTAAAGGAAATAGGGTAAGTCAAACAACTTTGAAAGCTAAAACACAAGTGTGGCTCAGTGGATTGAGCACCAGCCTGTGAACCAAAGGGTTGCCAGTCCGATTCCCAGTCAGGGCACCTGTGAGGGTTGCAGGAACCAGGGACACAGGCTAGGTCCCCATTTGGGGATGTGTGAGAGGCCACCTAGCCCTGTATCTTTTGCACATTGATGTTTCTCTCCCTCCCCCCTTCTCCTTCCTTTCCCCCCTCTAAGAATAAATAAATTCTTTTAAAAAATATTAAGTTGGCCAAAATCTTTGTCAGTTTATTCCATAAAATAAAAAATACATTTTTCATTTTCACCAATAACTTTATTGATTTGGATATTTTTAATGTGTTGGCTATCTACTATTGGCTTCTAGTAAATAGAGGCCAGGGGTGCTGCTAAACATCATCCAATGCAAAACACAGCCCCACAGCAAAGAATTATTTGGCCAAAATGCCAATACTACAAAGAAATTGCAAAACACTTTGACACATTCAATCAATCACAGCACCGTCTCCATACACTGAACAATTCATTTTGTTTTACTTCTGTTGCATTTTCACCTTTCTTGAAATAATAAAGTATGACAAAAATGTTGCACATTTTCTTCCATATTCAGTATTCAAATGGCTGCATAAAAATCACTAATTTTGATAAGTTTTTTTAAATGCATGCTGATGTGACAGCTGTCACAATACACTCTAACAAAATTGATTCAAATGAAGTTAGACTACTCAGTGCTATTAGAGCCATGATATGGAAAAAATGTAGTGGGATTTTTGGCCAACACAGTACTTCTGGTACTGTGATCTCTCTTTAAATGCTCATGAAACACCTGTTATTCATCTTAACAAGACCATCTGATATAGAACTTTAACTCAAAAAAAAAAATCTCTGATCCTCACTGCCCAATCCATAGCTCTTCGCCATCACAGGGACCATCCAACACAGCCTGCTCCCATCCCCATGGCATTAGCTGATATGGAAGTGGCCACCCCCTGCCACAGATGGCTGGGCTGCCTACAGCTACTACCCCACCATCTTCACCCACTCTGCCAAGGACTATTACGACTCTTACATACAGAACAAAAAACTCACTGCTCTCTTTGTCCCAAAGAGCCTTCTGCAGTTACAGCTACAATTCTGCCCCCACTTAGCTGACAGCACAAGGCTGCCACACACATGAAATTTCGTGTCTTAGGTACTTACACGCAGTTTTTTAAAATGTAACTGTAATAATGAACTATGTCGATATTTAGAAGATCTGTGTAACTCAGCAAGTCAGTATTTCCCAAATGACCAATGAATGGGGTTTAAAAAGATCCATTCGGAGTACAAGACAGGCCAATGAATTTTAATGTATTAAAACATAAAAAGTCAATTCACACAGTTTTAAACTGCATGTTGCTATTAACCTTAAAAAGCTACTAACGTTTGGTGTAGCAAAGGACTGCCACAAGGATCTGAAAAGGATGCTGAAGTCCTCTGCCTCTTCTCACTACATGCCTTTGGTAGACTGGGCTTTCTTTACCTTATCACTATACTGACATTGCAACTGACCACACAAGCAGCTATGAGGATCCAGCTGTCTTTTTTTATTTTTAAAGATTTTATCTTTTTATTTTTGCAGAAAGAGGAAGGGGGGAAGAGAGGGAGGGAGAAAAGCAACAATGTGTGGTTGCCTCTCACGCATCCCCTATGGGGACCCGGCCCACAGCCCAGCCCTGTGCCCTGACTGGCAATCGAACAGGTGACCCTTTGGTTTCAGGCCAGCACTCAATACACTGAACCACACCAGCCAGGGCTAGCCATCTTCTATTAAGCAGACAATAGAAGAGATTTTCCAAAATGTAAACATGCCATTCCTTATTAAATTCTAAAAAAAAATAGTTATTTCCTATAAAGTGTGTTCTTGTTACCATGTACTGGCTTAAAATCTTTAAGTGAATACCTAAGGTTGATCTCAGTTTGAATATTTACTGTGGCAAATAATGCTGTAATGCACCTACAGAAAAGCTCTTTGGGATTCTCATCCACTTAAATAGTGATACAGGATCCTGACAACAAACAGTTTGACAGTCCAAAGACCAGAATGAGTGGTGGGTTAGTGTTGGGTCACTTTCACTACGATGGAATTACATGCCCCTAGAGTTCCCACTTGGGAGACCCTCTGCCAGCAATTTGGAGGGCAAAGCCCACATTCCGTCACACCTGGGGTTTCTCTGCCTGTGGGCCCTTAGCTCTGAAGATCTATGGGCACCAGAAGTAGATGCATGCGCTTCTTCCCTTGCAGACTGCCTTCCTGATAAACCTCAGCTGGTGCAGCTGAGGTTTGGTGGTGCACCAAACCCTGAATCCACACTGTCAGCAGCTCTCACAGCTGGGCATGGTAAACATCAAGTAAATTGCTTTATCCATCTCTACTACTACACTGCTGCCCTGATTGCATCCTCAACTGACCTGGGTGCCCTCATCCTGTAACACCCAGTTCATTTCATTTAGTGGTAAAGCACATTCATAACCACAAAAATCAAGCCTCTTTAAAAAAAATACTGCAGAAAACCTATCAGAGACAGAATCAGGAGAACCTGCAAATCTTTCTGATCCAATATGGTGAGTTTCCACACATGAAATATTACTCTGCAATCTAACAAGATGAAACACTGATAACTGCCATGACTTGAATGAACCATGAAAACACTCCAGTGCTCAGTGAAAGAAGCCAGACAAACATCACTTAATGTATGACTCCATTTCTGTGATGTGTCCAGAACAGACGAATCCCAAGCGAGTAGATTGGTGGCTGCCTAGGGCTGGGGCAGACAGGAGTCCCACTTAAGGAATACAACACTTCTTTTTGGAGTAACAAAAATGTTCCAGCTTTGCTTGTGTTGATAGTGACACAACTGTGAACATAGTAAAACTCACCAAATTACACACTTTAAAAGGGTGAATTGTGACATATGCAAATTTTATCTCAACATAAGCTGCTATTTTTAAAAGTGGTGCTTACTAACATGTTTTATCAAAAACACTTACAGAAGGGCAGATGCAGACCTAACCCTTTATACCGATAACCAAAGTGGGTGAAATTAAGGTAAACTGGCACTGAACAACACTGTGGCATGTTCCAGTCTGATAGAAACTAAAATATAAAAAAAAATGCAATGCATTTAATTATTTGGTACTGAGGACAAACTACTGTTCAAGGGGTAGAAAATGACTTTCACTCCAGTACCTGCTCTTTTGACCCAGACCTAAGATGGGGGAGAGAAAAGCAAAGAAACACCACTTGAAGAGTTAAGGACAACATAGTGGATATGCCCAGGAAACACCATCCACAGCTGTGCTATCCAATATAGAAGCCACAAGTCATATGTGGTTACTAAGCCCCTGAAATATTACCAGTGAGACTGGGGAACTATTTAATTTTACTTATTTTCATTAACATAAACCTAACCAGCCAGGAGTGGCTAGAGGCCACAATGCTGGACAATGCAGGTCTCCAAGTCACTTCACCCTTCAGAGCCTGGGTTTCTTCACCTGTAGAGTGGGGGATATAATAGGCACTTTCCGCCCTAAAAGAAAATCATACTATCAAGTGTCATTTGAAATCAACACACCCAAAATGAAAACAGCATTTTAAGAAAAAAAGGGGGATTCTTATAAAAAATCAGGACTGAACTTCATCTAAACAGAAATTAGATTTTAAATATTGGCACAACAGGAAACATTAGATATTGTATTTAATTCTCCCTCTCCTCATATACCCACCCACAATGCAATTAATAGCCAACTTTAGAATAATCCAAAGACTTAAAAAAATCAGCAGAAACCACACTTTCAACATAACAGGCACACTTTCAACATAACAAGCCCAGTGACCTCAGACTGCTGAAGGCGAGGACAACCACCCGTCACTAGCCTGCACTGTTGTATCAAACATACAGAAGCTTTGCAGCTGCCTGCCGTGTGTCTTGAAGCTGAACTCATCAGCACGAAGACCATCTGCAACTCCATTCCCCACTAGGAGGCATGCAGGTCACCTCAATTATATGTACCCTGTCCATACAACCCAAAAACCTATTCACTTCAAGGTCTAGACTTTGCCAAACCACTGCTCCATACATTGGCAATTATCGTTAGTTGTTATTGTTCATTCCATGGACATTTTCGCTCTTGACCAAGTTCCTGTAGGCCAGAATCCCAGTTCTTTGAGGCAATAATTTGTCTCCCATCTTCATATTTTATCCCCGCAGAATCTCACACTCCACTGATGACCAACAAATATGCTAAATCTACTCTGTGCATGATAACCAATATCACCCATCTGATGCAATGTCCAGAAAAGTTGTCCTTTCAGAGGAAATCACAGAGACTTAGTCCCCTCTGCTCACACATGCACAGGAGATGGGTCTTACATTGCACTGTGAGACCAGAGGCCACATTAAGGAAAACTAAGAGCAAAAAGCCACATTTATTTAAGCTTTCTTCAATCAGTGACCTAGTAGGCAAAAGATGGACATCAAGCCATGTGAGGGTTTCTGTATATTTTAAACAGTTTTCTTACAGTTTTTGACTACTACAATCACTTTATAGACTAGACGTGTTTCCCAGTCTAGTCTATAAAGACTATCTCTGCGAAGATAGAGATACTATTTTAAAATTCCCTGTCAGGAGAAGAAGCTCCAAAAGAAAACATTCAATATATACCATAAAAATAATAACGCCACACAGCTAGCTGCAAGTCAGTGAGGCAGGGAGAGAGAGACACTAGGCCTCTGAAGTCACCTCACTCCTTTCAACCCTGTCCAGTTAAGAAACCCCAGAGTTTCAGTATTTCTGACCCAGTATTCCTTCTCCTTTGTGGAGGTTGCTGTCCTGAGAAAGAAACAAGATGGTTTAGAAGAAAGGAGGAAAACACAGCTGGTCAAAGCCAGGGGAGAATGGGGAGCAGCCAGGCTCATGCCATCTGTGTGGGCTTGCTCATCTGTGAGGGCTTGCTCATCTGTGATGCCATTGCCACACCAGGGGGACCTGAGTAGAGAGGCCTATACTGCCTTGGATTAAGGTGCCTCACTGGCTAACCCTATAGCACCAGGGGTGTCAAACTCATTTTCACCAGGGGCCACATCAGCCTTGCAGTTGCCTTCAAAGGGCCGAATGTAATCTTAGGACTGTATAAGTGTAACTAATCCTTAACAGTTAAGCGAGAGCTCGGCGCTGCCACCAGGTAGAAACAAGGTGCCAGGCCAGATAAAACAGGTGTAGGGCTGGATCTGGCCCATGGGCCTTGTGTTTGCCACCTATGCTGTAGATCCACAGAACTGGGTACTCTGAAGTGCAGCCCACTTGTGCTCTGAGCCCCAGCTGACAAGACCTGGTCCTTCTCCATATACCCAGAGCCCCAGCTGCTTTGCTTTAGGGATAATTCTTTTGTTTTAATATAGTTTATTGATTATGCCATTACAGTTGTGAAGGTTTGTTCATCTACCTTGTGAAGGTTTGTTCATCTACCTTCACAAACTCATACCACAGTATTTTGTTCTGTGCCTTCTGCCACCCTATTCCACTTGCTGAACTGTAATGTAGGGTGGCTGGACCCAGCTGACTTTGGCAGTGAACTACTTTCTATATTCAAAGCATGTGGTGAACCACACAAAAATGTTCAAACTAGGAAGCCCAACTGCAGCTTACCAGTGAGGGGTGGTGAGGGAAGAAACACAAGGGAAGGCAGCAGGGGTGTTTAAGTTAATAAGCAGTGTCCTGACTGGTGGGATGCAGTGGGTTGAGCATAATCCCGCAAACTGAAAAGGCACTGTTTCAATTTCCTGTCAGGGCACATGCTTGGGTTGTGGGTCAGGTCCCAAGTTGGGGACGGGCAGGAGGCAACAGATTGGTGCTTCTCTCCCTCTTTCCCTCTCTCTAAAAATACATAGTCTTTTTTTTAAAGAGCAGTGGCCATGACCCTTATGACCAATGGTGTCTACTGGTGATGATGAATCCTAAATGGCTGTGAACCATGAATGGGAGAATTCAAATCCCATCACTGCCCCTGAGATGTAACTTGTTCAATGCCTTGTTTTACTTAGGCAGCATCCATTTCGGGATTGTAGAAGGAGCAAAGGAGTTAGTAAAGGTACAGCCTGTACCTCACACATCCTGGCAGAATGAGGGTTAGCAGCCTCATACTCATCTAGCCTCAGTGCAGTTACTAAAATTCAAACCCTGCGGTTTACTGGGCACCCACCTGCTCCTTCTTAGCCACTTCCTTAGATCCTGTCTTAGTTTCCAATTGCTACTGAAGCAAATTGGCACAAGCTCAGTGGCTTAAATAACACGCTTGCTCTTTTAGAGTTCTACAGGTCAGAAGTCTGAAAATGAGGCTCACTGGACTAAATTCGAGGTATAAGGCAGCTATGTCCCTTTTGGAGGCTCAAGGGGAGAATTTGTTTCTACCTAGAATATCTTCTTGTTTCCTTGCTTTTTCCAGCTTCTAGAGGCCGTCTGCACTGCTTGGCTCCCCCTTCCATCTTCAAAGCCAGCAATGGCTTTCTCACACCAAACCACTCTGACACTCCAACCCCCTTCCTTCCTTTGTAAGGACCCTTCTGATTAGACTGGGCCCACCTGGAAAATACTGAACCATCTCCCCATCTAGGGGCCCTTAACTTAATCACATCTGCAAAGCCCCTTCGCCATGTATGTGACAGTCACAGGTTCTGAGGATGAGGACACAGACACCTTTGGGGAACATGATTCAGCCAAGCACAGATCATAAACCTCTAGTCAGAGAGACCTGTGGGTCTCTATTCCTCCTGCTATTCTATATCCCCAGCTTCTGATCTCCAGACCATCCCTCTTTTCTAACTCAGCTGTGACTCTCCTAAACTGACACATCCCTTCCCCAGCATAGGCCAGTCCTGTGGCATGGCTACACCATTCTACACTACACCATTCCACAAGGAAAACCAGAAAGCACAAGGAGTGGGGCTAAAAACAAAGATATCCTGGGTGGAGTCGGCACAGGTGACCCTCTGTGGGCCTGCCCAAGTGAAGAACACTTTTTAGCAATCTGACTTTCCTGAAATATCCAAGCATGGGCCAGTTGGGGCTGACTGGGGTGTTGCAGAACTTGTGCAGCACAGGTCACACAGGACTCTACAGATGGTAGACTTTAGTGTTAATTTGTGAACTGCAACCCGAAAGTACATATAATCCAGAACGCATTTCTTTCGATGAAAGATCATTTAGCTGTAAGTCTATAAGCTACAGCTGACACTGTTCACAGATAAATTTTGGAAAATCTCTGTAAAGATCTCTCTCATTCTCACCACTACCTCTGTAGCCCCAGGTTCACATGATTCATGTATCAGTGAAACAAAGAAGCAGTCTGCTTAGATGCCATCCTCTCTGAGGTGTAGGGATGCTGTCCGTCCAAGCAGGAAGCAAGATTATTTGTTACTTCAAAAACTATTCAAGTGCCCTGACTGGTGTGGCTCAATTGGGTCAGCATTGTCCTGCAAGGCAAAGGGGCCCCAGTTCAATCCCAGGCAGGGTATATGTCTGGGTTGCAGGTTTGGCGCATTGGAGAAACAGCCCATGAATGTTTCTCTCCCTCTTCCTCCCTTCCTTCCCCTCTCTCTAAAAATGAATAAAATCTTTGAAAAAAGAAACAACAATCAAAATAAAATTAAAAAAGAAAAGAAACCATGTAAGCTGCATTCTTCAAACTCATGCAGACATTCTAATACAAAGCATTTCTTTATATTAATGGCCTACACACACACTTTAGAACTAACATGTAGTCTGTGCAATACTTTTCTTTCTTCCTATGTCTATTTGTTCTAAATATAACTGTCGGAATGGAACTTTATCTTTGTTGAATTTAATAATAACCTGGGGCTTGTATTCCGTATGTCTATTTTATTTCACTTCTCAATAATGTGCACTGTGTGTTTCTACAAATACAGTTGAGGAACCGTCTGTCTACAATGGACTGAAAATTAAACAAAACAACCTTGGCCTGTACCACAAACAACTGGAGAACCCGAGCTCTAAAGGTTTGCCCAATAACTACTTATCTGTAAGTTTTCAATGTTTTTCCTCGTTTTCATTTTACTTTTCCAGGGAATCCTTCCTGGAACACTTTCCAATATTCGATATGACACTCATGCTACCAGAAACACCTTCTAGCCTAAGATCTCACTGGACCAGCACTGTGTTGACGCCAGCACTGGCCACCAACACATTCTGCATCCATAGGTTCATTGGCTGCCGTCCACCACCACGTGTGACTACTCAACACTTAAAATGCTGCTGCTGCTCACTTGAGAAACGGGATTTTTCATCTAATTTTAAACTTAAAATCACTGCCACATGGCTGGTGGCTACCACACTGCACAGCACAATAAACCCTTAAGAGTCTTCTTACCCTGCCCCACATGTCATCTTCCCATTCCCCTTAGGAAAACAAGTGGCTTTCTGGAGAAAGATGGTTCTCAAGCAGGAAACCAACCTCACTGTGTTCCCACAATACCAGCAGCAGGTGGTCTGGATTCCAAAGAACTGAGGACCCCTTCCAGCTGGGGCAGACAAGATACCACAAAAAAGGCCACAGTACCCTCACTCCACCAGCTACTTCTGAGGCAGTTCAGCAAGTCAGGTAGTCCAGCCCTTATCTGTTCACCCTTAGTCCTCACAAGCTCAAGAGATAACAGAAAGTGGCTGAGACTCTTGGGAAGAAGAAATCTGATAAGCATCTGTAATGGTTATAAAACAGTGATCTGGGCTATGGAATGTTTTTAATGACCTCACAGTTTACTTGATTGAATAATTTCTCCTCCAAGTGGGTATAAACTACTAAACTGTAAGAACAAGCACCTCAAAATTACCTGCCCTACATTTTAAAAGGAACTGTGCCATGTAAAAAGGTTAAGGAGTATTAACATGTGCTTGCTCTATCTAAAAACAGCAATTGCAGTGAGCATTTGAGATCCTGCTTCCCAACAATGTCACCAGTTTGACTCAAATAAACTTTTATAAAATTTCAAAGATAAATAAATTAAACAGCAACTGCACAGGGTCAATTAAGAGCCTTGAACTATTATTTACTGCACAAAGTCACATTGATGAAATGTACTTGAAACTCTAGGTAAATGGCCCTTAGCCTTTTTACAAGGGGCCTTTTTACAAGGGACTGTAGAATGGCAGGGTCTACTCGGCGGCCACATTGAAGCAAGGTCCCCATGGTTTCCCTTAGAAGTGGTCCCTTCAACTCTTTCTGAAGGACCCATGAGTGGGGTGGCAAGAGGGACAGCCAAGAGAAGTGAGATTGCCACCCAGACAGCTGCGGCTACACCCTAGGGTGTGAGCTTGCTCTGCAATACAGGCCACCCTAACAAATGCATACAGCAACTGCCTTCCAAACCACAGGCCAGTTGAACAACTTATTGTGAGAGCCAGACCTTCCCCTGGTCCATATTCTGGAGGCTGGTACATAACACAGGACATTGCCCTCCCAGTTTTAGGATGTCAGGAAAACCAATTTAGTCTCTGGCATGAAATCAAACCAGAGGCAGGGCCAGCTTCAAATACTCGATGCCAGGCAGGAAAATCAGGTAGAACTACTGTGGTCACACAAGGGAACCTCCTTCTCCATAGCATTTAAATTCTCGATGAACCAAAAAGAAAAAAAGGCCACCACCTTGAGACTCAGACGATATTCACTCACATTTCAAATACTCAGTAAGATAAAGCTCCTGTCACTCAGATAACTTGGGCTCTTTGATAGCACATCTGGGCATCCCTGTGAATGTTAACAGCTGTGACCTCACAACAGTGGTCCCCACACCTCAACAGTTGACCAAGAACTAAACTGGCTACCACGTGGCATTGGGACAGCCTGGTCAGGGCCCAGCCCAGCCAGCACCAGGCAGTGAGCCATCTCTCACTGTAACCCCAGAGTGGTCTTCAACTTCCAGCTCTTGTCCACTGGACAATGTAGACAGTGAGGCTCTCTCTCAGGGGGGTCTTCTCCCAGAGGACCCTCTTTCTTGACAGTTTCACTCAATGTGTCATCAAGTTCTGAAAGCATTCGGCTCTTGCCCAGGTTAGTATATCTCCCTCCTTGAGAAACTTTCTAATTACCCCCATTTCCAACTTCCAAGTTTAAATCACCAACTCTCAGAAGTAAGCCTGCTTCTCAAGAGAATTTCAACACCTCTGACTTCTCATTAGCCAAAGCATGTGTTAACTCACTAGAAAAAATGGCGTAACTTCTTTCCTACACATGGCACTTACAATCCCGCTTCCTCCAACTTTCCCAATCTAAATTAGTTCAGAACCAGAACTTTATGAAGCAGGTGACATTTAACATGGACTCTGTCACAATACGAGTCAAGAAATACCTTGTTACAACTCTTGGTCTCCAGTAAAATTTCTTTGCCTTGGAAATCAAGCAGATAATGCCCAACCAAAAAGCTGAACAGTAGCAAAAACAGTTTTGAAAATGCTCAAAAGAAACCTTCGGTAATTTATGAAAGGCTGCCAATGTCCTTATCTGGTAAACAAGCTTTTTCTTCCAAAAGGATCAAAAATGTCATTTGAAGCAAGTTACATTAAAAGCAATAAAACTGCATTAGCAGCTATTGCAGCAACACTGGTTTATGGCTTTGGCGCTCTCTTTCACAAACCGCCAGCCAGCCAGCCAGCCAGCCAGCCAACTCCTGTACTACCGTTTAGCCTTAGAATCACTGCTTCCTGACAGAGTCTTTTCCACAAGTACATTTAACAAAGAAGGAACAGAGATATTCACCTTCAGCTCAAACAACCCAACAGTGAGGAAGATGGGTAGACAAGTGGTGACTTCACAGGAGTCCCTGGGACAAAAGGTTGTCAGGGTTCTTAAGCAAAGAAAGTGGCTGAGGGCACCAGATGGGTTAGAGAAACAGTGGCATCGGAATGGATTTTGAACCTCCTTCCTGGGGTACCTGTCCTTTGCACTCTAGGAAGAGAAGCAATGGTGTCGCTTTCTACACCACTGTGAGGCCCAGAACCCCGAGTTGCACCCTCTGCGACACAGTGTGTGCCTCCCAGAAGCCTGAAGCACACAGGAGGTGGAAGTCATCCTGAGGACCCGCAGGGCCTAGTCTGGGCTGTGTGACTGACCCTCTACAAGGAAGGCAGCACATCTGAGTCCTTTGAAGAAGGACAGTGACGGGGACAAGAATCCTGCGTGCAGTCTGTTTTCATAGCTGTGCGGGAATCAGGAAGGGTGGAAGTGGAGACCAGTAAGAAGGCTACTGCAAGGCCCTGGTGGGAGACAACAGAGACCTTGCTTTAGGGTGGCAGCTGGAAAACCAAAAGGGCTCTGTAAATAGGATACAGGGATCCAGAGGGAATCAAGGCCAACTCCAAAAGTCTGGAGGGTGGGCCACCTGGCTTCCCTACTTCAACCTGATGCTCAAATTCATCTTCAGATGATCTAACACGAGTACAAGAACAAGAATCCTCTACAAGGCTACCAAGTTGACCGAGCTTCAGTACTAATGTCACAACACACCAAATCCACTCATCTTCTCTATTTTCCACTTAATCTTTCTAAAAATATTTATACCACTGGCCTTAAATACCTATCTAGGCACATCAAGCCCAAAATTTCATAAATACTATTGCTTAGTTTGATGCTGGTTATGGTATGTTTCCTTCCTAATCCACACTAGGATGTAATTACCCTAGGAGGTTCTTGCATACCACCAAAAATCAAATTGCCCCACCTGGGTTGGGCAGGTTTTATCCTTCCTCAGGTGCAGAGGTTTGACAATCACAGCAATACTGTCCACTGCACATCTCCTGTGCTCCCAACTCTGTGCCTAGCTCTGCCTTCTCTCCCCCAAATCTTGCAAGACAGAATTGACCTCCTTTTCGAGGATGAAGAAACTGAGTCACCAAGAGCTTAAGCAACCTGCATGAAGCCACACAACAATTACATGGAAAAGTCCACACCCAAACTCGAGCCAGCCCTAAGCCTGTACTCAGTCACCATGCTGCCCCACCATAATTTTTCAATGGCTTCTTCCCACAAAACCAATTCCAAAAGAATATCAAAGAAGGAGGAAAAGTATATACTTTCTTTGCTGCTATATCAATCTTTTATTTGTTTACAGATAATTAAAGTCATCGGCCTGAAATGAGGGTGCCTGTGGAAATAGTTTCCAATCTGCTCAAAATCTGACAGGCTTACACTAAATGGTGTCTCGGTTTGGCGTAATTTCTTTTATTTCTTCTGAGTTCTCCGTGTTGAAATTCTCTTTGTAGCTTCACAGAGCTGTTTTACCAACCCATGGTAATGTGAGAATAAAATCAATATTCTCCTATCAGGTTAGCCAAAAATTTTGTTTGTTTTTTCCATCTACAATGCCTGTACTAGTGCTTAGTTGTCTTTAACTTCATTCCAAACAATTCTGTTAGATTGTATTGTGATAGGTGTCGTATCAGTGTGCATTTTTAAAAAGTTATCAAATTGGGTGAATTTTCATGCAGTCAATTTAATATTGAAGACTGAAGAAAATATGCAACATTTTCGGTCTATCTGGTTTATTATTTCAAGAAAGGTAAAAGCACCAATGAAGAGCAAAAAAAGAAGGCTTGTGCAGTGTATGAAAAAGTGCTGTGAGTGATTGAGTGTCAAAAATGGTTTGTGAAGGTTCTTGTATTGTTGACACTTTGGCCAAATAACTTAGTTTTGGGGCTCTCGTTTGCATTGGAAGATATTTAGCAGCACCTGGGGCCTCTACCCACTAGAAGCCAATAGAGGGAGACAGCTGAAATCCTCAAAATGTTCAAATCAATAAAGTTTGGTGAACATGAAAATTGTCTTTCATTTTATGGAAAAAAACTAAGACTTTTTGGCAAATCCAATATTATTTGATTTGTCTTATTATGGTGCTATTTGAAAAGGAAATGTTTTTAGGTATAATAAAATGAACAAGTTTGGTTTTATTGGATGCATGTGTGGAAGCAAACTCACTTTCCACTCCCAAACCTTCATTAGCAGAAAAGTAACTTAAAAGTCCATCAACCCACACAAATTTGAAAGAAAAAGAAACCCAACACTGGTGCCCCCACAAATAAAAAACATGGAAGCCAGCAGTCACTTCTTTTCAGAAACTGCAGATGACTGACTCATGATTTGCTTCTAGCTTGGTGTCCCTGATAACAGTGGCCTGAGTGCTGTATGAAAGTCAAAATTATCTGTCCCCATTAGTCTCAGAGATTATACTCTGAAACGGCCACTGCTCACAAGTGTAAAAGAAACACTCCAGGAAACAAACATAAGGATATTCACATTTGTGCTAGCCAGTCTGTGCAACAGAAGCAAGGCCTTGGGAAAACTTCCTTTGACAGGGCATAACACAGACCAGGTGACCACCAGCCTGTGTGAGTCTGTCTTTCAATCACCCGCACTACCTCTGAGTTAGTGAATGAATAAACTGCCAAGCAAGTTCATCCCTGGTCAGACCTAATAATGCCACCACCTCCGTAGTTCCATATGCCACACAACTTGAAATGTGATTGGTTGCTTCTGGCCTTAAAGGAAGCACATAGTACTGATCCCAACTATATACTGTGTTCCCCATCTTTTCCCTCTCTGCCCCTCACCCTTTGTAACTTTCCTTATTGCTCAAAGCAAGGAATTTTAAACATAATCTTGAGCACTGTTCTTCTCCAGCAGGTTTACAAGGGCTGTAGAGTTCAATCAAGAGCAAAAATGCAACCCCAATAAAGTGGAGCAGGAGGTGAACAAACTAACAATGATAAACTATCAACCAACCAGTCTCCCAGACTCTGTCAAAACCACCATGCTTAGGAAGAGCGGGTAGGATGCTCAACTAAGAAGCCTTCCCTTCTTCAAGCTGATCAGCCCCCTAAGATTCCAGCTGCTGATTCAACTGGAATCATGACAAAGAGGCTAAACAGGTGCAAGTAACTATCGCAGCCCAGCATATGGATCCAACCGGAATTGATAAGAACTAAATTCCACCTTGCTGGCTTTTTAATAGGATCTTCCTGATCCTAAACTACAATACAGGTTGGGGAAAAACAGGTTTGGAGTTGGTCATCTAGAAAACACAATAATAAATAACACAGGAATAAACTGCTTTTGCATACTCACAACTTTTACCTGTGGCAAAAGTTAACCTACTTTTGGCACACCCTGTATATACACCCTGCACCACATTTTAGCAGTGGGAGGGCCAAGAAAGCAGAAATACACTGCCTAATATACAGGCAGCTTTTTAAACCACACACCTGTGTCAAGAACCACAAGCCTGACAAGACAGGGTACTTTCTGGATGATGACCTGGAGAAGCCCACTCAAGAGAGACAAATTTCTTATGTTTAAAGAATCAGTACTAGTAACAGCAACCTTTACCATCCAATTTGAGATTCCAGTAAATTTGAAGAATCATTTAAGGGGTTGTTTAAATACCTTTCCAATGCAAATCCTGATATGAAAACAAGAACATAATGTAAAACTTGAATGCATGCACAAACTTCAGAAAATTCTTCCATTACTCTCCAACACTCTTCAGTGTTGTAGAAAATTGCTTAAAACTTGTGGACAGAAACATTTCTCCCAAAGACAAAGTTCTGTACCACAAACAAGAGTCTTCAGTGGGATGTCCATGCTCATTATTAATTCTCTCATTAGTATTCAAAAACACTTGAAAAGAGGTGAGGCAATGTAGGTGAAAAACCAATGTGCTAGCAGAATTGAACTTATTCCGACTGGGTAATAATTGAAAAGCAACGTTTTTTTGTTATGTAGCATTACAGGAATATACAAAATTCTCTCAGCAATGTCCTCTCTCAGCTGGCTAGTTGAATCACACTTGCCAAAAGCTCAGCTAAGTGACGCCTTGGTGGGGCCAAGTGAAATAGATAGCCCAGTCCTTGGTGTGGACTCTGCTCTCCTGCCCCCATTACTGCCATTGTATTACTGCTACTGTAAGTGCCACTGGGAAGTGCTTTCTGCAGGCACCTCTGCCACTTGGCCTTTTGCAATTTGGCAAGCCAGTTTTTTGGTCAATATCCAGTTATTGGCAGTAAGTTATTCACAGGGGAATACCAGTAATGGTAAGTATTCCCACCAACCAGTATACAGCACCCGACACGTGCAGCCCACCCCACAGGACAAATGCTTGTTTCCCCAGCTTCTTTAGTGCCCCCATTTATTTACGGAACTCAAGATCCCTTGCTAAAAGCAAAACAAGAATGCAAATATTCAACGCTAGGTTCACTTAAGTGCCTCCTTTTGACAGCTGCCAGTCTAACTCCTCAAAGTGTAAAGAAACTATCTTTTAAGACAACTTCGATTTTATACTCTTACGTACTTGGCGCCATAAGAAATGAAAAAATACTTTCCAATGACCAAATCTGCTTGAACTATGTAAGTCAAAGACTCTTTCCCTTTCAGTGCCTTTACAAACCTCCTAACCAAGACCTTACATCTCAAAGTACAGTACCTTGTAAAACTGCTGCCACAGGGGCAGAAAATTAAGTTACCTTCGGAGTCAGGTTTGATGTGGATATAGGCAGCCATGTGTGGCGGGGCTTTCGCGTAGTTTCAAACACACACCTGGCCGGATGCTGACTGCACCATATACAGTCGCGGATCAAACTCCCCGAAATGCAGTTCAGTTAACTTAGACACCGCGAGCGCCTGGCTCACAACTCTGGGCCAGTCCAAAGGCTGAGAACATCTGCATTCCTGGCAGCTATTTAAAAATGAAGCCCGACCCTGGCAAATGTTATAAGGCGATCTGGGGGACCGTCGCTAAGCCTGGCGGGCTCTCTGGAGGAGCGCACCGGAGGAGCAGGTGCCGGCGAGCCCAGAGTCCGGGGAGATCGAGTTTCCGAGCTTACCAGACAAAACCAGGCCAGATCCGCAGGCCCCAGAGACGCCTACAAGCGGGACGGTCCCGGGAGCCTAGCTCCCCACCCGCCCGGCGATGCGGCCGCCAGCAGCGAGAAAACAAACGCCTGCGCCCCTCCGCGGCCGGAGCGCCCTAATTTACAGCTCTGAGGGCTTTGTGCCGGGGAGGCCGCCCGGTGTCCGGACAATGAGCGGGGCGGGGGCCCGTGGGCCCGGCATGACGCTGCAGCCTCCTCGCCGGGTCGGGCCAGTCGCCCGGGCCTGCTTTAAAGATGGCGAGCCCCCCGCGTGGCTCCCGCGGCTCCCCCCGGCCACAATGGAAGGTGCTCCCGGCCTCGCCGCGGCAGCCCACGGACCTCACCTTCCATCTCCATGTCCTCGGGCTCGCTAAGCTGCTGCTCGCCCGCTTTCTGCTGCTGCTGCTGCTGCTGGTGGTTCATGTCGGCCGCGGCCTGGGCCTCGCCTGCGGCCGGGGGTCGGGGCTGCGGGCCCGTGGGGCAGGAGGCGGCGAGCCGGGGCGGCGGCGGCGGCGACGGCGGCGGCGCGGCCTCCTCCCGCGCGTCGTCGGCGGTGGCCCCGGGGCGGCCCGCGGCGGGCGGCGGCGGCGGCGGCGGCAGGGAGACGCGCACGTACTTGCTCGCGATTCGCCCAATCTCGGCGCCGAGGCGGGCGGACGGCCGGCGGGCCGAGCTGGGTAGCCTCGTCGCTGGCTGCGGCCGCCGCCGCCGCCGCTGCCGCGGCCGCCGCGGGGCCCGCCTCCCGCCGCCGAGGCCGGGGCTGCGGGGCTGCGGGCCGGCCGGGGGCGGAGGGCGGCCGGGCGGGGGCCGGGGAGTCAGCCCCGCCTCGGGCCGGGAGCGGCGGTCCGGAGGCCTGGCCTGGCGCGGCGGGCCTGTGTGGCCTGGGGCCGGCGGGAGCGGCGGCGGCGCGGGCGGGCGACGGGCCGGGCGCGCTCGGGCGGCTGAGGCCTACGCGTCCTCGGCGTCGTCGTCGGGGCTTCGGCAGCGGACGCGGCGCCCGGCGGCTCGACTCGGCTCGCTCTCAAAATGGCGGCGGCCTGAAATGTCACATCCGCATGGGGGGCCGAGAGCGAGCTAGCGAGTGAAGAGAGCAGACGGGCGGGCGGGCGGACGCCGGCAGGAGGGCGGGGCGGGAGCGGGAGGCGGAGCAGGGGAGGCGGAGCCGAGAGTGGCCCGCCCGCCGCCACCACGGCCTCCCAGGTCTGCCGTCCGCCAGCACCGCGCCCCCAGCGCGGCCCCCGCCTTCGGTACCGGCCCCTGAGCCCCGAGGTCCGTCTGGGCCCGGGACGCTCGGTATGGGTAACCCAGCGCCCCCAAACCTAGGAGGGTGGGTGGGCCAGAATCTGACTCATCTGGGAGTTTAATCACCCGGGAAGGTCCAGAGTGGCGATCAGAGGTGGGGGCCGAAAACCTGCTCCCAGACGTGTGACTTTAGGCAATTAGCTGATATTGCCCTAAACTGCTTAAAAGAGAACCCTGAGCAGACCGAGGAGTCAAGGCCCTGGTAGCATTTACGGTTATGATGTAGCACCCCTAAACCGATCTGTGATTTATTCACCCAATACCTAACTTGAGAGAACTAATTTTCTCACTGTAGTTCAAACCGGTCAAGTTCGGTCCCTCAAAACCAGTCCAAATAGCTTTTCATTTCGCATTAGCCTATCAACCCAGTCTAATTATGATTCACCGAAAATCTCTCATTCCTGGAGATACTCAGTGAGTATCTTCGCTGCTATCTCCTCCGATTCTTGAGAAACTGGAGATTAGACTCAACTTTTCCATGGTAACCAAAGCAGTGTGGGTAAATAATAGAATTCAGGAAAAGGATATATATTTCTACACATTTGTATGTTTAAGTGACTGTCTCAAGATGTAATTTTACACTAAAAGGCCAGGAAATTGTCATTACCGTCCCACTTGCCAACTTTCTGTCTTCTTTTTCTTCAGTCTATTTATTGTCCATATCCCCACCCACAAAAGATGTTTGGGATACTGGGGTATCCCGAATGCCTGGGACCCAGCAAGTGCTCGGTCAATATTTGTGAAATGTGACTGGATTCCCCCCCCCCCAAGCCTTTAATACACTTGAAGTTACCCACTAGTGAAATTTCTTCCTGGAGTAAAGAAATGACAGGAAGCAGTTACTTTCACTGGGGTTCAGTCCTGGCCCCTGGTCATCCCCCAATTCTGAAGAGGGGTTGTTATTCACACAAATTCTCACAAATAAACACTCCTCAGATAAACACTGTTGTTAATAAACACTCCTCAGATGCTAGTGAATGAATCCTTCTCTCCAGGTCTCTAGAGACTTGGGAGAGGGCAGAAAGAATTCTCTGGCAGAGGAAGACACGGCAGGGAGAAGAATACATGCCTATTGAGTTCTACAGTGTCCCAACTGATCTTCATTACTGGGTTCAAAACCAAGCAGGAAATTGTGAGGAGTAAAAAGGATACTTTGCATGATGGATAATTACATGCTGTGTAGCCATACAAGGAAATACTATCTGGCAATAAAAAAAGAATGAGGCACTGGTGGAGGCTACAACTGGATGGACCTTGAAAACAATGTGCTGAGTGAAAGAAGCCAAAAGCAAAAAATACCATGTAGCCTTCGATTCCAATTATAGAAAATGTCCAGAGCAGGTAAATCAACCTTTAAAGACAGAAAGTAGATTGAGGACTGGGGAGCTAAGGGTTTCATATAGTATTTCTTTTAGGGGTAATGAAAATTACCTGAAATTTGATTCTGGGAATGGTTGCACAATGCTGTGGACATACTAAAAGTTATTGAATGGTACACTTTAAATGGGTGAATTGTATACATGAATCATATCACAATGAAACTTTAAAAGGGTATCTTGCAAAGGAAAAGAATGAGTGAGGAAGCAGAGAATAGAGGCTGTTTATAGTCTAGACAAGAGAAGGAGGTGGATTGGACCAGGGTAATGTTGGCGGAGAAAAGAGGACAGGTTTAAGTATGTTGGCAGATTGAATTGGCTGGATGTATACAGATACACTGGAGATTGGAAGAGAAAAAGAATACAGAATTGTGCCCTGATCATTGTGGCTCAATTGGTTGGGCATTTTTCCACAAAGTGAAAGGCCCCCAGTTCAATTCCTGGTCAGGGCACATTCCTGGGTTGTGGGTTGGGTCCCTGATTGGGGTGTGTTAGAGAGACAACTGATCAATGTTTCTCTCTCCCCCTCTTCTCTAAAAATAAAATCTTTTAAAAATATATCAAGCATCACTCTCAGACTTTTGGCTTAAGAACAGAGTTCATTTCCAGGCCACTGCAGCTGCTAGAAAAAGCAATACAAGAGCCCTTTGAGACCCACCAAGAAGGCCTGGACTCAATTATTCCAAAGGTCTGTGCTAACCTGTGTTCTTCTTCCTCTGGTAGAATTATGTCTGTATTAACCATAAAGCCCATTTGCAGTCAGAAGGGGTGTGTACTGAAGAACTCCACAGAAGATTCGAATCAGCTGAGTAATGCTGGCTTCCTGGGAGGCTTAATGCCAAGATGCCTCAAAGGACCTGGAGAGTTCCAAAGGGAGAGAAGACCAAGGGCACCATTTCTATCATTGCCCGTTTTGTTTTATAATTTCACACCCACTACCCTGGTTCAGACATCAGGGATGTAAGAACAAAAAGAAAAACCAGGAAGACAGGAACAGCTGGAATAGCTGACTTGTCATTAAGTGGAGTCAGTCACGTGTAGGGAGGGGCTGCTCTATCATTACTCTCAGAGCAAAACATATTTTGCTGCTCCTAGGGCCCATGCCATGACTTGGCATAAACAGAGGGTTGATTTTTCTTCTTGAGAACCAAAATATTTATCTACCTGGAAGCTATGTTGGTCAGAGTCTAAAATAATTGAAGTATCAGAGAAGAAATGGGAGTTAGCAGGCGTGGGTTTTTTTCCCCAGTATATACAAGTTCTTAGATAATCTGTACCCGAAAAGATGACCTAAACGCCAACTGCAAGGTTTGTCAAAAAGGATTTGGGTTTAGAGAAGATGAGGCATTTGCCCAGGCTATGAGGCTGGAAGCAGTTTGGGATGGTAAGGAGCTACTGGATTCAGAACTAAATGATCTCTATCTAGGAGGGGGTTCTGCAAACTTGGGAAGTTGGTTTAACCTCTTAACAAACTGAACTTCCCTATCAGGGAAACAGGGAGGAAAGTTTCTGCCTGAAGGGACTATTGCAGAACTCATATGAAATACTAAAACTTTATTGAAACACTCACAATACAGAGGTTATAAAATGGTTATTGTATGAGCAAGGGCAAAATGAGATTGAGACTCCAGCCCCCAGTTCCTGACCCACCACCTTTTCATGCAGAGCTGTTTATAGGTGGAGTAGCTATGTACCAGGGACTGGGCTAACTGCTGTTAGATGAATGGCAAAAATGAGCACAGGGTGGCTACCTAAAGTTATCTGACTAACATTCTTCTCTGTTGTGAGACGGGGAAATGTTACTGCAAGCTTTTTTCTAGAATGACTGCTCATGGTTGGCCAGATGTGTGTGCAGATGCTAGGTTCTAATTAAAAAAAAAAAAGCCCTGGCTGGTGTAGCTTAGTGGATTGAGTGCTTGCCTGTGAGCCAAAGGGTCACCAGTATGATTCCCAGTCAAAGCATATGCCTGGGTTGCAGGCCAGGTCCCCAACAGGGGCCATGCAAGGGGCAACCACGTATTTCCTCGCCCTCTCTTGTTCCTTCCCTTTTCCTCTCTCTAAAAATAAACAAATTGTTTTTTAAAAAGCTCAGATCTAAAAGCTTATATATCTAAGAAAAACTCCTGACCTGGCCTGGTAGCTCAGTTGGTTAGAGCATTGTCCCGAATCATCAAGGTTTTGGGTTCGATGCACGTACAAGAATCAATGAATGAATGCATATATAAGTGGAACAACAAATCAATGTTTTTCTCTGTCTATCTCTCTCTCCCTCCCTTCCTCTCTCTAGAAAATCAACTTTAAAAAATCTCACAAAAGTTGTTTTGGTAGTGTGACTAGATTGACTCAAATCTTTAATACAAAGATGCAATAATGAGGTGTTGAGAACATGGATAGACAATGGTGCCTGCCTTCTTCTCCTTTTGGGTTTTTTTTTTTTTTTTTTTTTGGTTTTTAGGAAAATTAGTCAAGCTATTACCCATTTCTCTTGGTCAGGCATTCTTAAAAGGGTTAAGTATATGGAACAGTGGGGCCTTTTTAATTACTTCATTTTGCTATGTATAATGCGTACTTTTTTGCCCAAATTTTTCAGGGAAAAAAATAAGTATGGGCATGATACATGGGTAGTACTAATTCCATAGCTACATAAATGTTTTTGATTCTTTTACTTATGCTTATGTGTTAAAAGTGTGACTCTAGAAAGCAATAACGATATACGTATGCAAAATAGCACCATGTAATATGATAATCAGTTTTGTTTATAAATATAAATAAATAATTGAGTTAAAAAATTAAAACAAAAGTTTTTTTTCCTGAATGTTTGGGCAAAAAAATGTGGGTGTGCATTTATATACAGGAGCACATTATGCATGGCAAAATATGGTAATGTTTTTTTTTAATTGAATTGCTCAGTTAAATAGAGCTGATGGTGAGACAGACTTTTTAAAGCACTTCACACATTAACTCATTTAATTCTCACAACAACCCTATGAGCCACGTGCTATTATCTGCATTTTATGGATCAGGTCACTGAGGCTCAGTCTCCTCCAGGTTAAATAACTAGCTCAAGATCACACAGGTAGTAAAAAAAGGAGTTCAAAGTTGAACCCACGCACTCTGGGTCTATATATCACAATAGAATGTTAATGAGACTTTATATCTGCTTTATACCCCAAATGTGAAATGCCCTCCCCTATTAAAAGCATGAATCAGGAATCCTGTCATTTCACACCTGTCTTCACACTATTTTCCTATCCACATTAGCTGGAACCGACGGATGCAGGCCATCTTTCAGCAGCATTGCTCTGGAATCATGCGGAATCTTCTTTAAGAACTACCCTTTGCTTAAAAGGCATCCACTTGGTATTTTTAATTGACCAATATGAGCCTAGAAATTTGCCACATCACATACACTCTTGACAGAATTCTATCAGCAGGAATTGTAACCAAATAATAAGTAACTACTCATAGAGCCAGGAAACATGCTTTATGTGAGTGTTTTACTTAACCTTCACAATAAGTAAGACCAATAATAATTGCTAGTGTTTACTGAGTGCTTCCTTATGCCAGGCACATTGTAAAGGCTTTGTATTAACTCATTTATTTCTTCTCAACAACCCTGTGAAATAAACTGTCATGAACCTTCTTTATAGGTGATGAAACTAAGGCACAGAGAGAGAAGATGCTCAGGGTCTCAGAGGTAACAACCACAAGGGGTTTTTAAAATAAATAGTAAATAAATGAAACATTTATTTATTTTAAATAAATAAATAATCTTTTTAAAAGTTCTGACACATGCTACAACACAAATAAACCTATAAAACATTCTGGTAAATGAAAGAAACCAAGAAGCCAGACACAAAAGGCCACATATTCTATGATTCCATTTCTATAAAATATCCAGAGTGGACAAACCCACAGAGACAGCAAACAGATGACTGGTTGCCGGGGGCTCCATATGGGTGTAGGGGGAGTGGATGCTTAATGGATATGGAGTTTCCTTTTGTGGATCATGAAAATGTTCTGGACATATGTAGTGATGATGGCTGCATAACATGGTAAATGTATGTAATGTCATTAATGGTAAGTTTTGTTATAGGTATTTTATCCAGAAAATAGCAAGGTAGTCCTGGCTGGTGTGGCTCAGTGGAATAAGTGCTGGCCTGTGAACTGAAAAGTTACAGTTCGATTCCCAGTCAGGGCACATGCCTGGGTTGTGGGTCAGCATCCCAGTTGGCAGCATGTGAGAGGCAACTGATAGATGTTTCTCTTGCACACTGATGTTTCTCTCCCTCTCTTGCTCCCTCCCTTCCCTTCTCCCTAAAAGGAAATAATTAAATTCTTTTTTGAAAAAGCAAGGTAAAGATTTGAACCAGGGTATTCTCTCATCCCAGAGCATATGCTTCTACCCACCATGCCATGTTTTACATTCTAGTAGAAAATGTTATTCTCATTTTACAGAAGAGGAAACTGAGGCAAGCTAGGAAATGGTGGAAACAGGGTTCAAGGTTAGCTCTGCCCATAGCAGAAGTCATGGCACCCCCTCCCGTTTGCTTTACTCAATGACTCAACTTTTAACAACCCTAAAAATAAACTGGTCTGCTAGAAAACTGAACTATTTTCGAAGACATTTGAAAATAAGGGTTGAGAATATCTATGTATATGGGGGGAAGGGGCTGTGCCTCACATCATCCATGAATAACAACAGTAAAATCTCCCACAGGGGGAAAAAAATCTATGTGTTATAAGTAAAATTCATGGAACATTTCTGAAACTCACACATTCATTCATTCATTCAACAAGTATTGGCAGAATGCCTCTCCTGGCTCCACGTTCCAAGTCAAGATCAGAAGTCATTCTACTAGGAGAAAGGGAACTTTGAGAGATTAAGATGGTTCCCCTGTCCAGTGAGACTGCGGCTCGTGCTTCCTGCTGAAAATGCCTTTCTCAGAGCCCTCCTCCCATTTCATAGGACACCCAGGTGCAGCGCACAGCTGTGCTGCTGGTCTCTGCATGTCAGTCAACAAGCAGGTCCTTCCTTCCATAGCTCTTGCTTAAGAAATATTTTTTATCTAATCAATGAATACATACATTGGCAACAGTTCAGTGACTGCTGCAAGCAGCAACTGGATTTATCTGCCAGGTGGGAACTCTGGGAATGTAAATTAATTAAAATAATGGCATTTGATACCAGGGTTGATAGGGAAACAGTATCAGTCTCAGGTTCTAAGGGCCACAAACAAGCTTGGGAACACCACAATCCCCTTCGTGTTAAAGACAATCACACATACACAATGGCCATTTATTTAGCACTTACTATGTGCCAGGCACCCTGATGTGCTTGTTTTTTTCCCCTTTGGTAACCTAGAATCTCCAAAGACTTAATACAGAAAGATAATGTTAAATGTTAGTAACTCAGATTTCTCGAGCATTTCTCTAAAATGTCTGATAGTTACACCAGGTCATGTGTGATGGGTACTTAAGTGCCAGGCCCTGTCCTGAATGCTTTCCATGAACTAACTCATTCAGGAGTCACAACCACCCAGTAAGCAGAGCCTTGCTCACTCACAGTGGTGTAATCTGTGCATTGTAAAAAAGTGGGGCAGCATAGCAGTGTTTGCCAGGGGTTGGGAGAAGGCTTAGACTGCAGGGGGACCGGCAAAGGAACTTTGATGTGTGCGGTTTGACAGTGGCCAAGGGAGACACATGACCTTATGCATTTGTAAAGTCCATATAATTTTTTAAGTCCATATAATTTTATATCGCATGTGGTGAACTTTAACATCTATCATCTTTTTTTAAAAGTTAAAAGGGATACTGGAGGAATCCCAGGATGGAATGAAGACTGTGACAAATGAGTATGATTGTACCCTAAGTATAGGCCCTAACTTCATCAGAAGGAGTGGGAGAAAAAAAAGGAGCTTATTTAAGTGACTTTGGAAGATGGTATATTTAATGGGAACTGTAAAGCTAAAATCAAAGAATTACACATTTAAACAAAGTGGTGGAGGGGGGGCACGGTTGGACTGGCCCTAGTCAGTTAAACTCAGTTGTTTGGAATGTCATCCCATAATTGAAAAGTTGTGGGTTCAGTTCTTATCCTCAGTGTGGGTGGGTATGGGAGGCAACCATTAATGTTTCTCTCTCTTTCTCCCTTCCTCTCTCTCTAAAAGCAATTCAAAAAATGTC
Source organism: Artibeus jamaicensis (assembly GCF_021234435.1). NCBI lineage: Eukaryota > Metazoa > Chordata > Mammalia > Chiroptera > Phyllostomidae > Artibeus > Artibeus jamaicensis. The sequence continues at coordinate 8,739,832 of NW_026521939.1, read as the reverse complement.
CTTAGGTGAGGAAGGAAGGAAGGAAGGAAGGAAGGAAGGAAGGAAGGAAGGGAGGGAGGGAGGGAGGGAGGGAGGGAGGAAGGAAGGAAGGAAAAGAAAGAAAGAAAGAAAGAAACAAAGAAACAAAGAAAGAAACAAAGAAAGAAAAAGAAAAAAGACGCTGCAATTCATTCTAAGAATCGCTGGCAACAAAGGCTGCATCTGCTTACCCTGTCAAGTGATGAAACAGGTGTCTGTAAAGAGGGACACCTCTTTCTAATTAAAAAAAGGGGGGGGAAGGGGTCTATATAGGCTGGAGCTGGCCCTGCCTATGCTCTGGGAGCTATTGTTAACCCCATTTTACAGATGAAAAAGCCAAGGCAGCAGGAGGTTAATGGGCCCCAAAACAGGTTCAGAAAGCACCAAGATTCCACCTGTGGAAACAGCTCAAAATGCCCATCGAATGATGACTGGTTAAATAAAAGTGGCATAGCCTACAATGCATTATTCAGCCATAATATTTGTATGATTCAATTTTATGAAATGTCAGAATGGGTAAATCCATAAAGACAGACAGTATATAAATGGTTGTCAGTGGCTAGGAGAAGGGGAGTGACTGCTAATGGGCCTGAGATTTATTTAGGTGGAAGAATAAAAATGCTAGAAATTGCCTTGGCCAGTTGGTATAGCTCAGTGGATTGAGTGCTGGTCTGTAAACTATAAAGGGTTGCTGGTTCAATTCCCAGTTGGGGCACATGCCTGGGTTGCAGGCCAGGTCTCCAGTGGGGGCATGCAAGTGCCCTGACCTGCAACCTTGGCATTTGGGATGACACTCTAACCTACTGAGTATCCAGCTGGGGCCTGTAAATTATATCTTGTTAAAGCTGTTATTTAAAAGAAAAAAAGCCCTGGCAACTGTGGCTCAGTGGACTTAGTGCCAGCCTGAGAACCAAGGGGTCGCTGGTTTGATTCCTAGTCAGGGCACATGCCTGGGTTGTGGGCTGGGTCCTCAGTGTGGGGTGCATGAGAGGCAACCACACATTGCTGTTTCTCTTCCTCTTTCTCCCTCCCTTCCCCTCTCCAAAAATACATAAAATTTTTAAAAACTTTAAACCCACCCAAGGAATTCCTAAATTAATCCTCTGCCATTGAATTAATACAAGAAACATTTTGGAGGGAGGGGGGCTGGGTCCTTGTGTTATATTAAATCCACTTTTCACACCAGCTGGGCAAATTAGGTTCTAGGCTCCCATATTTTCTGGGAAGACTGTGTTCCTGAAGACTCGTCAACATACAGACTAACCTTGACAATGGAGGGTGTAGATTTCTGTTTACCAGCTCCATGGGTCTGCCTTAGCGGTGAGAGTGTGGACCCAGCCTTTGGTGAGCCTCTCAATCCTGCCCACCCTAAGGTTACAGGATTCTTAAATTAGTGTTCAGGGTCAGGAATTTGCATTATTTCCTTCAAAACAAAAAGTGAGACTCCAAGCATATTTTGGTTGCATTGATTCAATTTGCACTGAAATGACAACCCAATATGATTATCTTTCTTTTATGGAGAGTTTGGCAACTTGTCCAAATCATACAGCAAATAAGTGATGGAACCAAGATTCTAAGTCTGTCCAGATCTGAAGCGGGGGCTTCACCTCCCCCTAGTTCTCCTGTCATTTCAAAGTCTCACCCTCTCTGAGTTTTAAGCAGAAAGCATTGATGGGCTCCAGCTGGGTAGGTGTTGAGACAGCCGCTCTGTAAGAGACATGGTATTCCTTTGCCCAAGTATTTGGTTGGTCTACAGACACACACACAACTATTTGGTCTAGGATGGAATAATTAAAACGTCACATTTGCTGAAAACTTAAGAGTTTAAGCTGATGGTTGCCAGATGAAAGGGGTGTTGGGGGATAGGTGAAGGGGTTAAAAAGCACAAATTGGCAGTCACAGAATAGTGAAGTACAGCACAGGGAATATTGTCAGTGATATTGCAATAACTAGTAATATTATGACAACTCTGCATGGCATCAGGTGAATCCTAAACTATCAAGGGGGATAACTTTGTAAGTTATATAAATGTATAATTACTACTATGCTATATGCCTGAAACAAATGCAATATTGAATATCAACAGTAATTGAAAACTTTTTAAAATTTAAAAGTAAAATATTAGGAATTTTTAAGTTGCTAAAACCTAGAACACTTTGGATTTGAACAACTTTGGGCCTCCATGGAATCATTTGTTCTCATTTGTTTTTCTTTTGTGTACCTGTGTGTACTTGAAGAGGACCAGCCAGGCCACAGAAGCTCTGTGCCCTCACCTCTCAGAACCTGCATCTGCATATATTGAAAGTGGAAAATCGTGTCTTCCTGCCCATCTCACTGAGCCACCTTCAGGTTCAAATGGGATGAAGTAGGGATTGACAAACTATACCCCCGCACCCTGTCTGTTCTGTGTAGCCCAGGAACTAAGATTAGTTTTCACGTTGTTTTCAACGGTTAAAAAAAGATCAGAGAAGAGTACTATTTCATGATGTGAAAATTATCTAAATTTCCATATTTCAGTATCCGTTAATAAGATTTTATTGTAACATGGCCATACCCATTCATTTACCTATTGTCTATGCCTGTTAAAGTGGCAGAGAGGAGTCAAGGGAACAGACTGTGCAACCCACAGCAAAGTCCCAACCACTCCCTAGTTGGACCTTCATATAAAAAAGGCTGAACTGGTACAACACTGTGAAAAACAGTATAGAATTTCCTCAGAAAACTAAAAATGGATCTGCCTTTTGACTCAGCAATTCCACTGCTAAGATTATATCCTAAGAACCCTGAAACACCAATCCAAAAGAACCTATGCACCCCAACGTTCATAGCACAATTCATGATAGCCAAGTGCTGGAAGCATCCTAGGTGTCTGTCCATCAGTAAATGAATGGATCAAAAAACTATGCTACATGTACACAATGGAATTCTATGCAGCAGAAAGAAAGATCTCCTACCCTTTGCAACAGCATGGATGGAACTGGAAAGCATTATGCTGAGTGAAATAAGCCAGGCGGCAAAACACAAATACCGTATGATCTCACCTTTAACAGGAACCTAATCAACAAAACAAACAAGCAAAATATAGCCAAGGACACTGAAATAGAGAACAGGCTAACAATGACCAGAGGGGAGAGGGGAGGGAATTTGAGAGGAAAAGGGTGAAGGGTTTGCAGGAACAGTTATAAAGGACACATGGACAATAACAAGGGGGGGATGGAAATGGGAGGGAGGTAGGGAGGGCTGGTGGGGTGGGCTAGGATGAGTGGAAAAGGCAAGAAACTCTACTTGAATAACAATTTTTAAATTTTGAAAATATATGAAAAAAAATGATGCTGGCCCCTGAATAAAGGATGCTCTCGGTAAAATATCACATGTCATATAAATATCAGCTACTATTTATTCTTTCTCTTTATCAATGTTCCTAGTATACACACCAAACTTTCTTTAACCTCCTATTTTTGAACTATCAGATTCATTTTTTAAAAGATTTTGTTTATTTTTAGAAAGTGGGAAGGAGGGAGAAAGAGAGCAGAACATCAATTCATTGCCTCTTGTAAACACCTGATGGGGACTGACCCTGAAACTCAAGCATGTGCCTCAGCAGGAATTGAACCAGCAACCTTTTGCTTTGCTGGATGACACCCAACCAACTGAGCCACACCAGTCAGAGCAAACTATTAGATTCACTTGTGAGCATGCATTTTCTTCTATTTTTCAAAATGTCCACTCTGTAAATGAAAAAAGAGAAAAAATACTCATGACAAAGGACAGGGATTCTTGATGTGAAAAGAGGATTTTTAGATAGAGACAAACTAAGCTTATAATCATTGACAAACAGTGAACAAACAAAAGGTGTTCAGTGGAGTTAGTAACAAAGAAACCCAAGTTAAATATAAGATGCTTTTCGCCCCACAGGTCTGGGTACCATCTTCATGAAAAGGAGATTTACACTTTTAAAAATATCTCTTTGGGCCCTGACTGGTGTAGCTCGGTGGATTGAGTACAGGCCTGTGAACTAAAATGTCACAGTTTGATTCCCAGTCAGGGCACATGCCTGGGTTGCCGGCCAGTTCCCAGTACAGGGCACATCAGATGCAAGCATACATTGATGTTTCTCTCCCTCTCTCCTTCCCTTCCCCTTTAAAGATAAATAAATAAAATCTTTTAAATAAATAAATAAATTTTATTTCTTTAAAACAAACAAATACATAAATTTAAAATGTATCTCTTTGGCTGCTGGCTAGAGATTCAGCCCTGGGGCAGAGCCCAGTTAACAAGCTTTGGCAATTATCAAGAGAGGTGCAGGTATACCAAGTAAAATATGAAAGTTAGCAAACAGTTCCACCTCATTGCCCAGCACTGCCTTTATCCTCCCCACTCAAACCTCCAGTGTAGTTTTGCAAATTTTCACCAAGATATTTGGGCCCAGAGTAGACTTCTAAGCTGGCTGTTCAAAAGAAGTGTAATATGAGGCACAAATGCAACTTTTAATTTTCTAGGAGTCACATTTTAAAAAGTAAAAAACAGTTCCTCAAAAAATTCAGTTACCACGGGATCCAACAATTCTGCCACTAGGTGTATATCCAAAAGAACTGAAAATTTGTCCACACAATAACTTATACATGGATGTTGACAGTTGCTTTATGCACAATAGCAAAAAAAAGTGGAAGCAACCCAGATGTCCATCAACTCTTGAAAGAATAAACAAAATCTGATCTGTAACTACCAATAGACTACAATTCAGCCATAAGAAGAGATGAAGTACTGGTAGATGCTGCAACATGGATGAACGTTGGAAACATTATGTCGAGTTAAAGAAACCAGTTACAAAGGACACATATTGTATGCTTCCATTTATACAAAGTGTCCAGAACAGGCAGATCCAGACACAAAGTAGATTACTGGTTGCCATATTTGGGAAGAGGGGCAATGGAAAGCAAAGCTAATGAATATGGATTTCTTTTGGGAGTGATGAAAATATTCTGGGATTGTAATGGTGGCAGTGATTGCACAACTGTGTGAATATGTTAAAATCCACCAAATTGTGTATTTTAAAAGGGTAAATAATGGGATTGTGAGTTACATCTCAATTAAAAGTATACATAAAAGGAAACTGGTGATATTAATTTTAACCCAATTATATCCAAAATATCATTTTAAAGGTGTTTGACATAAAAAGTTATTAATGAAACATTTTACATTATTTATACTTACCGAGTCTTCAAAATCTGGTAATTCACACAAATTATCTTTTTAAAAATTAAATACTTTTAAATTTTATTGTTGTTCAAGTAGAGTTTTCTGCCTTTCCCCACTACCCCAGCCAACTCCACACCTCATTCCCGTTTCCAACCCTCCTTGTTTTTGTCCATGTGTCCTTTATAGTTGTTCCTGTAAACCCTTTACCCTTTTCCTCCCATTATCCCTTCCCATCTCCCCTCTGGTTACTGTCAGTTTGTTCTTAATTTCAGTCTTTTGTTATATTTTGCTTACTTGTTTGTTTTGGTCATTAGGTTCCAGTTACACAGATTATTTCAATTTAGATTTTAAGATTTCATCAGAAATATTAGATCTGCATTTATTTATTTATTTATTTATTTGAGAAAACTGGTTTAATTAAGGTGTGGGAATCTGATACGTTCTAAGAGTGAACTCTCATAGCTAGACTGCAGATAGGAAAAGTATACACCACACAGTCCTCCACCTCCCTTTTCTCTCTCCTCTTTTCCTTCCCCTAGCTCCTGACCTGGATGTATTTGTGTTTCCATGTGGGACTGCTGAAGAGAGATGGATAATCGTTGATTTTCCTGGAGTCATGATACCCTAGGTTCTGTCCTGAAGTCTCCTTTTCTTCTGCCTTCAAGCCCTCCTCCCCCACTAGATCTGCATTTAGATTTTATAAAATTTACCTTCGAAAAAGTAGTCAAAATGTTATCAAGAAGTGTTTAAATGGTAAAGTATTTTTAAATTTTCTTTGTCAATAATATTTTTTAAATTTACTTATATATATTTTTAGAGATTGTATTTATTTATTTATTTACTTTAGAGGAGAAGGAAGAAAGAGAGGGAGAGAAACATCAATGTGTGGTTGCCTCTTATGTGCCCCCTACTGGGTACCTGGCCCACAACCCAGGCATGTGCACTATACTGGGGATCAATCATCTGGTGACACTTGGATTTGCAGGCTGGTACTCAGTTCACTGAGATGAGACACACCAGCCAAGGCAATAATATATTTTTTAAAAGACAGACTTCTGGCCAAGATGGAAGTAGGTAGACACACCGTACCTCCTCCCACAACCAAAAGCACAACAACAATTTAAAAACAAAAAACAACCAGAACTGATAGAAAATTAAGCTGTATGGAAGTCTACAACCAAGAAGTTAAAGAAGACACACTCATTCAGACTGGTTGGAGGGGCAAGACGGGCTCTCAGAAAGGACTTGCGGCAAGGTGGCAACTGGCAGACCAAGCACCAGATTTTGGAGTGGGACGTGCAAGGCTGCAACTGGCCACCAAGGCTGCAGCGGCGGCTGGTGGAACCAGTAGTCCCACACTCAAGTGCAGATAAACCAGGAGAAACAATTGGGGAGCGGTACGGACCATGCAACTTAGAGCTCCAGCGCAGAGAAATAAAGCCTCAAACCACTGTTTGAAAACACCTATGGGGGTTGAGGCAGCAGCAGGAGAAACTCCCAGCCTCACAGGAGAGTTCGTTGGAGAGACCCACAGGGTTCTAGAACTTACACAATCCCACCCACCCAGGAATCAGCACTAGAAGGGCCCAGTATGCTTGTGCTGACCTAAGGAGGAACTAACCAAGGCACATCATAATTACATTAGCCAAGATTAAAATGGAGAGAATCCTCGAAGCAGCAAGAGAAAAGGAGATAGTTACCTACAAAGGAGTTTCCATTTGGCTGTCAGCTGGTTTCTCAAAAGAGACCTTGCAGGCAAGAAGGGGCTGGAAAGAGGTATTCCAAGTCATGAAAGGCAGGGACCTACATCCAAGATTGCTCTATCCAGCAAAGCTTTCATTTAGAATGGAAGGGCAGATAAAGTGCTTATCGGGTAAGGTCAAGTTAAAGGAGTTCATCATCACCAAAGCCTTATTATATTAAATGTTAAAGGGACTTATCTAAGAAAAAGAAGATCAAAAACATGAACAGTAAAATGACAGCAAACTCATAGTTACTAATAACCACACCTAAAACAAAAACAAAAGCAAACTAACAATAGAATAGGAACAGAACCACAGAAATGGAGATCACATGGAGGATTAGCAACAGTGGAGTGGTAGGAGGAAAGAGGGGGGAAAGGTACATAGAGAACAAGTAGCATAGATGGTAGGTAGAAAATAGACAGGGGGAGGGTAAGTATAGTATAGGAAATGTATAAGCCAAAGAAGTTATATGTATGGTCCATGGACATGAACTAAAGTGGGGGAATGTGGGTGGGAGGGGGTGTGCAGGGTGGAGGGGAGTGAAGGGGAGGGAAATGGGACAACTGTAATAGCATAATCAATAAAACATATTTTAAAAAATGTAAGACAACACATCCAAGTTGTTCCAAACACACTTAAAAAAAAGTTTTCCAATAAACAGAATCAAACATCCATTTTTAGACTTAAAATTAAATTCAATTAGAAGTTCAGCTCCTTGGTAGTACTATTTATGTTTCAAAAGCTCAATTGCCACATGGGGCTGGCGGCTCCAGTTCAGGGCAGCCCAGATATAGAATATTTCCATCAGCACAGAAAGCTCACTTGGCAGCACTGCCTTTGAGGGTTATTGTGAGGACTAACGAAACTGATGGACCTAAGTGGGTAACTCTATGTCTGTCCAGATGTTAATATAATACTTAATACCGTGTAGTTATTTCATTGCTACATCCTCTAGGTAGCCCAGTCTTCATGGCAGGGAAAGGCCTAAGCATATTAAGCATGACTTTCCCTTCATCTTGCAACTTAGAACTCAGTTCTGCTTCTTATAACACCTCCTAAAGGAGCTCCTCACTCCCACCTTGCACTTCTCCCTCTGCTTGCCCCAGTTCAGGCCTGCATTCCTCATCACCCTCCTGTCCTTTCTCCCTCCACCCTCCCAGGGCAGTGCAAGTTCCTGAAGGGCATCCCCAGGACTTCTCCACCTCTAAGCTATTCCTCCACAAATCAGCCACCGTCATCCTTTCAAAATGCAGTTAAGCAGATTAACTTCCTCTCTTCACCCACGTCTGACCTTGCCAGATCTGGCCCCTCCTGCGAGTCTGCCTTTCCACCCCAGGCAGGATCTGTAAGTGCCTCAGGGCCCTTCCCCACTTGCCTAGGCCTCTTCCCTGCAACAACCTTTGCCCAAGTTGACTCCAGTCACTTTCTTAGTGTCCCCCTGTCTCACTGCATCACTGTACTTTTTACTTCTTCACAGCACTTGCAGTTGGTAACCATTTGCATGTGACTGATTAAAAAAAGCTTTGAGTTAATAGTATTATTCCTACTCCGGCAGATTTTCTTAAATGAGGCAGGGTCCCATCTGCCTCATTGATGCCCTATCCCCACGGCTCGGCACACACAAGTACTTGTATGTGAGCCCTTTTTTTCCAAGGAGACTTTTTAAAGTCTGTCTCCTTTAGAATGCAGCCTCCACAAGGTAAGAGGCTTGCCCTTGCATGGAGAAAAGACTGAAATACCGCCTGAAGTAACAGAGATTCACTTGTAGGTTTCAGGGAGCAAGGATGCCTGAGGCAGCTGTGGGAAGCAGCCTTGGTAACTGCCCCAACTGCCATCTTCCATTCCCCTGCTCCAACCCCACACACCCACACACTGCCTTCTTCCTGCCTCTGGGCGTTGAAAGGATACATTCTCTGAGTAGGCAAAGCAAGCAAGGACATCCTCTGCATGGTGAAATGAGAATAAGTACAGGAGGAATGAATCTGAATATGGTGTTTGAATGTCCACCAGAGTGTCTATTATAAAGGTAGGAGCATAAGGGCATTCAAGAGCCCAAGGAAACCATGGGAAGGCAAGCATCTTGCCGGTCAGTGGAAGTGGAGCATATGTTCAGTCATTTCATGTTAACTGACATGATTTCAGCTCTGGCCTGGTGTGATTAGCAAATTTAAAGATTTTATCTGTGGGGAGACAGGGAGTGTCATGACATTTCTAAATACAATAGTCAATTCAGCAGTCCCCAATCAGGTGATCTGTTCCTACCTTGGTGGAAAACCAATTTTAAAAGATTGCAAAGATGACTTAAGGGATTTTCAAGGGTAGTTATGCCCACACTTCAGCATTGGTACTGATCTTAGAGCTGGGGTTCTGTGTAGAAGCCCTTTAGCCATTATCCTGGTTAGACCTGATAACAACTCACCCTTCTTTGCTCTCCGCCCTGCCTCTAGCCTATGTCCCCACAACCATCTTTCCACTAGTTGCTCAAAGAGCCAATTCCATTTTGGTCAATCCAATCAACTTCCAAAGGAACACGACCAAAGGCATGAGATCACAAAACACAGGCTCAATTGCAAAAGATGAGGTCCAACACTTTTTTCAAATCAAACACTTGCATACAGGAAACCTTCCAGAGGAAAAAACAAACCCGATCTGAGAAGCAAGTTTCCCATAAGGTTTCAACCACAAAATCTACTGTAGTCCCTGAAATCAAATGTTTTCTTATGAACCAGCAATAAAGTTGGAAAATAAGATTGTAAAAAACATACCTTGTGTTTTGCTCTTTTCCTCCCAGGAAAAGCCAGCCAGTAACAGTCTGTTTTGGAAGCTGGTGCTGGGGACGGCAGGGGGAAGCTCCCTCAGACATCTCGGAAGAGACCAGCGTTTGCGCCACGGTCTAGGCTTGACTTTGCGCACAGCCAACGGTTTCCCATCTGGCTTTGACTCCTCCTCGGTGACTTTCATGAAATCAAGTTTTCCGGGGCCTCACAGCAAGCCCTCTACCGACTCAGAGAGACCTACCAAGGAAAAGAAAGGAGTCTGGTCTTCACCTTTACAACCCTCAGCCTTTTATAGGCCCTCTCCCAGCAAGTCCAAAGGAGGGTCTGAAATCCCTGCTTCATTTGCATAATTTAAAGGTTTACTTAAGGTGTGGCTCGGAACAAAACAACCAATGGGAGGACGACTCTAAAGAAATTTTGAAGCCTTGCTTTTTTTTTTTTTTGAAATATAGTGCAAAAACTCCTCTTTAGAACTTTCACTCCTAATATTCACGATGGCACTTTGTTAAGTGGATAAATAGATAGAAAAAGTTGAGCTATGGTCAAAATAAATGTCTGCTATTTAAACACATGCATTTTATCTTATCCTTTCTTCCCTGAAGGCTTAGCTGTTAATTGGATCTTAGTGTTGACTTCTGCCTTTTACCTGGGTGGCTACCAAATCCAGCCCACTTTAGATAATACCCTTATAATTTTTTAATCCTTACCTTAGGATATGTTTTATTGATTTGAGAGAGAGAGAGAGAGAGATACAGCAATGTAAAAGAGAAACATAGATCATTTGGCTAAATTATTTGAAGTATAATCATGCAATGGAATACAGCAGTAAAAAAGAACTGATTATTGAGACACGCAACATGAATGACCCACGAATATGTATGATCCTACTTATATGAAATACAAGAAGAGGCAAAACTATTCAATGGTGCTAGAACTCAGCATCATGGTGACAATTGGATGAGAGTGTGCTGCTTTGGAGGGGGCATGAGGGAACCTTTGGGTGCTGGAAATATTCTATTAGTTGGTACAGATCTGCATGGTGGTTGTGAGATGTGTATGTATGTGAAAACTATCCACCAGTACATTCGAGATTAGTGCACTGTACTGTATATAAGTCCATTCTTGTTGTTCATGGTAGTTGGCTTGGAAGTAATTTTAAACAATATAATCAATAAAAATCTTAAAAATGCAAAAAAAAATGTGGCACTATGTACACCCTGAATAGGACACTTCACAGTTTCAGAGCTGAAAACACAGGCAGATCGTTGGTTACTTTGTTTACAAAAGTAAGCAGCTGGAAATGTGCCTGTGGGGAAAGTCACTTTTGCTGCTCTGCACATGTCTATTAATGACCTTGGTAGCATTGTAAGTATTGACTTGAGGGTGACAAGTCATGATTCCCACACATTCTAGCTCTGAGGCCTTAAGGCCTGGGCAAGGTACCTTCTACATCTTTCAAAACAAAACATACAAAACACTTCTAAAACAATATTTGCAGTTTCTTTTCTTCTTTTTTTTGTGGGTGTATATGTAAAAATGCAGTTTCTTAACAAATGTAAATTTACTGCACAACCAGCAATTCCATTCTTAGGCTTCTACCCAAAAGAAATGAAAATATACAACCCGACAGACTTGTGCTCAAGCACTTGATACGTTGTTCACAACAGCTGAACACTGGAAGCAATAGAATGTCTATCAGCAGGTGAATGAGTAAATAAAACAAAGTCTATCTATACAATAAGATATTATTCAGCCATAAAAAGGAATGAAGTTCTGATACCAGCTACAACATGTTTGAAGCTTGCAAACATGATGCTAAGTGAAAGAAGCCAGATCAAAAGGCTACACGTTGTAAGATTCTATTTCTGTGAAAGGTCCAGACTAAACAAATGCTGGAAGATGGAAAGTGGATTAGTATTTTCCTGGGTCTGGTGGAGTAAAGGGAATTAGCTATAAACAATCAAGGGATCATTTTAGAGCAATAAATTCTAAAATTAGATTATAAAGATGGTCTCCCAACTCTGTAAACTTTCTAAAAATTATTGAATTGTACACTTTGAATGGGTTGATTTTGACATGTAAATTATAACTCAAAAATTAAAAAATAAGACACTTCCAATATTGATGTATAAAATCTGCTGCAGATGTAACTATTAGCTATATGCAGCTACTTGAATAATAACTACTTACAAAAGTACGTTATGGCCTTGACCAGTATGGCTCTGTTGGTCAGGCATTAGCCCAGAAACCCAAAGGGTCATGGGTTCAGTTCCCTCTCAGGGCACATTCCTGGGTTGTGGGTTCAGTCACTGGGCTGGGCGAATATGACAGACAAGTGATCAATGTTTTTCTCCCTCTCTTTCTCTCTCCCTTCCCCTCTCTCTAGTATAAAAAAATCTTTTTTATTTAAAAAATATATTACCAAAGTGTTGCAAGTTCGATTCCTAGTCGGGGCACGTTCCTGGGTTGCGTGTCAGGTCCCCAGATGGGGGTGCATAAGAGTCAACCACACATTGATGTTTCTCTCTCTTTCTTTCTTTCTTTCTCCCTTCCCATCTGTCTAAAAATAAACAAATAAAATGCTTTTTTAAAGAAACAGTTAAAATTAATATTTTTAAAAAGGTAGCTTCAAGGCGTTAGATTTTTTAAAAATTGATTTCTTTGCTACTATTGGTGGGAATGCAGTTTGGTGCAGCCACTGTGGAAAGCAGTCTGATGATACCTCAAAAAATTAAAAATGGATCTGCCTTTAGACCCAGTGATCTTACTTCTGGAAAGAAGCCCTACCCGAAGGAACCCAAAACACTAATTCAAAAGAACATAAGCACCCCTACATTCACTGCAGTGTTATTTACAATCACTGAGATATGGAAGCAGCCCAAGTATCCATCAGTAGATGAGTGGATAAAACAACTGTGGGACATTTACACAAGGGGATACTACTCAGCCGTAAAAAAAAAAAAAAAAGTCCCAAAAATGTACCTTTTGGGACATTATGGATAGATTGGGGAACATTATGCTAAATGAACTAAGCCAGTCAAAGAAAGACAAATACCGTATGAGTTCACACATATGTGGAATCTCATGAACAAACTGAACTAACAAGCAAAATAGAGACAGACTCATAGGTAGAACAGGATGACAGCAAAGCAATGCGGGGAGGTGAGGGGGTGGAAGGAACAAGCAAAAAGGGAAAAGGACTTGTGGGCATGGCCAACAGTGTGGGGAATGTGGGGCTGGGCTGGGAGGGGGTGTGAGAGGACTAAATGGTAATGGAAAAAATAAAATGAAAAATAAATTAAGCTAATGGGAAAGAAACTATTTATTAATTTATTTAGAGAGCATGGAAGGGAGGGAGAAAGGGTAGAAATGTTGATGTGACAGAGAAATATTGACCGGGTTGCTCTTTGTATGTTGCCCTGACTGGGGGCCGAATCCACAACCGAGTCATGTGCCCTGACAAGAATCAGACTTGTGACCCTTTGGTTTGCAGGACGACACCCAACCAATTGAGCCACACTAGCCAGGACAATCTTTTTTTTTTCCCCCCATGGAAGCTGTGGCCTGACAAACTGCAATTCCCTCTAAAATCCCTGACACCTAGCTACCCTAAGGCCCTCTGCTGAAGTAACACCTCTACACCTTTGTTCTGGTCATTTCTACGGCCTGCAGGTGGAATCCTGGTCATTTTTTCTGGGTGTTGCTTAAACTTTTACTCTTTTTGATGTTTTCCCAAGAGACCCTTACTCTCTATACCCTACCCCAACCCCCCCCCAAATAATTGATTATCCCCACTCCTTGCTTTGTTCTAACTACAAAATGATTAAATTCTAGAGGTCTGCTTTACAACATAAAGCCTGCAGTTAAACGTGGTGTTTACACTTAAAAATTTGTTAAGAGAGTAGGTGCTGGCTGAGTAGTCAGTTAGTGGGAGCTTCATCCCAAGATGCACCAATGTTGTGGGTTTGATCCCCAGTCAGGGCACATACAAGAATCAACCAATAAGTGTATCAATAAGCAAAACAACAAAACTCTCTCTCTCTCTCTCCCCCTTCTTCTCTCTCTCTAAATTCAACAAATAATTTTTTTTTTTAATTTAAGGGATAGATCTTCAGTTAAGTGTTCTTGCCAAGAAAGAAAGAAAGAGCACACGAGAAATCTTTGGGGGATGATGAATATGTTTATTGCCTTGATTGTGGCAATGGTATCACAGGTATATATGCATGTCCAAACTCATCAATATGTATGCATTAAGTAGTACCATTTTTGTATAGTAAGTATACAAAAAAAAGATGAAAAAAGCATGTGATAGAAAAATAAATAAATATAACAAAACAGTGTGTTGCACATTATATTAAAAGAAATTTTTAAAAATATATCTTTCAAACCCACTATTTTAAGCTTCATGTCACTTTCGGTTTGTTATCCAAAGTGATAAAAAGCTACATGACAGCTAAGGGGGACTTAAAAGCATGAACAGCAGGAAGGAAGGAAGGAAGGAAGGAAGGAAGGAAGGAAGGAAGGAAGGAAGGAAGGAGGAAGGGAAGGAGGGAGGGAGGGAGGGCAATGTGGATATGATTTAGCAGTGGAAGTTTCATTCATTCATTCATTTCTTCAACAAGTGTTTACTGAATACCTCATATGTGCCTGGCATTGTGCTGGGCGCTGGAAATGAGAGTATAAGCCAAACAAATGTAGCAACCAGTTCCAGAAATAGGAGAGCTCCTGGAACTGATGGAGTTTAAAAGCTAATCGAAGTCAATTGAACTCATTTCTTTCTGAATCCAATTATTTTTGGCTGTGTACCTGATGCCACCAGCAGGGGATTATTCATCTACAATCATTCCTTTGGCCTTATTTTCTCATGGAAGAGACAGACAAGAAGTGACTCTAAGTGCCAGGAAGAGCAGCAAGGCAGGCTGAGGGAAGAGAGTAGCAGAGGGGGCACTTCCAGAGATGGAAGTCCTAAGGTGAGGCCATAGAATGTAGGAGTCGGATGCCCTGGTATCACTGACCCCCAGCCTGACAAACATTGGGGAAGGCCTCTCCGTGCCTCAGCCTTTGGATTCTGGGAAATGGAGATACTGATGACAGTCCCTGGACTTACTCTCAGATGGAAGGAAGCCACACAGGAAAACTGAGCTTTGGATGCTACTGTCTTGGGTACACTGACCGATACACTGACTGAGCAGGAAGCCCTTGGCTTTTAGGTCCTCTCCTTCAGATTCTGACATTGTGCCACAGACTAAGAAAGGTCACCTCACCACTACTCAGAATGTCCAAGGTAATAATAATAATAATAATTTATTCAGATATTTAATTGATCTCCCACACTCTTCTGTCGGCTCCACAAAGCAGGAAGAACTTCCACTGCCTCCTTATCACCTCCCCAGGGCCTGCACATGATTGGGGCTCAAAAACGATTTGGTGAATGAATGAATGACTCTAAAGACAAGATGTGAGAAAATGCCCTATGTTGTATTTTTTACCTTAGAAGCCACTTAGAATAGAGTAGGATTAGGCAGGGCCTGGGGGAATGGAGGGTGAGGCAGAGGGAAGGTGTAGGTCCTCCACCCTTCTGTGTCTCCACACCCCTGCATATAGTAGGTGTTAAAAAATGTGCATTGGATGAGTGAGTGGATGTCCTGCCTCATCCTCTCTGTCCTTGGAGGGCAGGAGTCTGTCCTGTTTCCCTTCCAAGACAAAAGCACACTCACATGTCCTGTGCACGGCGTTTATTCATGTCTCACCTTCGGATTCTTCTGTTCATTCACCAGGGGCTTGAGGGACTAGCTGAGACTTTCATAGGCTGAGTTGCTGGAGTAGAAACCACAGAGCACCCATTCGATCCTGGCGTGAGCAGGATGGGAGCTGATTCAGACTCAGCGCTCATCTCCCTCCGGGCACATCTGCCACCAGAGGGTTGGCAGGCAGCTCAGAGGGCAAAGGAAACAGGACAGCATGCCTCAACCCCTGACCTTATGCTGAGATGCTCATGACACCTCTAACATGGATTGTAATTTTCTTCTCCCTGCCAAGGTTCTCTACAAAGAGAGAGCAATTTTCAAATTTAGTATGCACAAGATCCCTGGGCAGTGTTAAAATGCAGATTCCTCAGTCCCACCTTGGGTCAGGTTGGGCTGGGGCTTGGACATCTAGTTTCCACCAGCCCTCCTACCAGACTCCCTCCCCCCTCCCCCCTCCCCCCACACAAAATGACTCTGATAGAGCTGGTTTTTAGATCACTCACTGGGAAACCCTAGGAATATGAAATGCTATTTTTTATTCCAAAAGGGGATAGCTAAACAGGGTGTGAATTTTTCTCTTTATTCACATTTAGATAGAATCAATTAGGTCTAGAAAATGTCTGTGCTTTTAACTTCCTATCACTCCTCTTAGGATAATAGTACAAGCCAGAGCAAACATTTATTCAGGACCTGCTAGACAAATTTGCATAACATCGCATCCATATTTGCATTTTTATCCTCACAACACATCCAGGAGACAGTACAATAATTATCATCTTTATTTTTCTGAGGAGAAAACAGATAACTTGTCCGAAGTCACCCATCGCATAAGAGGCAGAGCTGGTGTTTGAACTCAAGGCTTTCTGAACTGCTGTACCATGCTGCCTTCATACACCAGAGACTCTGATCAGGTGGCAGGTTCCAATATGCAAGATGAACAGCAAGTGTTCCCCAGGGCATAGATTTCTCATTGAGAGCTCGTGTCTTTTCCTCCAGTGTGACAGTGACCTCTATCAGACACTCCTTCAAGTCCTGGGATGCTGTTGACTGTAGGTGGAGATTGAATTGGTTAGGAATTTGATGCAAGGGTTTGGGGTGGTCAGGACCAAAGTTGGGACCCAAAAGGCATTAGGTTTGTTTTCAGCACAGCGCCACCTAGAAAAGGGTAGATTTTACTGCTGTAAGTGTTTAGACACATAGATCAGGTTGGCCTGAGTGGAAAGATAATGTGGGCAGCAGGATCACTACCTGGTGGCCTCCTCTCTCCTTTGCAGAGGTCAGAGATGTCTCAGGAAAATCATACCTATTTTTGCCTCCTCCAATTTGCAAGAGCCTCATGCACTCTGTATGACAGGGTGGCCAAGGCAGAAAGAGAGGACACAACCTCTTCTCTCTTGAAATGGACAGAATGAGATCTGATGTATAGCTGCCCCTGTTATGACTTCCTAAGAGGTGCTGTAGTGGGCAGGATAATCACCCACTCAAAAGGGTACACATCTTAATCCTGGGACCTGTGAATATGCTGTTTTACATAACAAGGGAGAATTTAGGTCGCTAATCAGCTGACCTTAAAAATAGCGGTTTGTATCCTAGATTACCCAGGCAAAAAGAAAATAATCACGAAGCTTCTTAAAAGAAGGAAGATAGAGATAGAAGATTCAAAACCAGGGATATGACATGGTGAGAAATATTTTGCCAGCCTTGGCTGGCTTTGAAGATGGAAGCGGGACGTGAGCAAGGAATATGTGCAGCCTCTTAGAGAAGCTGGAAAAGGCAGGAAAACAGCTTCTCCTCTAGAGCATCAAGAAAGACATATGGCCCTGATGACAACTTCATATTAGCTTTATGAGGTCCCCCCCAACAGAACTGTGACCACCAGAATTGCAACAAAATGCACCTGTGTTGTTGAACCCACTGCGTTTTTGGTAATTTGTTATGGCAGCCATAAGAAACTAATACTGTCACAGAGCACTAACGCTGGGCATAATGCTCAGGGACCCTTGTGCAGTGTGGAACCTGCTTAACTATCCATGGCCTCCCCATATCCTTGACCACACCACACAGAGATTGACACACACACAGAGGACACTTTGTGGCTAGAACTGAACTCTGGAGATGCTATAATCCTTGGAGTAATCTAGGAGCAGAGGAAGTCAGGCCAAAGGGAGAATTATTCCAACCTGAAGACAGAAACAGAGCCAAGAGGCTCTTGAAACGCAAATTAAGTCCATGTTTCTGATGGCTTTCCAATTCTGGACTCCCCTGAGGTTCTGCGAGCAGCTATGTATCCTTATACTAAACTCTCCCCTTTGCTTAAACTAGCTGCATTTCTGCAGGCTCCAACCAACCCAGGAAGCATTTGGTTATAGCCATCACTCTCCTGAGTTGACAGGGAGACAATTTTGCTGAACACTCTGGAGAGTGAGATTCGGATTATACCCAGTTTACAAAGGGGTGTGGTGGTGCTGGTGTCTCTGGAAGTTGTGATGAAAAGTGATGTTTGATTCTCCGTGGTTGATGGATGAGAATTTACCCACCTTCTCTCACCCAAACCATGGCTATTCTAGGAAAGCTTCTCTGGTATGAGAGAAACTTCTACAAGGAGAAGCCTCTGTGTTATATTAAAATACATTTCTTCAATGAGCCCTAAAAGAGTCTTGCTAAACAACCTGACTCCAGGCCTTCCCTGTTTTTCTATGTCACAAGGCCCAGGATGTTGAGTTCATAGCCAGCCATGTGGTAAGTGTGGCTCTTTCTCCTTTCCATACGGAACACCCTGGCATGTAGGAGTAAGATTTTTTTAATATCAGGTCTGATATTAAAAAAAGGTCTGATTTCATCATACTGATTGATCTGCTGTGCAAATGCAGGGTAACCTTGTGTAAATGAAAATGTCCCCTCTCGCCCTGGCTAGTGTAGCTCAGTGGACTGAGCACCAGCCTGTAAACCCAAGGATCACCGGTTCAATTCCCTGTCAAGGGCACATGCCTGGGTTGCTGGCCAGGTCCCCAGTTGGGGGTTTGCAAAAGGCAACTGATTGATGTTTCTCTCTCATATTGAGCTTCCTTTCACATCTCTTTCTACCTCTCTTTCTCCCTCTCTTCTGCTCTCTCTGAAGGTAAATAAATGAAATGTTTAAAAAAAAGGAAAATGTTCCCTCTCTGGGTACAGTGCTCTCAGTGATAACACAATGGGGATGGAGCAAAGGGGTGCAGTCCTTGCGTGACATACCATGTAATTAACCATTGTGTATTTCCACCTCCCTTTCTTCAGGTTCCTCAGCGAGAACCTCATATGGTCCTGGGCTGTCTTCTCTCCTTTCTTTTCTCCAACTAGCTTAGGTTGGTTAGAGTAGTTCATCCCCCTGACCACTGGATTGGCTTATGAAATAGGCATGTGATTCACACAGGGCCAATCAGAAACTTCTCTAGGATTAATAGATAGATATTGGGAGGCAAAAGTTCTTCTTATGGGCAGCTGAACTAGGGAAGGCGAGGGGGTCTAAAGGCACCAGAGGCCATTATTTCTGCTACCTGGAGAGACTATCCATGCAAATAAAGCCAAACAGCAACTCACAGAACAAAGAAAGAGAGAGCAAAGGAAAGAGAGAAAGCACTTACCTCTGAAGTTCCCAATGACTTTTACCCATAAATTCAGTTACCTTCTAGCTAAACTCTTTGGGTTTGGGTTTGCACTCAGATGAGAAAGTCACATTTTGTGGGGCCTCCAGTTTATGTGCTTTGGAGAGGCACTTCTGAAGTAAAAAAATAATAACACAAAACAAAACAAAACAAAACAAAAAACCCAGAGTTTAATTATAATGATAAAATTAGTAGGAAACAAACAGCAGGCCACATTGGCCCAAGAGCTATACTTTGCTGACTCTTGATCTAATGCATTGAAGGGGGACATATGACTTATAAACATAACACCTAAAACAAAAAAGTTACTAGGTTCCCTCCCAGAGCTTATGAAAGGATAAGATAGGGACCTCAACTCAAGCTACACGACCCTCACATTTAAGGTACAACTGTTTGTACCCACTTAGGATCAGTAAGTTTATTTGTTTGCATCTATTACTTTTTTTCTGGATATTCTATCAGATTAAGATCACATACTGCCTCATGACTACATTCATCCCCGAGTCTGTCTTCAGGGCACCTGGTAGCTGAAAAATGGTTAAGAATATTTACACTCTGTTTTTTAACTGTACCCCCCTCCTCCCCCCCAAAAAAAGAAAACACAATTCTGCCAGTACTCGCTGTTCTCTCTCCTTTGGAAACCAATTAAGCAGTTTCCTGCACTCAGTTCAGTTCCCACTAACAACATAGATAAACTTAATAATAAGCGTGAGCCATTGTGCTACGTGTTTTAAAGACATTTTCTTATTTAGTCTTTTTGATACAATGGGAGGTAGTCTGGAGTGGGGTACTATTGCTCTCCTGCTTGGTATCCAGTCTTTATTTTCTTGAAATCTAGAAATATGTGTAGCCCACATAACTGAGGGCAGGGCAACATCATCCTCAACTGCAGGGGTGGGCTATGATTAGTCTAAATTTGGCTAAAGCTGGTAACCCCATTTCTCTGCCTGTGATGGGTTCAGGAATCCAAGCCTAAGCCAATCGGCTTTAGGCATTGCCCTGTGAATGGGTTTTCAGTCTGTGGGTGGGTATGAGACTTAAAATTGGACCAATTGCACTGAAAGAAATTTTATCCCATAGGTAGGGGAAGGAGCTGGGGACGTTCTATTGCTCAATGGATATGAACAACAAGGCACGTGGCCTCAGTTACTACTGAGAAGCCAGAAGTAATCTAGTAACCACCAAAAAAAAAAAAAAAAAAACCTCAACCAGATAGAGAGATGGAAAATTTCCAGGTCCTTGGTAACCAGATTCAGCTTTTGGATTAGCCATTACAGAAGGCCACCTTACCTCTGGCCTTTTTGCTATGGGAGATGCTATATTTTCTTATGGTTGATATAACTTTTTGTTCTTCACAGCCAAAAATGTCTGGCTGATGCATGTAGATATTTACCTTTGTTTTAATTTGACAAAACTGAACTCAAAGATATTATGTAATGTAAATGAGTCACTCAACTAGTAAGTAGCAGATCTGGGTCTCTCTGACTTTCATACTAATTCTTAAATCACACCAGAATAAGGACTAACTTGAGCAGTCATGCCCTACCACCCCCAGTTGCAACACAACCGATGATAGTGTCAAGAATACCTACTAGTAATAATGATGATGATGATGATGTTGTTGTTGATGATGATAACAATATTTGTTAAATGACTACTACCCAGCAGATACTGTTCTAAGGAACTCATCTGCATTTATTCTTGTAAGTAGTTACATTTATTTCCATCTGGCAGATGAGAAAACTGGGGCATGGAGGGTTTAAGCAACCTGTTCAAAGTCACATAGCTAGTGAGGTCCCAGCTGTAAATTACTCACTATACTAAACAGAAAAATGCACTTTAGTACTGACTTCCACTGGCCAAGCTGAGAAACTCTCACCTTAGGTGAATTTTAACCATAAATATCTATCACCTGAAAGTCTGAAAGTGGGCTGTGCGTAGGGCTTGGATGGGGTTTCATGGTGTCTGGAACCCAGGCTCCTTCTACTTGCTGCTCTGCTGTGCATGGCTTTCATTGCATAGTTAGACTGGGTGCTGCAACACCATTCTAACCCTTCCCAGCCTAAGACCCACCCCCTCTTTCAGAACAGTTCCTGTAAATTGCACACACCACTTCAGCTTCCCTCCCATCGGCCAGGATGTGGTCAATGGCCATGTCTATGGCAAGGGAGCCTACGAAATGCTGCGTGGCCATGCGCTCAGCTACAAATGAGGAGATCTATGACTTTAGAAGAAGAGATATGGTGATGACAGTCACCTCTTCTCCACCCCCTATTTGCAGGCTCCTCTTTACTTCCTAGCACAGGTCAAAACCTGTTATTTAGTTGTCTATTTCCTTTGGGACATATTCTCTCCTTTAAATGTAAGCTCTGACAGGGTGAAGACTTGACAGTGTTTTGCATTCTGTGTCCCGTTACCTGACACACTTCCTGGCACAAACTAAGCACACGGTAAATTTTTATTGAATATATCAATACTTGTTAAAGCCAAATCATTTCTAGAAGATACACCATGTAGGTAATGAGTGAGCTTGATAGCATTTTGCCTACCACAAAGTCAGAGTATTAAAAGAGAGTTATCCAGATGATTGATTGCTGGGTGGGTGGTTGGGCTGGTGGCACCTCTAACTTCCCTGTGATACTAAATCACAGTGTGCCCCAGGTGGACAGTTTCCAGAAAGAATGAATCCTACCTTTGCACGGCTAGGGACTTCATCAATCTTAGAAACCTCTTGTAATGTTCCTGGGATTATGACAGCCCCTGCCCAAAACTCTGAGTGTTACAGAACCCCGGCCTATGTAGTTCTGAAACAGTTGTGAGGGGTCCAATTTCCCACTGCCAAGTATCGTGTCTCCTAAACCAGAGTTTGGTGAAAAGGAAATAAATTATTTATTTAAAAAACTATACAGATCTAGAATGATGGCAGAATTCTGCCATTAAGTCCTGCTCCCTTTAAAATACCCCAAAACACACACACACTCTCCTGCCTCCCTTTTGCCAAATCAGGCAAGCCTCAAAATATGCCAGTCAGAGGTACCATCTTTCAGAAAACAAAAACCAGAAAACAAAAAAAACAGGAGTTAGGGGCTCAGCATTTTCAGTCACAGTGCAGTATCTCCCGGCAACTCCCAGTGATCTGTGTTTGGCTAGGTAGGTTCCATGTTTCCCAGCACCACCAGCCTTGTCACTGTGTTCTCCAGATCTTAATTCAAAACTGTGAGGCACCCCCTTATACATCAGACCTCATGGCGAGCTGGTGGGGGCCTTTCTAAACCCTCAACTCCTTCCCAAACCACATGGCATAGAGAAGCAGGGGCCTCGTGGCTGCCGCACATAGTTTAAATCCCAGCCTGGAGCTTCCAGCTCAACCCCATTTCTGACTCCTCCCACAGTGGGTTACATCTGCCAGTTCCCCGTATCTTCTGCCTTTCTCTGGCTGCCATTATCAGTCTGGGCAGACACAGCCCAGTGAGGCAGGGCAAGACACCCCCTTGTCTCTCACGCAGGCACTGTAAACTTCCTTACCACATCATGAGTTAAAGTCACACCTATCTCCCTGGCCCTGGGAGTGGCACAGCTTTTTAACTTAAATATTAAGCTAGCCAAGTTGCCACAGATATGCAAGGTACTTCTCAAAGGCCTTCCTCTGCTTTCCCCCAAGCCAAGTTTCATGGGAAATATCCTCTGAACACTGTTACTGTTACACGAGCACCACTGACAAATTTATCTCCCTAAAGGGCACTTAGCTCCTTTCCCAAAACCTCTCAGTGTTGTCATCTTATGATAAAAACCAATTCCCATGACAGTCATTTGAGGTTTTCTCTCTTTTCTGATTAGTATCACCACTTTTAGCATATAGAGTATATGGCTATGGCATCCCAGAGACCTAGACTCAAATCCTGCCTTTTCTCTTACTAGTTCTGTGATCCTGGGCAAATTACTAAACTGCTACGGCCTCCATTTCCTCATATGTAAAACAGGGATAAAAATACCTATCTCATAAGAATGTTGGGAGGATAAGATAAGACAATGATGGTCTTTAGAACAAAGCAGGGTGTGTATACTCACCTCTCGGCACTTACCACTGATGATCCTTATTATTACTTTGGCTGTATCTATTCTTTCATCTGGCTAGTCTGGTCTGACAACCACGTCCTAAGGAGGAGTGGCCCATTCGTGCCAATTTCAAGCAACAATGAGGATGAAGATGAAACAACTCACATTTATTGAAGCTTATTCTGAATCGGGCCACACTGCAACTTCTGTGGGCCCTTTCCCCAAGAGAAAGATATATTTTGTGACTGCATTTGTACAAAGATAATTTATTTCTGATAATAAAATACATTAAAATATTTCCATGGGCCCCTAAAAGTATGAGGGCACCTAAGCCCTGTGCCTATTATTTCTAATGGAGAACTTGGCCCTGGAATTCAACTCTCCTAAGCACAGTCTCATTTCATTATCCCAACAGCTCCATGGAGCAGGGACGGGATGGAGCAGGGACTGGAAGGAGCACCTTTCATGTCTAGGATTCATTACTAAAGACTTGGTGTAGTTTTAAATTTATATAATTGACCAGCGAGCCGGACTCAAATTGGCAAATGTTTCCATTTCCAAAAAATATACATGTGGCAGGAATCATCAAATTATATTCAATATCCTGAGCCTCACATTGCTCAGACCTAGTATCTTTGGAAGTTTCATGATTTCTGATGCACTTATATTTCAGGGGGAAGGTGTTTCAAATTATTTTAGATCGGTTGCACTGAGCAAGTTTCATTAATATTTGGTCAGTGGTGCTACTTCAAATTCATAGAACTCTAACAGTACTATATTGTTAGACCCATTTTAGAGTTGGGTCTACAGAAACCACCCGAGACTGATTCCAGAGCTCTGGATCTCAGCCACACCCTATCACCCTTGCACTTATCTTCTTCCCACTGCAGCAATCTCTCTTTGATTCTCCCAGCTCCTTCCTTGAGGCCCTGTTGGAATGTCATGTCCTTCCTGATTACCTAGTCCACCCAGGTCTCCCTTCCTTGGCTCTGTTCCTATCCCAGTATCAACGGATGGTCAGTCAGTGGTGACAGTTCAATGCCAACAGGAACCCCCAATTTGGGGTTTGGGGAAGAAGGAAACTTTATTCAGTGCTAAACAGCTCAACTGTCATGCAGCATTGCTGTGAAAATAGCATGGCTGTGAGCCAGCCCTGGTCTGTTCTGATCCTCACTGGTCTGCTCCACTCTGCTCCAGAAAGACATCTTGGTATTTCAGCTCAGCCAGGGAAATGCAGTCTTCAGTCTTCGGTAGAAAGAGAACACGCCGTGCTTATCATGGATGATAGGATTAAATGGTTTTTTTTGTTTGTTTGTTTGTTTTTTAGCCCTTACCCAAGGATATATCCATTGATTCCAGAAAAAGAGGGAGATAAAGAGAGCTAGAGGAAGGGGGAAGGGTAGGGAGAAAAGAGGGAGGGAGAGAGAGAGAGAAACATTAATGTGAGAGAAACATTGACTGGTTGCCAAATGTTCTGAGACAGGGGATCAAACTGGCAACCTTGGTTTGTGCTCTGACCAGGAACTGAACCCATGACCTTTTGGCTTACAGGATAATGCCCTAACTGAGACACACCTGCCAGAGCTAAATATGGTTTTGATATTTTAGAAAAGGAGGCAGGGTGGGGATAGTGGTGGTAGAAAGCACTCTCATAGCCACAGGGAAGCTGACTTATACGGACAGAATTACCTACCCCTGGTCCATGATGGGTCCATCCTCAAACGGTGAGACTCCAAATTCTCACAGTTTGATTAGTCCAAAAGGCATTGTCCTCATTGGTCAAAATAGAGCTGCTCTGATTAATCAGCACAGCTCCGATTAAATGGGGAAAGCCTCAGTCCTATTAGTTGAAGGAGGATTCCAGGAACTCTCTTTAAGGGCCTACTCAAATGGCAGAAACACAGTGAAGCAGGCAGTTCAGCACAGAGGCAGGTAGTTACTTCAGTGGAGGCCTCTCCCTGAAGTGCGTTTGTGTGAGAGTCCCCTGTGTGGAAATAGCTGATAGGTACTGTTTTTTGTTTTTGTTTTCATTTGAGCCCAGTTAGCCACTAGGAGACATTCTTAGGGTCCCCTTCTTCCTCAGGTTCCACAGTTTCCCTTTTTGATCAGAAACTACTGATAATACTGATGATCAATCAGGTCAGTTTGTCCTGTGCTGGTACCAGAGTGGCTTGGCTACCTGGTCTGGTTCCATCTAAACCCTTAGTGGGATTCCTGCAGCTGGATAGTAGCTAACAGAGCAGCCAGAGCCATTTGGTTACAAGAGGTCTTTCAGGTACCTGCCAAACTCAGAATTCACAGTCTCTTATAAAAGCAGCCAAAACAACTTGGGAAACAACAAAGGCACTTAGTTCCTAAGAGAAATCATGGGTAATTGACAACAGGTATTTAGCATCACGAATAGTGTTTCCAACCATTGTGAATTACACACATGGAGGAGACGCAGTGGCTTGATGGATTATTTCTAGCCTTTATGCAACCATTACTCAAGTTTTTGTAGGAGGTTTTAAACATTTGATTAAATAGACATCACTAGATTGACAATAAAATATATTAAACAAATTTGCAACCCAGACTTTAAAATAGTTCTGAGCCCAATTGAGATCCAACTGAGAATGTCAGAAAGTTTAAGTTCTAACCATACATAGACACTACAAGCAAAACTGGAATGTTCCTTAAGTGTGGCAAGGTTAAGGAGTTTGGTTGTTTTTAATTCTATCTGGGAAAAAGCATGTGTCCAGGTATAGCAGGAGGTATTGGCCATGGCACAAATTCCTTCCTGGACTACAAGCACATAATTAAGGGTGACTCTGTTGTTGAGGACTATTTGTACTCATGAGTCTAAAGATGTTTGCTGGGCTCAAATTGCTTAAAAAAGTCAGCAATTTGGTTGAAGATTCTAGTTAGAGTTCACATTATATTTAATTAAGCAGTTCCAAGACCACCCCATGAAAATACAATTCTGAGAAAATGATTACTGCCCTAGCTGGTATGGTTGAGTGAGTACCCCAGCCTGTGAACCAAAAGGTCACTGGTTCAATTACTGGCCAGGGCATATGCCTGGGTTGCAGACCAGGTCCCTAGTTGAGAGTATGCAAGAGGCAAGAGGCAACTGATTGATGTTTCTCTCACACACTGATTTTTCTTTCTCTCTTTCTCTCTCCCTTCCCCTCTCTTTGAAAATAAATAAATAAAATCATTGAAAAAGAAATAAAATGATTACCCTCACCTCCTAAAAAAATCTAGCAAGTCACATCCCAGGGAAAAGCCATAAGAAGAGATTTATCTTCATCAATGGAGGGATTCTCATCAGGTTACTAATGTACTATGGTCAGGGCTTCTTTTTCCTCTGGTGAGAACTTAGCGGGGAGACTGCTGGCATTTTGAGAACAATAAAAGAAGATGTCAAGTGTTCCAAAAGGCATTATCCAGTCAGCCTCCAGCTATCTAGACAATCAAATGCCCAAGGTTCATTTATATATGCACAAACAAAAATATAACATGTGGGGGCACAAGGGGTGCCTCCAAGAGTTTGTTAATTTATACATTCATTAACAGGAAGGCAGTAAGAACATTTTCCAACCAGGGATCAGTCTGGTTTGAACAACCTTCTAGAAGTCATTCCCTGGTTTGTATGTTTGAACATCATGGGGTGAACATTTGGATTCATGACAAGTGTGGGCTGTTTTCACTCACAGTGGCCTTACAAAAGGGAAGTTCCAAAGTAGTCAGGGTTGAAATAGGTTCAACCATATTTAAGGCATTTAAGATGTAGGTTGCAATGTAATAAGGAGTGGCAAGTGACTAATTCAACTGTGGGAGATTGTGGGATCCCACCTGGGGAGAGAGTAAGCAATCAGAGGGTGAGTTTAGGTAAACACAAGGGAAAGTGGAAGTCCCTTTTGTAATTTAACCTGATAAGTTTCAGAAGGGGAGAGACTTAATAAAACCAATAGTACAGCTAAGGACAGTTGATAAATTGCTAGCAAAAGAACTAAGGGATCATCAGTTTTACCAGAGGTAGTAATAGGCTCTAGATGGTAGGCTAGCAGATAGGTTCCATGAGAAGTCTAAGGTTTGAAAGCACTGTATAGAAATACATCTATATGCAAGGTTTCCCATTTACAAGGATTAGAACAGCAAAAATTAGGAAGTACTGTGTAGTTGAGGGTTAAATGATGTGGAATAACTAGGACATAAAATTTAAAACACAGGCCTGGGCAGATGTGGCTCAGTGGATTGAGCATCAGCTTTGAACCAAAGGGTTGCTGGTTCAATTCCCAGTCGGGGTACACGCCTGCCTTGCCAGCCATGTCCCTGGTTGGGAGTGTGTGAGAGGCAACCAGTCGATATATCTCCCACACATTGATATTTCTCTCCATTCCATTCTCTCTCCCTTTCCATCTCTCTCTAAAAATAAGTAAATAAAAGCTTTAAAATATATAAAACACAGGAAAAGTGACCAATTTATTGAGAGAGGGTTAAGGTTGTTAAAATACCCAAGATATAAATGTTACTGCAAACATGAAACAAACATAAGAGTTATACATAGTGGAAGTTGACTTTAGTGGCCGAGTCCCAGATCCTGGGAAAAGCCATGTTTTGAGTACCATCTGTTTTTTGTCTGACTGGTTTTCTATTCTGGATAAGTTTAATTTATGGTCTTTTATAGGCTGTGGTCCTCAATCGGGTGAATGTGGTATAAGTTTGAAAGTCTTTTAAAATGAAAACCATAGATTCATTTATTTTTTGTGAGAAATACATTTTATTTTATTTTTTAAACATTTTTTTATTTCTGCCTTTCCCCCCACACCTCCCCATCACCCCAGCCCTCCCCACCTCCCTCCCCTGTATCCACCCCCTCTTGTTATTGTCCATGTGTCCTTCATCATTGTTCCTGCAAACCCCTCACTCTTCTCCCATATAGTCCCCTCCACTATCCCCTCTGTCAGGTCACTGTCAGCCTGTTCTCTATTTCAGTGTCTTTGGTTATATTTTGCTTGCTTGTTCATTTTGTTGATTAGTATCTGTTAAAGGTGAGATCATATGGTACTTGACTTTCATTGACTGGCTTATTTTACTTAGCATAATGCTCTCCAGTTCTATCCATGCTGTTATGAAGGGTAGTAGCTCCTTCTTTCTTTCTGCTGCACAGAATTCCATTGTGTAAAGGTACCATAGTTTTTTGATCCATTCATTTACTTATGGGCACTTAGGTTGCTTCCAGCACTTGGCTATTGTGAATTGTGCTGCTATGAACATTGGGGTGTATGGGTTCTTTTGGATTGGTGTTTTAGGGTTCTTAGGATATAATCCTAGCAGGAGAATTGATTCAGTAGAATTGCTGAGTCAAAAGGTAGTTCCATTTTTATTTCCTGAGAAAAATTCTATAAACTGTTTTCCATAATGGTTGTACCAGTCTGCAATCCCACCAACAGTGAACTAGGGTCCCCTTTTCTTCACAACCTCTCCAACACTTGTTGTTTGTTGATTTGTTTATGATGGCCATTCTTAACAGTGTGAGGTGGTATCTCACTGTGGTTTTAATTTGCATCTCTCTGAAAGCTAGGGATACTGAACATCTTTTCATATGTCTCTGGGCCCTCTGTATGTCCTTGTTGGAGAAGGGTCTGTTCAAGTCTCTTGCCCATTTTTTAATTGGGTTGCTTATCTTAGAGTGGAGTCACGTGAGTTCTTTATGTATTTTGGAGATCAAACCCTTGTCTGAGGTATCATTGGCAAATATGTTTTCCCATACAGTTGGTTCTCTTTTGATTTTAATGCTGTTTTCTTTAGCCATGCAGAAGCTTTTTATTTTAATGAAGTCCCATTTGTTTATTCTTTCCTTTATGTCCTTTGCTCTAGGGGACATATCAGCAAAAATATTGGTGTGTGATATATCTGAGATGTTCTTGCCTATGTTCTTTTCTAGGACTTTAATGGTGTCATGACTTATATTTAAATCTTTTATCCACTTTGAATTTATTTTTGTGTATGATGGAAGTTGGTGACTGAGTTTCATTTTTTTGCATGTAGCTATCCAGTTCTCCCAACACCATTTGTTAAAGAGGTTATTTTTACTCCATTTTATACTGCTCCCCCCCCCCTTGGTTGAATATTAACTGACCACAGAGAGACTTGGGTTTATTTCTGGGCTCTCAATTCTGTTCCATTGGTCTATGTGTCTGTTCTTTTGCTAGTACCAGGCTGTTCTGATTACAATGGCCTTGTAATACAGTTTGATATCAGGTATTATGTTTCCTCCTACTTTGCTCTTCTTTCTCAAAATTGCTGCAGCTATTTGGGGTTGTTTATGGTTCCATATAAATTTTTGAAGTGTTTGTTCTATATCTGTGAAATATGCCATTGATACTTTAATAGGTATTGCATTGAATCTATAAATTGCTTTGGGTGGTATGGACATTTTGATGATGTTAATTCTTCCAAACCATGAACACGGTATATGTTTCCATTTATTTGTGTCTACTTTAATTTTTTTCTTCAGTGTTGTGTACTTGTCTGAGTATAGGTATTTTACCTTCTTGGGTAGGCTCATTCCCAGGTATTTTATTTTTCTTGTTGCTAAATCAAATGGGACTTTTTCCCGGATTTCTTCTTCTGATGTTTCATTGTTAGTATACAAAAATGCCTTTGATTTCTGAATATTGACTTTGTATCCTGTTTTGCCAAATTTGTCTATTAGGTTGAGCAGTTTTTTGGTGGAGTGTATAGGATTTTCTGTGTACTATCATGTCATCTGCAAACAATGACAGTTTTGTTTCCTCTTTTCCAATTTGGATGCCTTTTATTTCCTTTTTTTGTCTGATTGCTGTGGCTAGGACTTCCAATACTATGTTGAATAGGAGTGGTGAAAGCAGGCATCTTTTTCTTGTTCTTGATCTTAGTGGGAAAGCTCTAAGTTTTTACCCATTGAGTAGGATATTGGCTATAGATCTCATATATGGCATTTATTAGGTTGAGGAATGCTCCCTCTATTTCCACTTTACTGAGTGTTTTTATCATAAATGGGTGCTGTACCTTATCAAATGCTTTTTCCACATCTATTGATATGATCATGTGATTTTTGTCTTTGCTTTTGTTTATGCGATGTATTGTGTTTATTGATTTGCCAGTATTGTACCATCCTTGCATCCTTGGAATGAAGCCCACTTGGTCATGGCGTATGATCTTTTTAATGTATTGCTGGATGTGGTTTGCCAATATTTTGTTGAGGATTTTAGTGTCTATGTTCATCAGTGATATTGGTCAGAAGTTTTCTTTTTTTCTTATGTCTTTATCTGGTTTTGGGATTAGGATGATGCTGGCTTCATAAAAAGAGTTTGGGAGTCTTCCATCTTCTTGGAGTTTTTGAAATAGTGAAGGATAGGGGTTAGCTCTTCCTTAAATGCTTTGTAGAATTCTCCTATGAAAACCACAAATTTATGTATCAATACCTTTTTAACCTTGCAACTCAGGGATTGGTTAACTATACCTAGTATGTTCCCTTCCAGCAAGGCTGGAGTGAGTCCTTGTGAAAGATATCTTCTTTGATGGACCATGTATCCATCTTGTAGGCCATGATGTTTGGTGGCTGTGAAGATTGCTCTATGAGCTTGCATTAATTTCAAGAACCTCTATAAGTTCTCCTTAAGTTAGAAGGTCTCCTTAACTAGGTAGGTTCACACATTCCCTGATCTAGCCTCAAGGATAGGTCTTCCAGTAACAATTTTAGAAGGATACAATTGATGTGAACAACAACAAAAAAATAGGTCTTAAGTAATATCAAGGGAAAGGCTTTAGGCCAACAGATTAAAAGATTCAACAAGTTTTACCCATTAAATTGTACTTATCTTGTCAGTTTGTTCTATAAAACCAGAGGACTGGAGATGATAAAGTGCAATGGAAATAATACAATATCAGTCAAGTTTCGCATACCTGGCATAGAATTGGTCTTGTAAAATGGGATCCCCTTTTTCTGTGAGACTTTGTGGGGATTTTCCAATCAGGAAAAATCTTTTCTAGAAGTATTTTAGTAACTGCTGTGGCTGTAGCCCTTCAACATAGGAATGCTTCTACTCAGTGAGAATACATATGGATGATCATTAACACATTTTTAATCAGGGGGCAGGGTAATGGGATTGAAATTTATCTTCCAAACATCAGATAAACCACATTAGTTTCACTCCCCCATGTGTAAAGAGAGGTTCCCTTATTTCATTCCTGCATATAATCATTCAGTTAAAAAAAAAGTTACAAGCAATTATACTAACATTTGGTTTACCTGAGCAATCAAAGACCTGGTGATACAGGGTACATCTTTACTTTCCCTTTATAATTTCCTATTAAGAGCATACCAAGAGCATAGAAGGAAACTTCTGTCCCTTTATCAGAGAGAGAAACCCAAATTCCAATTCTGTATCAGTATACTTTAAGTTAAATAAATCTGTTCCAATCTTAGTTTGACCATATATAAAATTTCTTTTTCAAGATACCATTTCTTTGAACCTTCAGCAAAATACACACATTTTCTACAGCTTTTGTAAACCTTCCATTTTTGTCCTTTTTTCTTTCATATTGTAGAATAATCATTTGCCTTAGGACAAAATTACTTCTTTTTCCTTTCAATAAAAATGTATTTCCATTCCTCATACCTTCATTTACCAAACACACATCTCATTCTCTATATGCAATCATTTTCACTCATGATAACATCTATCATAAGTGCTGAGGTCCCAAATTGAGGTAACTTGTACCTCTCTAACTTTGTAAAATGAATCATTAAATTCTCCATTTTATACCCTGGTTTTCCATCTGGTCTGTTGGCTCCAAAGCTAGAGAACAGTGGACAACTGTATGTCCTTAGTTAAACCAACATCCTTAGGCTATTTTTTATTTACTAAACATTAATCTTAGATCATATATACTTTAAAAGCAATTGCATTAGTTTCTGCTTTTTCTCCAATTTGTATGAGCACTCATTTATTGTAAGCCAATTGAATAGAGCCTTAAATCTGAATTTACAAATACACTTAAAATTTTTTACTTAAATTAAAAAAATTTAATTTATTGATTTTATAAAGAGAGGAATGGAGAGAGACATCAATTTGTTGCTCCACTTATTTATGCATTCATTGGTTAATTCTTGTATGTGCCCTGACTGGGGATTGAACCCACAATCTTGGCATATTGGGATGATACTATAACCAACTTAGCTACCCACTCAGGACTTACAAATCAATTTTTGGCAATACCATCTAGTGGTAGAAACACACCTTATCTATAACATGCATAAATACACAGACAGAATAATAATACAAATCTCAAATAAATTATGGCTCCAAAAGTAAAGAGAATGTCCCTGCAAAAATGGGTAATATTTTCCTTGGGGGGAAGATTGAAAAATGGCTCCAGACGCAAAGCCTGAGCATCAGATAGCTGCTGCCCATTTGGAGAAAAAGCTGGGGGAAAGGAAAAAGGTAGAGTGTGTGTAGGGCGATAGGCAAGGGGGGCAGCTAGAAAGTGAGAGATCTTGGGGTTGTTTTAGTAAACCTGGTTTTCAAGTCACAAGAGCAAGTGTCAGAGGAAAAGTTTTCTAACGATCCTCCTTTTGTTCCAGTTTCATGAGTGCCAGTTTCATTTTTAATTTATCGACATTTACCTAATTTAGAATTATCTTTCCTAAAGAAGGCAATAGTAGCCTCTTGATTTCATTTTGAGTTCTCAAGGTACCAGTTTTGTTGTTGTTGTTGCTGTTGTTTTTTAAAGCTTCCCATTATTTCTGTGAAGAACAGCATTTTCCATGTTCTCATTGAGCATGCAAATAAATGAGTTTGGGGGTTGCAAATAGCCCCATCTTGTCCAACAAATCTCGTGTGTGTGTGTGTGTGTGTGTGTTTTCCAGAGGCCTAAACAGTTGTAATTACCTTGTACCATAATTTTGGTACATATAATCAACCAAAGTCACAAATGGTGGCTGATTAACATGTGAAAAATTAGTAAAAGGCAAAAGATTTATATGATCTGAAGAGAAACTAGAGTATGCATGTGAAAATGTAGAGCATGCGTTTCCCATTTTGTACTCCTCCTTATAGGTGGTGTCTCTGCAACCTGTCCCTGCCTTGTACCCTTTCATGTGAATGTCCTCAAACTTTATAGGCATGGCCAAATCCCAACCAGGACACCCATCCAAGATACATAATGCAACAGAGGAAAGCCCTCCCTAAAGAATATCCTCCATGGTGCCAACCATATCTGATGAATACTCCTTAGGTCCCTTACCTAAACCAAATAAAGTCTCTAAGACCTCAACCACAAGTGTGGGAGGTCTTGGATCTGAGAGGACTTACCTGAGGTCCTCAGGTGCCACTGGGAAGACAACTCCAGCACAAGAGCCTTTGTGCAGGTGCCAGACCAGTTGGTTATAACATGGTGTGAAGAGATTAAGCCATCACTTCTAAGCCCCATGTTGGGCACCATGGAATGCCTGCTGATGGTTGTTGGTACAAATTTGACACCATCAAAAATCTCCAACTTGGGAGGCAGTGAAGAAAGAAACTTTATTTGGTGCAAAACAGCTGAATTGTGAGAGTTCTGGCCAAGATGGAGGTGTAGGTAGACATATCTCACCTCCTCACACAACCAAAAGAAGGAAACAACCAATTTAAAAACAAAAAACAACAAGAACTACCATAAAATCAAAATGAGAAGTCTGACACCCAAGGAATTAAAGAAGAAATATTCATCCAGACTGGTGCTCTGAGACAAAGAAATATGGCCCAACTGAAAGAACAGATCAAAACTCCAGAAAAAGAACTAAGTGATGAGGAGATAGCCAACCTATCAGACACAGAGTTCAAAACACTGGTAACAGAAATGATTGTTTATGGATGCAAAATAAAGGAAGAAGTGAAGGCTATGAAAAGCAAAAAAGAAAAATATACGGGGAACCAACAGTAAAGGAAAAGAAACTGGGACTCAAATCAACAATTTGGAGCAGAAGGAAGAAATAAACACTTAACCAGAACAGAATGAAGAAACAGGAATTGAAAACAGTGAGGAGATGCTTAAGAACCTCTGGGACAACTTTAAATGTTCCAACATCTGAATCACATGGTTGCTAGAAGAAGAGAAAGAGCAAGACATTGAAAACTTATTTGAAAAAATAGTGAAGACACACGGTGCAGGGCAGTGGGCTCGCACATTTCCGCTCAGATAAACAGGCGGGGGTGAGTGGTGGGACAAACTGGGTGAGCAGAGAAGACCGCCATTGCTCCCTCTTTGACCCCACCCCCACATACAGTGTCACAAACCAGCGACCTGGGTGGCCCCCGCCCTGGTAAACAACTAAGGCTCTGTGCCTCATACATAACAGGCACAAACAGATCAAAACATGGCTCAAGAACAACTCAGAGCCCCAGAGCTGATAAATCTAAGTGATGAAGAAATAGCCAAACTTCCAGATGCACAGTTCAAAACACTGGTGATCAGGATGCTCACAGAACTGGTTGATTTTAGTCACAAATTAGAGGAACATATGAAGGCGAAACTAATTGAAATGAATGGTAATGCACAGGAAACCAATAGTAATGGAAA
The DNA here is from genome assembly GCF_021234435.1 of Artibeus jamaicensis. Lineage (NCBI taxonomy): Eukaryota > Metazoa > Chordata > Mammalia > Chiroptera > Phyllostomidae > Artibeus > Artibeus jamaicensis. Next base: position 8,705,057 of record NW_026521939.1, on the reverse strand, counting down.
GGAAACTGGGACTCAAATCAAGGGAGTAGACCAGAAGGAAGGAAAAAATGACCAAACAGAAAAGAATGAAGAAACAAGATTTCAAAAAAATGAGGAGAGGCTTAGGAAACTCCAGGACATCTTTAAACATTCCAACATTCTAATTATAGGGGTACTGGAGGGAAAGAGGAACAGTCACGAGTGGAAACCTCATTTGAACAAATAATAAAAGAGAACTTCCCCGTTCGGGCAAAGGAAATAGACTTCCAGGAAATCCAGGAAGCTCAGAGAGTTCCAAAGAAGTTGGACCCAAGAAGGAACACACCAAGGCACACCATCATTACATTAGCCAAGATTAAAATGAAGGAGAGAATCCTAGAAGCAGCAAGAAATAAGGGGACAGTCACCTATCAGAGTGTCTGATGGGAAAGAAGTTCCCATCAGACTGTCAGCTGATTTCTCAAAAGAGACCTTACAGGCAAGAAGGGGCTGGAAAGAGGTATTCCAAGTCATGAAAACCAAAGACCTACAGCCAAGATTGCTCTGTACAGCAAAGTTTTCACTTAGAATGGAAAGACAGATAAAGTGCTTCTCAGATAAGATCAAATTCAAGCAGTTCATCATCACCAAGCCCTTATTATATGAAATGTTAAAGGGACTTACCTAAGAAAAAGAAAATAAAAAAGATGAACAGTGAAAGGACAGCAAACTCACAGTTATCAACAACCACACCTAAAACAAAAGCAAATTAAGAGGACAGCTAGATCAGGAGTGAACAATAGAAATGAAGATCATGTGGAAGATCAGCAACAGGGGAGTGGGAGGAGGAGAAGGGGGAGAAGGTACAGAAAATAAGTAGCATAGAAAGTAGATGGAAAATAGATAGGGGGGAGGGTAAGAATAGTATGGGAAATACAGAATCTAAAGAACTTGAGACACATGTTCATGAACTAAAAAGGGGGAATGGTGGGGGAGGGGTGTGCAGGGTGGAGGGGAACAGAGGGGGGGAAATAGAACAAATGTAATGGCATAATCAATAAAAAAAAAAATAGTGAAGAACCCAGCCGGTACAGCTTAGTGGATTGAGCCCCGGCCTGTGAACCAAAGGGTTTCTGGTTCGATTCCCAGTCAGGGCACATGCCTGGGTTGAGGGCCAGGTCCCCAGTAGGGACACGCCAGGGGCAACCACACATTGATGTTTCTCTTCTCTTTCTCCTTCCTTTCCCTCTCTCTAAAAATAAATAAATATTTTTTTTAAAAAAGAAAAGAAAATATAATGAAGGAGAAGTTCCCCAGTATCAGGAAGGAAATAGACTTCCAGGAAGTCCAGGAATCTCAGAGAATCCCAAAGAAGTTGTACCAAAAGAGGAACACACCAAGGCACATAATTACATCACCCAAGATTAAAGATAAGGATATTATCTTAAAAGTAGCAAGACAAAAGAAGACAGTTACCTACAAAGAAGTTCTCGTAAGACTATCAACTGATTTCTCAAAAGAAACCCTGCAGGCAAGAAGGGGCTGGAAAGAAGTATTCAAGTCATGAAAGACAAGGACCTATATCCAAGATTACTCTATCCAGCAAAGCTTTCATTTAGAATGAAAGGGCAGATAAAGAGCTTCTCAGAAAAGGTCAAGTTAAAGAAGTTCATCACCAAGCTTTTATTATAGGTAAGGTTAAAAAGACTTATCTAAGAAAAAGAAGATCAAAACTATGAATATTAAGATGACAACAATCTAAAAACAATAATGAACTAAGAAAACAACTAGAAGAGGGACAGAATCAGAAATATAGATCATGATCACATGGATGGTAATCAGTAGGGAGGGGGTAGAAGGAGAATGGGGGGAAAAGGTAAAAGGAATAAGAAGCATAATTGGCAGGCAAAAAATAGACAGGGGAAGGTTAAGAACAGTATAAGAAATTGAGAAGCCAAAGAACTTATATTTATGACCCATGGACTTGAACTAAAGGGAGGGGGGATCCTGGAGGGAGGGGGTTTCAGGGTGAGGGGGATAAAGGGGAGAAAAAAATGGGACAACTGTAATAGCATAATCCATAAAATATACTTTAAAAAGATATATCATAAACATCTTGTACCCCATTAGTTTTTTAAATGATGGTATGGTAGTCCTTACTATGGCTATTCCACCATCTTTGCTGTTTGCAAAATTTGTTAGTGCCTTTTAAAAAAAATTATATTTTTATTTTTATAGAGAGAGGAAGGGAAGGACAAAGAGAGGGAGAAAAACATCAATGTGTGGTTGTCTATCACGTATCCCCCACTAGGGGCCTGACCTCAGCTGCAACCCAGGCATGTGCCCTGACTGGGAACTGAACCATCAACCCCTCAATTTGCAGGCCAGAGCCCAATCCACTGAGCCATACCATCAAGGGTGTCAGAGCCTTTTTAGGCAGATGTATTTATCAAGAGGAAGCTGGTCTCCCTACAAGTTACTATAGTTTAATGGAAAGATCCAAAAACATGACACCCTTTGTCAGATTCTGAGCCCACTAGACTCCCCTTTCATGGGGAAGAGGCAAAAGATCATAGAGGAGTTTGGTTCTAAAAGGCAGGATGCTTAAGTTCCCAAGCCCGCCACTAATAGCAAGCTGTTCCTCTCCCTGGGCCTGTTTCCCCTTCTGAAAAACCAGGGCATTGGTCTTAATGATACTATACTGGTCTGCATCAAATGAAATCTAATGTCTGTATCTACACCTGGAGAACATGGATAGGCTCAAAGTGGAGTTATCAAAAAAGGTACTGGGGTTCAGAGAGTTGAAATGACATTTCCAATGGTCCAGCAGGGTGTCAGGCAGGGCTGGGACTTGAATTTAGATTTCCCTGGATCCCAGGCTTGTCCCAGTGAAGCTGAGCACTCTGGATGCATCCAGCACTTGCTTTGTTCTTTTAGAGGAGTTCATGTTTTCTTATGGTTTAAGTTTTTCTGGTCCACCTGTTGCATTCTTTTTCATACATGAAAGCCAAACATAGACACAGTATGAAGGAAGAAACGGAGCTACCATCTGAGAGCAAACTCTATGCTGATTGACTTTTACTTGGTAATTTATCAGCACAAATGACACCTCCTCCAGGAAGCATACTCTGACCACCAAAGACTGGATGTCCCTCTGTGCATTTCTAAAGCCCCTCATTATGGTAGTCACTGTGGAGTTACAACTGCTTGTTTAACATTCTGTATTCATTTGTGAACTCAGAAATGGGGTCTTGAGGGGACTTCCGGTCATGATGGTGGTGTAGGTAAATGTGGTACTTGCATCCTCCCACAACCACATCGAAAATCCACTAACCTGATGTGGCTCAATTGGCTGGAGCATAGCCCCATAAACTGAAGGGTTGTGGCCTCAATCCCCAGTCAGGACACAGACCTAGGTTGTGGGCCCAACCCCCAGTCAGGGTGTATACGGGAGGCAACCAATTGATGTTTCTCTCTCACACATTGATGTCTCACTCTGTCTTTCTCTCCCTCCCTGCTTCTCTCTCTATAAAGCAATAAAAAAAAGTCCTTGGTAAAGATAAAAAAATAAATTACAACTAAACAGTGGAATAACCATCATTCAGAACTGCCTGAAATGTAGCTGAATAGAAGTCCTAGAACTAGGGATTAAAGAATAACCCACCCTCTTGCTGGTGTGGCTCAGTGGATTGAGCATGGGGCTGAGAATCAAAGGAGTCAGGTTGCCCCATTCCTCTCACTAAGTGTCCCAAGGCCTGGCACTAGCAGCAACTAGCCTTGGTTCACAGGATGGCCTTGCCTGGGCACCTCCAAGCCCAGCACAACTAGTAACCATCTGCAGATTGCCTTGCAGCTTATGCCAGATGGCCCCAGGCAGAACACAGGCAGCAGCTGACCTTGGTCTATACCTCTCAAGAGGGCCCAGAGCCAGTGCCCACGGTGGAAAACTTCACACCACCACCCAACCACTTTTAAAAGCAACACACTCAAGGGGTAGACTCAGTGGGCACCAGAGGCCTGCTGAACTAAGTCCTGCTCTGTGGGGTGGGTCTCTACATAGCTAATCCTCCATTGTGGTCAGAGATCAGTGGTCGGTGGTTCACAGCAGGTTCTTGCATCTGAACAGCCTGAGGATAAATCCCTTCCACTGATGTGACAACAATCAGGTCTCAACTACAACAGGAGGATGCAGACAGCCTACACAGGGGGCAGGGGGTAGGTGTCCATCTGTAGTGCCCAGCTCAGTTAATCAGGGAGTATGTGCTTCTAGACTCCACAGAAGACCAACTACATAACGCCACTCTATTAAACCTGAGAGATGTAGCCACTCTACTGAATACACAGAAACAAACACAGAGAGGCTGCCAAAATGAGGAGGCAAAGAAACATACCCCAAATCAAAGAACAGAACAAAACCCCAAAAAAGAACTAAATAAAATAGACGTAAGCAACCTACCAGATACAGGGTTTAAAACAATGGTTATAGAGAAGCTTAATGAACTTAGAACTTCAACAGCATAAAAAAGGATATGGAAACCATACAAAAGACTGGTCATAAATGAAAGATATACTAACTGAAATGAAGAATAATTTACAGGGAATCATCAGTAGAGTAGGTGAAGCTGAGAATCATATAAACAATTTGGGATATAAGGAAGCAAAAAACACCTAATCAGAACGGGAAGAAGGAAAACAAATTACAGAAAAGGATAGTAAGGAGCCTCTGAAACAACTTCAAGCATACCAACATTTGCATCATAGGGGTACTGGAAGGAGAAGAGAGAGTAAGAAATTGAAAACCTATTTGAAAAGATATTGAAAGAAAACTTTCCTAACTTGGTGAAGGAAGTAGACATACAAGTCCAGGAGGAACAGAGAGTCCCAAACAAGATGAACCCAAAGAGGCCCACACCAAGACACATCATAATTAAAATACAAAAGGATAAAGATAAATAGAGAATCTTAAAAACAGCAAGAGAAAAGCAATTAGTTATCTACAGGGGAGCTCCTGTAAGACTGTCAGCTGATTTCTCAACAGCAACTTTGCAGGCTTAAAGGGATTGGCAAGAAATATTCAAAGTGATGAAATGCAAAGACCTACAACCAAGATTACTCTACCCAGCAAAGCTATCATGTAGAATCCAAAGATAGAGTTTTCCAGACAAGAAAAAGCTGAAGAAGTTCATCACCACCAAACCAATATTACATGAAATATTAAAGTGTTTTCTTTTAGAAAATATATAAAAAAATATAAACAAAATGGCAATAAATACATATGTATCAACAACCGAATCTAAAAAACAAAATAAATAAACAAGCAGAACAGAAACAGACTCAAATACACAGAGCATTTTGATGGTTGCTAGATGGAAGGGGAGTTAAGGAGATGGGTGAAAGGTGACAAGATTAAGAGGTAAAAATTCATTGTTACAGAATAACCATGGGGATGTAAAGTACAGCATGGGGAATATAGTTACTAATAACTACATGTGGTGGCAGAACAGATGGGTATGAGATCTAACAGAATAATCACTTAGCAAGTAATATAATGTCTAATCATTAGAGTATATACCTGAAACTAATATATTGTATGTCAACTATAACTGAGAGATAAAAGAATAATTTAAATTTTTTGTATGTCAAATATAACTGAAAAATAAAAGAATGATTTAAAACAGTAAAAGGAGGAAAGGGAGGGAGGGAGGGAGAAAAGAAGGAAGGAAGGAAAGAAGGAAAGGAAGGAAGGAAGGAAGGAAGGAAGGAAGGAAGGAAGGAAGGAAGAAAGAAAGAAAGAAAGAAAGAAAGAAAGAAAGAAAGAAAGAAAGAAAGAAAGAAAGAAAGAAAGAAAGAAAGAAAGAAAGAAAAAGAAAGAAAGAAAGAAAGAAAGAATGAATCTCTTGTTCAATGCCACATCTTCTGTGTCAGTCTCCTTGTTAGGCCAGAGCAGCAGTTCACTAAATACTTGTTGGAGAAACACATGAATTTAGTAATAAAATGTACATGGAAATGTAGTCTAATTTCTTTCTGGTTGAGTTCTATGCCTTGTCCTCTGTATAGCTGCACAGTGATGTTTACCCACTATACTAGTTTCCTGTGGCTGCTGTAATAAAGTACCACAAATTAGGTGGTTTAAAACAATAGAAATTAATTTTTTCCCAGTTCTAGAAGCCAGAAGTCTGAAATCCAGTAAAGCTGTATTTCCTCTGGGCATTGTAGGAAAGAATTTGTTCTTTGCCTCTTCTAGTTTCTGATGACTTCTGGCATCATGTTAAGGGCTTGTGGCTGTATCAGTCCAGTATCTACCTCAGTTTTCACATGGCCTTTACCACTTTGTGTCTCCTCTTCTGTCTCTTTAAGGACACTTGGCATTGGATTTAAGGCCCACTTGGGAAATCTAGGATGATCACATCTCAAGATCCTTAATTTAATGACATGTACAAAGACCCTATTTCCAAATAAGTCCACATTCACAGATTCTGGAAATTAGGATGTGAAAATATCTTTTGGAGCCCACCACTCAACTCACTACACCCATTCAGTTGTAGTTGCAGCTTTTCTTTTTGTCTCCCCACAAGAGTGTTATGCCATTTATATATTTAGTTGTAAGTTATAGAAAACCCCATCAGTGGGGCTCAAATCATAAAGGCGCACTGTTATTTAATAAGAAGTACAGAGGAAGGCCATCCAGAGTGGTCTCACAGCTCAGTGATGTCATCCAGGACCCAGGCTTTGTCATTCTTCTTCTCCACCATCCTCATTATTGTAGCTTCTCCACCTTGAGCTCATCCCCTCATGACCATAAGATGGCTGCCACAGCTCCAACCATCAAACTCTCACACAACAGCATCTATAGCAGGAAGGAAGAGAAGATGACAAATAAAGCTCCTTCCTCCTCATGCTTGTTTTATAAGGGGGGGGGGAAGCTTTGCCAGGGCCAGCACCGTACCCCCGCTCCAATCCCATGGTGGTCCCATTATAATTCATTGGCCAGAGTTAGTTTGCATCCTACCTTATCCCCAAGTCAATCCTGTTAAAGGGGAACAGATTTGCCATAAGTGTCTTAGATGAGTGGTTCTCAATCTCAGCTGCCAATAGAATCACCTGGGTAGCCCAGAGCCTACTCAGAGATAAATTACAAGCTCTAGGAGTGGGGCCCAGGGGTTTGGCTTCTTTAAAAAGAAAGTTTCTCAAAAAAATAAAAATAAAAAGAGTTTCTCCAAATGAGTCTAATATACAGCCAGTGTTAAGCATCACTGACTTAAACTGGGGACCAGACAATTTTGCTACAAAGGCTTAAACAGTATATATTTTTGGCTTTGTGGGCTATAGTCTTTTTTCACAACTATTCAGCTCTGCCTTTATAGTGCAAAAGTAGCCATAGATAATACTGTCATAAAGGAGTGTGGCTGTGTTTCAATAAAACTTGAAAACTTGGTTTACAAGGATGGGTGGCTGGCTGGACTGTGAGCCATAGTGTTCCACCTTTGGTTCAAACTAGTCATGATTCACTAGTCATGCCTGGAATTGGGCCCATTTTTGTCTGTACAAGATTCTATGAGCAAGAAGAAAAGGAAATAGTTTCTTGGGTGAGCCGCAACTGTGAACTTCTCAAAGGCAGGGATGGTGTTTTGTTCTTCTGTTTTGTACAGCCTCTAGCACAGGGACTTGAGGGTCAAGCAATGTTTGTTGAATTAAATAAAAACAAAGGGAGTGTAAGAGTGTGAGGAACATTTTTGCTGAAACATCATTTATGATAAATCTAATGTCTAAAAATGTTTTGGGAAGAAATGTAGTCAAATTGATAAAGTGTCTTCCTTCCTACCTGTAGAATAATGTCCCCCAAAGATGCCCATGTCCTAATGCCTGGAACCTGTGAAGACATGGTGTTACACTGCAAGGGGGAATTAAGGGTGCAGATAAAATTAGGGTTGTTGATTGTGTGACCTTGAGACGGGGAAATTATGCTGGATTATCCAGGTAGATTCCATGTAATCACAAGGGTCCTTATAAGAGGAAGCGAGAGCATCACATAAGAAAAGAGCTGTGACGATGGAAGCACAGGTTGAAGTAACTGTGGTTTGGAGACAAGGAAGAGCCATGGTTCAAGGAATGTGAGAGGTCTCTTAAAGCTGGAAAAAGATCCTCTCTTTCCTTAGAAAAGAAAAGCAATTGAGGCTCACTCTGACTTTAGCCTAGTGAGAACTATTTTGGACTTCTTTCCTCCAAGAGAATAAATGCATGTTATTTTCAGACTTTAAGTTTGTGGCAGTTTGTTACAGCAGCAACAGGACACTAATTCACCATCCTGGTGTCTAATCCCTAATAGTGGTCCCCTATGAGCCACATTTCGAGTATTCGCTCTCTGGGGTACATCCCTCCCACTCAGAGTCTGTGCTGCCTGGGACTTAGCAATGGATGATAACAGATGAGATGTGGTATCACTCCACACTGGAGCATCATGAGGACTAGGCAGCTCCAAGGTGCAGTATGTAAAGCTCAGGAGTCCTGCTGGAGAGGCCTGTGTGGAGAGAGGAGACCCCGAGGCAGCTTGGAGTGCAGAGGGGCCCAGTCTTCCCAGCAACCCGGTTTAGCCTCCAGATGACCTCAGCCCATCAGACTGCAGTAGCATGAGACCCCAAGCAAGGTCAGCTGTGGAACAGCCCAGTCCATCCACAGGACTGGAGGGATAACATGGTTGTTTCAAGCCACTGTTCAATTTTAGCTTCCATGATGGGTGCCAGGGGACGATTGGCTCATAATACTTTCTTGAATATTATTCCCATTTTTAAGATGAAGAAATTGAAGCCCTGAAGGGAGATTACTAGATCTGCTGATAGATGAGAGAGCTAGGTTTGAACCTGTCTGTCCAATTCTGGATCCCCAGGTCCCTTGCACTTCCCAATGTAAGCTCTCCTCAGAGCTCATTAGATAAAATCAGAGGCCTAGGTTGGTCTCAGTCGCTGCTTTGATGCCATTGGCCACTACTGGTTTGGTTTCAGCAAGCTCATAGCTCTGATCCAGCCTTTTACCTCCTCTCTCTCTCAAGTCTCATCGGAGAAACAGGAGTACTTTACAGTAAATGAAAACCAAGACTTGTACAGGAAGCATGGCCTGATCTATTACAGGGTTATTCTAGCCTGTAATGTACCTGTGTGCTCTCAGACACAGCCAGACTCTCTGGAGAGGGAGTGGGAAGGGTTCACACTGTTCTGTGGTAGCTCCTGAGGTCAAGGCTCAAAAATGCCAAACTGAGGAAGAGCAAAGACCCCCTGTGGCTGTTCCTCAGGGTCTCCTGGACCTCGTGCCCCAGACGTCAACAGATACTCTGATGTAGAGGTATTTACCTGAAGCCCTGGGGCTTTGGAGAGCCTGCTGTTCCTTCTCCCCAAGGGCAGGGAGGAACTTCTATGCTGAATCACCAGCCATAGCCCTGACCCCAGCTCTCTGGGCTTCTAGAAAGACCAACAGCTGCTCTGGGTCCTTGCTCCCTCTAGTGGTCACGAGAAGGCAAGATCTTCTTCTTAGCAGGTCAGCAGAAATTAGGTCCCATAGAGCACGAAAATTCAGACTCACCTGGTTCTTCACTATGAAGTAAACAGAAGACACAACTCAGAAAAATGGATATCCAAGTCAGACATCCCTTTGTAAAAGGACAATGGTGCCACCTAAACACAGGTGTTCATGGCCTTATCAAATAGCTGTTAGCTGTAAAAACAATTTTGTTTACTCATTTTTTTAAACTTGTCTGTAGTTTACATGACAGTTCACTCTTGGTGTCTTCCATTCTATGAATTGAAAGAATATATAAAGATATGTGTCCATCATTATGGTACCATACAGAGTATTTTCACAGCCCTAAAAATCCTCTATTTATTTCTCTCCACTAACTCCTGACAGCCAGATTTTTTATTGTCTCAATAATTTTGCCTTTAGAATGTCATATGGTTGGAATCATACAACATGGAGTCTTTTCAGACTGATTTCTTTCACTTAATAATATGCATTTAAAGTTCTTCCATGTTTTCTCGTGGCTTAATAGTTCATTTCTTGCTCACACTGAAAATATTCATTAACGCAGATCCTGGCTCCTGGGGTCTGTGGCATTATGGATGAGACGAGACAAATTCACAGGAACTACCAAGTCCTATGGAGGAAAAGGGATGGCAAGGCTTCTCTCTCCAAAGGAGAGCGCTTCCACCCTTGCCTTAACAGGATTTTACTGGGTTCAATTTGCACAGGAATACAGGGTGTATACTAAAGCTCATCAATCACTGGCAGAAATGATTAAACAATAGAAAACATTCAAAGAACTCTGAGGGCTTATTCTGAGTCAGGGTCACATAGTTAGAGGGCCATAAAACTGGGGAACAAATGCACTTCCTTCTTGGACCCTTATCATTTAAATTGAGGATATTAACAAAGTAGGTTTCACTGGATTTTATGCATTCTTTCTTAGGCCTGATGCCCTAGGGAACCCACCCTTTCCAGCACAGGGCTGCACCCACCTCCAGCATTGTTTCAGGCTTAAGTCAGGCAGGGGAAGTAAGGCAGCCAAGAGGTTAGAAGACTTATTGCAGACAGAATGAGGACTCAAGCTATGTCAAAGCCGAGGGGTGAGGGTCCATCACCCCCTTTTTCTATAGCCTCCCAAGTCCTTCCCTGAAGGCCCTTCTCAACCATGCCTATCTTAGGTCATCCCTCTTTTGAGGAATCTTTGAGCAGGGTAAAGAAAAAGAGGACAGAGGTGGTACCCTTAAAGGAAGATAAGCTTTGTCTCCTGAGTGGCTTATGGTCCTAAGGTCCTTTACTCAGCCTTAGCCATGGGGGATTACAGCTTCCAAAACTAGGCAGGGCAGTTCCCAACAATTCATGTAAGTAGAATAATATAGTATTTAATCCTTTTCTGACTGGCCTATTTTAGTATAAGATATTCATAGTTCATCCATATGGTAGCATATGACAGATTTCCTTCTGTTTAAAGGCTGCACAATATTCCACTGTAGGTATATACCATATTTTCTTTATCCACTCATCTGTCCATAGGGACATATGTTCTTCCATCTCTTGGCTACTGTGAATAATGCTGTTATAAACACAAGTGGGCAACTATCTCTTCGAGATCCTGCTTTCAATTCTTTTGAGTATATACCCAGAGGTGAGGTTGCTGGCTCATATGGTGATTCTATTTTTAACTTTTTGAGGCATTGTCATAGTGTTTTCCATAGCAGTTACACCATCTTACATTCCTGTCAATAGTGCACAAAGGTTCCAACTTCTCCACATCCTCATTAACACTTGTTATTTTCTGTTCTTTTGATAGTGGCCATTCTGACGGGTGTGACAATATCATTTTATAATTAAAAAGTAATACAACATTGGCTGGGTGCTCAGTTGGTTGGAGTGTCATTGCATACACCAAAAGGTTACAGGTTTGATTCCTGGTCAGGACCCATACCTAGGCTGTGGGTTTGATCCCCGGTCAGGGTGCATATGAGAGGCAACTGATCAATGTTTCTCTCTCACATTGATATTTCTCTCTCTTTGCCTATCTCTCACTCTTTCCCTTCCTCTCTCTAAAATCAATGAGCATGTTCTCGAGTGAAGATAAAAAAAAAAAGTAATACATAATCTTTATCAAAACAGCCCAGAATGTGTCATAACTTTTTAAAACAATTGACATATAATAATTAGCACACATTTTAAGTGTGCAATATGATTTCGAGTTTTGACATGTATTTACATTTGTACAACCATCACCACAATCAAGATAGTGGATATCTCTATCACCCTCAAAAGTTTTGTTTCCTTTGTATCCCTGCCATTGTTTCCTCCCTGCCTGTGGGGGCGACTTCTATAAGTCCCCCCAAGTGCCACAGACACGAGTGATTATGACCGAGACATGACGTGATCTGCTTAGGGAGGAGAAGTTGGCTGTGGCCAGTTTCTCAAGGGAGACAAAGGCCAAATGCTCTGGCAGCGTTTGCTACCAGAGACAGGCTTTGCCTCCTGCGTCTGACATTCCAAAGATTGTCCCTCGCCCTTAGCCACAAGGCGTCAAGATACAATTCTTAAAACCAGTCAGAGCGGTCTGCAACATCTTCCCCTTTTTTGTTTGTTAAATCAATTGAAGCTGTTAGGCCTGCAAAACCTACTATTTGCTGTTCCCGAATGCAATCACAAGAAAACAACTTCCACATACATCATAAAGCACAAATAAAAATTAAAACAAGGAGCCATCTGAGGGCTGCCATAACCCAAAATCCTAAATTCAGTCAGTTGAAAAATGATATAAATGCATGGGAAAGACAAAAGTAACAGGTCTGGTTACATTTCAATTTTGGGGAGAATTAGCACAGACTTCAGAAAGTTACTTTAAAGATATGCAGCAAGGGCTAGTATCTGAACTCAGGGTGAGACAGTTTAGTAAGAGTAAGTTAGAAAGCATCATTAAAATCAATGAACAACCACTGGGTCCAATGACCCACGTTCTCAGATTAAGTCCATCAAACCAATGTTTGGAGCTCAGCATGAAGGGTCTGAAAAACCTCCTGCTTGGTTAAGCATTAAATGTCCTGCAGCACCAATTTAATGCAGTCCCTTTAAGTTGGTAGAAAAAGTCTCTCTTAGGTGATGTTGAATACCACTCCAGGGGTGTTGGTTGGAATTCTGCACAGCTTGGAGAAGTCTGGGTCAGGGAGAGTCTAATGTGTGGAGATGTGTTGCCATCGAGGAAACCTTTTCTGTGATATGGCTTCACCCTCATCACCTGCAGTTCTAAAGGTCATTCTGAAAAGCAGACACGAACATACCCTCTTCAAGTTAAGAGTTAAAATCTGGGGGTAAAATCGCTTAGAATTCTGTCTGAAAATGTTTTTTGGTTTTTTTACAATTGCAACTCATCATAATTTAGAAAATTATAGGTAAACATGGCCAATAAAATTAAATTTGGGGGGAGAAGGGCTCATGACTCCCTCTTTTTTGTTTGTTAAAGAGATTTTTAAAAGTATGATGAGCCTGTTCCTCAATTGCCAGACCAGTTAAATAGTAAGGTCTCTATTGGCAAATATCTTAAAACTAAATAGCCCTCACATGGCAAGACGTGGTGCTTAGAAAACCAGTTTCAACCCTACCAGCCCCGCCCGCTCACTGAAATCTTACCTGTTGCAAGGGAACTACCGGAACTGGTGCATGCGCACCCACCACTGCTGCCAGTGTGGCCCCGTCCAGCACTCACGCTACTGCTCGGCTGGTCAGCATTCTAAATCTCTTACTAGCAAACGGTGTGCAAGTTGTGCGTGGTGGCTGCTGCTGTCATTACCTGCACGCATTCACTGCTGCTGTTGGCGCACTGAAGTCGGCCCTGGGGCACGGATGCTGCTTCCTCGCCCTCACTTCTGCGACCCAGAAGAGGGTACGTTCGTGTCTGTTCTCAGGGTCTCAGGGTCTCATGCATGGGTTGCCCAGTGAGGACCACGAGTCAGGCAGCGCCCCCCACCCTGGCCTCCCGACAATCCCAATTGTCTGGGCACCCAATCAGAGGAAATAGACCCCCTGCCCAGCCCGCCCACCACCAGATTGTGCTGGCCATGACCAGCCCTGCTTCTCAGTGCGGATGGGGGGGAGGTGGGGAGAGAAGGGAGCCATGCAGCCTAATCCCTCTGGGGACTGCCCTGGTGTGTGCGCTTTTCCAATCAAATTATTTTCTGAGTTTCTGGTTCACTTATACAGCTGAGAGGGCTCGGAGCGCTGGATACAGGCTTACCCACCGAGCCCCGAGATTAATGTGAGATGGACCGTTCTGGGTATTATGAAGGGGAGTGCAAATCACATGTCTTTCTCACCAGGAGAGATTAGATGCCCCTGACCCCTCTGGGGGAGAATTTCCGTCCACTTAGGTATGTGTCCCTGTTGGAGTGGCTCAAGGCCTCTGGCTTGAAGGCGCCAGATGTGGGAGCAACTTTCACAAGTCCCTTCAACCACCAGGGATGAGAGTTCTATGTCTATTACCTTCTTATGCGTATCTGTCGTGGCATGGCTCTAGGCCTCTGGCTTGAAGGAGGTCCATTCCGGTCCCTGTCCAGGCGCCAGATGTGGGGGCGACTTCGTAAGTCCCCCCCCAAGTGCCACAGACATGACTGATTATGGCTGAGACATGACATGATCTGCTTGGGGAGGAGAAGTGGGCTGTGGCCAGTTTCTCAGGGGAGATGAAGGCCAGCAGCAGCTAGTTTCTCTGAGGAGAAAAAGGCTGCAAGCCCCCTGCTCCAGGACTTTTATTGGGTTGCAATACACAGGAATACAGGGTAGCAAGGATCAAACAGTAGATAACATTACAAAGAAATCTGAGGGCTTACTATGAGTCAGTGTCTGTCAGGAAGAGAGTTGTAGAAACTTTGGGAGACATATTAATTTCCTCTCGGACTCTTATCATATGAATGAAAGCACTTTTAGCAGAGCAGATTTTACAGGTTTTTCAGCAAGTCTTTGTGATGCCAGATTTTTCCCCAGAACACGCTCTAGCAAGGCAAGGAGTTGCACCTCTCCCTAACAGGTATTCAGGCTTAAAGGGATTAGAGCCAGGAAGTGCTTCTCCCAGAGAACATGGGGACTTGGGCTTTGACAAAGCCCGGGGGGGGGGGCGGGGTGGTGGTGGTGGTGGTGGTGAGAGTCCATTGCTCTTTGTTGCAGCCTCCCGAGTCCTTCCATGAAGGCCTCCTAAGTGATCACGTCCGGCTTAAGTTTCCCCTCGCTATGAGGGGTTTTACCCATCATTGACTTCCGACCAAGCTTTGGGTCAGGGAGAGGAACTGAGGCATCATTTGCTACCAGAGACAGGCTTTGTATCCTGCTGCTGGCATTCCAAAGGTTGTCCCTTGCTGTTAGCCACAAGGGGTCGAGATACAATTCCTAAAACCAGGCAGAGCAGTCTGCAACACCTGCCCCCTACTTCCTATCTCCAAGCATCCACCGATACCTAGGTCCAATAGGGACCCACCTGAACTGGCTGCTACTGGTAGCTGCAATTCTACACCAGGCATTGCTGGGATTTGGGAACCATTTGTAACTTAATGATACCCCTGAACCCCTAAGTCTGGAAGATGACAGCATTGTTCTTTCTGTGGCTTTTCTAGGTCCCAATAAATACTAGGTTGTAGCATATAAAGTTGCAAATATTCAGTTGTTTTTGACCCACAAAAAAATCAGTTGCATATGATTCAGCTTAAATACAACAATTCTTGTATTTATTTACTCACCTTGCCAAAGGGATCTTCAGAAATTTCTTCCTGAAATATTATGGTCCAGAGGAAGCAAAAATTGTTCAAATAAAGAAAAAAAGAGGGACTTCCAGCCAAGATGAAGGTGTAGGTAGATACACTGTGCCTACTCGCACCACCAAAATAAGGGCAACAAAAAATTAGGAACAAAAAAAAAACCAGAACTGAGAGAAAATTGAACTGTATGAAAGTCTGACAACCAAGGAGTTAAAGTAGACACATTCATCCAGACCAGTAGGAGGAGGGGAGTTGGGCTGCTGGGAAGAGAGGGGTCACAACAACAAAAAAACAACTTTAGCTGGCAGTCCAGGTGCACAAGACAGCAGTGGGAGGACCGTGAGAGGTGACGGATATGGAGGGGCACAGTGCACAAGGAGGCTGGCAAACCGAGTGGTCCCACATTTGTGCCCAGATACACCAGGTGAAACTGGGGAGCAAGACTGCACAACCCAGGGCCCCAGTGCAGGGAAATAAAGCTTCAAAACACAGATTGAAAACACCTGTGGGGATTGAGGTGCTAGGAGAGACTCCCAGGCTCACGGGAGAATTTGTTGGAAAAACCCACAGGGTCTTAGAACATACATAAGCTCACCCACCAAGGAATCAGCACCATAAAGGCCCACTTAACTTGTGGGTAGCAGGGGAAGTGACTGAACGCTGGCAGAGAGTAGAGCAAGTGCCATTGTTCCCTCTTGGACCCCTGTCCCACATACAGTGTCACAACACAGTGACTGGGTTGCACCACATGGGTGAACACGTAAGGTTCCACCTCTCACAACGTAACAGGCACGTCAAGACAAAAAAATGGCCCAAACTAAGGAACAGATCAAAGCACTAGAAAAAATACAACTAAGCAATGAAGAGAGAGCCAACCTATCAGATGCACAGTTCAAAGCACTGGTGATCAGAATGCTCACAGAATTGGCTGAATTGGTCACAAATTAGATGAAAAAAATGAAGGCTATGCTAAGTGAAATAAAGGAAAATGTACAGGGAACCAATACTGATGGGAAGGAAACTGGAACTCAAATTAATGGTGTGGACCAGAAGGAAGAAACAACCAAACAAGAATTCAAAAAAATGAGGATAGGCTTAGGAACCTCCAGGACAACTTTAAACCCTCCAACATCCGAATTATAGGGGTACTGCAAGGAGAAGAGGAAGAGCAGCAAACAGAAAACTTATTTGAACAAATAATAAAGGAGAACTTTCCCAATCTGGCAAAGGAAATAGACTTCCAGAAAGTCCAGGAAGCTCAGAGAGTCCCAAAGAAGGTGGACCCAAGAAGGAACACACCAATGCACACCATAATTACATTAGCCAAGATTAAAATGAAGGAGAGAATCCTAGAAGCAGCAAGAGATAAGGGGACAGTCACCTACAAAGGAGTTCCCATCAGACTGTCAGCTGATTTCTCAAGAGAGACCTTACAGGCAAGAAGGGGCTGGAAAGAAGTATTCCAAGTCATGAAATCCAAAGACCTACATCCAAGATTGCTCTATCCAGCAAAACTTTCATTTAGAATGGAAGGGCAGATAAAGTGCTTCTCAGATAAGGTCAAGTTAAAGAAGTTCATCACCGCCAAGCTCTTATTATATAAAATGTTAAAGGGACTTATCTAAGAAAAAGAAGATAAAAAACATGAACAGTAAAATGACAGCAAACTCAGTTATTAATAACTACACTAAAATAAAAGCAAAAGCAAACTAAGCAAACAACTAGAACAGGAACAGAACCACAGAAATGAAAATCACATGGAGGGTTAGCAACAGGGGAGTGGGAGAAGGAGAAGGGGGGAGAAGGTACAGAGAATAAGTAGTGAAAAGTTTTCTTAGGCTCTGCCAAGGAAGAAATGCTAATCAGCCGCAAAGTTAGGCAGTGTAGAGCTTTACTGGGGTTTGTGCACCTGGGCGAGGTTCTCCTGTCTGCAGAGCGGGGCCGGAGAAGTCGTGCACAAGCAGAGAATGTGGCGGGGTTTTATTTTGGTTGGCTCTCTTTGTGGGAGCTGGGGATTGGTCCCCTTTGAACAAAGGGGCAATATATCATTGGTGGCTTTCCTCAGGCTCAGGTTGCTATGTGGATATCCGTTTTGGCAAAGCCCGCCCTTTCGGCTCTCTGGCTTGATGTCACCCATTTTTTTCGGGTTGTAGTTCAGCCACCATTTTGGGTTGTGGTTCAGCTGCCATTTTATCCTACCCTGCCCATCCTGACAAGTAGCATAGATGGTAGGTAGAATATAGATAGAGGGAGGACAAGAATAGTATGAGAAATGTAGAAGCCAAAGAACTTATAGGTATGACACATAGACATAAAATAAGTGGGGGAATGTGCGTGGGACAGGGTGTGCAGGGTGGAGCAGAGCAAAGGGGAAAATGGGACAACTAATAGCACAATCAATAAAATATATTTAAAAAAAAAGAAAAACGAGTTGTTGGTGTCAGTGAAAACAGCACCAGGTGTTAGACCAGTGGCGTTCAGCATCCTAAGTTCTTGAATTCTGGTTAAAAAAGTATTCAAATCCAAAACTCAGACTATAAGAGAAAGTTTGTTTAGAAAGTCTCAGATGCAGGAAAAGCTGGGCGTGTGCTGAGAAAACAAGTTACAGAAGTGAAAGAAGGGCCCTTGGAGCAAGTGCCTGGGTTGGGGGAAGAAGAGAGAGAGGGGGATGGAGGAAGAGGGAGGGGGAGGGGATTGGGGGAAAAGAGGGAAAGGCTCAGGCATTTGTGCTCCCTTCTGGGGAAGAGAGTTGCTGGGTCCTTGGTTCTAAGGGCTTTTAAGGGCAAGGATTTTAGAGGTGGTCCCAGGGGAGGATCTCAATAGACTATTCATGAGTTTAGTAGGTTCATCTTTTCAGGGTCATGGTCTCCACTGGTGGGTCAGTGCCAGAGCAGGGGGTCATTAGCTATTACAGCTGGTCCTGAGATCATGGCACTGTCTGTCTTCTGTGTGGTTTTGCTGCATTTGGGGGCCTGGAGCTGAAACACAGCTGAGGTCCAGATGCTATCTGTAGGGGGTTAATGCTTAAAGGATGGTCATGCAAGGGTCCGCCTGGGAGTTGCACGAGGACACTCTTCGGCCTATTTGTCCCTACTCCAAGGGTTCTGCCAAACAACTAGTGACAAGCCACAGCCCCAGGAAAAAAGTTACCCAGGGGGCTAGGCACCCATGTCTTTCCCACCCTGGTGATATTCTGTTCTTGGTCTCATATCTAACTGCCTACCACAGAGTTGCCTCTAAGCACTGGAAAGGAAGACAGAGTAGTTGCACCAGGAGCCACTGACAAAAGTAGTCAATGCATTTGATAGTAAATGCACTTACATTTGCTTCTTTCCAAATACATGGGTGAAAAGGGAAACGGAATATAGGCATTTTGCTCTCGGATGAAGAAACTAAGTTCAGAAGGAGGGCCAGATGTTATTCTCCAAACTCCAGGAAGAAAATGGTCAAGTTAGAACCAAGTCTGGGTGAGTATAATGTCTTACACATCAGCTCTGAGAGAATCACATTTTTCTTCAAGCTGGAGAAGTTAATAGTGGCTTTGGGTTGGCGGGGGGGAGGGCATCACCCCAGAAAAAGGCAATTATTAGATCAAAGGGACTATTTAATGCATCTTTAAAAGCCACTAATTTGATGCAGATGTAACAATCAAACCCAGCTCCCACGACTGGCTTACTTGACCTTGAAAAAAATCTCATCATTTTTATGACATCCTTTAACTTCTCAAATACTCTTTTTTTTCTCAAATCATTAAAATATTAAACAAACAAGCAAACAAAAACCAATGACAGAGATCCGGAAAGCTTCAGGGACTCTAAGAGATGATTTTATAAAGGCTTCCCCAAATCAGCTAAGAAATGTGACAGTAGGAATCTTATCTTCAGAGAAATCTAGATTCAGAGCCCATAAACTTCCTTTCCTCCCTGCCCCAGCCCATAATTGTCTCCCAGGTAAATGTTTCTTCCTTTAGGCTAGTGGTTCCGAAATAAGGGGGGAGGGAGGAGTGATTCACACACACATTTTGGCAATGCTTAGATACATTTAGGGTTGTCACAACTGGGGTGTGTGTGAGCAATTAGCATCTTGTGGGTAGAAGAGGTGGAGGGATTGGAGGGGAGGAGGGAGAGGGAGGAGGAGGAGGGTAGTTAGAGGAAACACAAAAAAAAAGAGAAGAGACTGGAGAGGAAAGGTGCCAAGCCTCACATAAGTGATGGATCCAGCCAGACCTGAAATCTCCCCCCTTGGACTTGTCAATTATCAGAATCAATCACTTCCCTTTTTAGCTTAGGAGGTTTCAGATGGGTTTCACTCAGTTGTAACCAGAAGACTCATAGTTAACACAGAACTGAGTGACTGTCAACTGTTTAAGGGAGCTCTGGAACGTTGAATGTGAAGTTTCTCTTACCCCCTGATCACTCCCAAAGCCAGGAGAACATTGTGTGACAATCATCTTGGGTTTATAGTTTAATGTGGGCATGAAGACCGACACACGGGGTCCCTGGGTGAGTGAGAAGGGGCGGCAGGCACAGGAGCCACCAGCTCCTGAACAAGCAGCCTGCAGCCTGTTAGACTTCGCATTTGAAGTGCGAGTCCCATCTCGCCTGAAACGAAGGCAGCCTCATCTGGGTGGCGGAAAGGTGACTCCAGAAGGGAAATGCCCTTGGGGCCAACTGCGTTCCTTTGGACGCGTTATTGACTCTCAGGCACCCAGTAGGCAGGAGCCAGTTCCATTCATTGTTCGTTCCTCCGGCTTCTCCTCCGCTCCCCTCCCGCCCGCCTGTGGGGGTCTGCGGGTCGGCCCAGCGGAGGAGGAGGAGGGGGTGGTGGAGGGCAGGGCTCCATCTGCACTGCTCCAGCCGCTGCTGCCTGAGGGTTGGGTGGGAGTAGGAGCTGGACCACTCTGGGAGTCAGGATTGGAGCTCGAGGGTGGGAGTGGTGGGGGGAGGCAGCCCCCGCAGCTGTCCGCCCGCACCCCTTGCCTGCCTCCATCCAAGCCGGACTCCTGTTTCTCACCCGGTGGGAGTCCTAGAGGGGGGAAAAAGCAGAGGGAGAATACTCTTAGCTCTTTTTCTTGCACGTGGGATGCAGAGATACGGGAATAAATCACCCAGGCCTCTTTCTGATTAGGCTCACTGCATTCCTGATATGATAAAATAGCACCCACCTAGACAGTAGGAATAAGGAATTTAAGGTCACCAGAACATACTCTGGGATAGAGGAAGGTGGTCACACCTAGTTGTTCTCAATCCTGCCTGCGTATGAATTATCCAGGGAGCTTAAAAATAAAGAAACAGAAAAATGAACAATCAAAACACTGATGCCTGGGCAACATGTCCAGGGAGTCAGAGGGTGTGATTTAATGCAAAGAAAAAAGTAAAAACAAACAAAAATCCTACTGAGTAATAACAACTTTAAACCTGTAAGCACCCTGTAAACCTGGCTTGGAGTCAGCTTCACCAGCTGTCCTGACTTCCACCAACATCACAGAATTAGACTGTAACTCTGGCCAACTTTCTTAACCTCCCTGATATTTAGTGACACAGAAGGTTGGGGTAGCTGTACCCTCTCCAGAGACTTCTCTTCTTGCTCTTAATTCTTTAGCTACCCTGGGCTTCATGTCCCCAGAAACTGGCGTCTCTTTGGTCTCCATGCTTCTACCCAGATTGTCCCCGTTGACTAGCTCACTCCTAATCAAGCTTTAATACCCAGCTTTAGTATCATTTTCTCTGAGAGTCTTTGTGTGCACACATGGTTCCCTTTGCCTGGGATGGTCTTCCATTGATTGTGGCAGAGATTGGTAACTGTCCCCTAACACCCCTTCACCTCTTATTACTCTAGTACTAGATCCCTGTACTTGAATTAAGCATACTTAGAGGAAAACGGTACTTCTCACTTGATTAAATTCTGGCTAATGGAATGTGAACCATGTGATGTGTCTGACTTCTGAGTCATGGCCTTAAAGGAAAGAAGCATGCACTTCATTTTTTCCCTAGTGGCTAGATTGTTTGTGTGATGCAGGTGATGAACCAGCCATTTTGGACTATGAGGTAACAATCTGGATCTCTGACCCCAAGGAACTGCATTAACAACCCTGGACCGAGGTAACTTCAATAGAAAAGTAAACTTCTATCACATTTTACCCTCTGCTCTTTTGACCTTTGTTAACTTAAAAATAAAAAGACTTTTCAAAGTGAGAGGCAACAAGCATTTATTTGAGATCAATAAGAATAACTATCCTAGAATCATAAGAATAACTATTCTAGAATTAATTGAGGCAGAAGCCCAAATAGTGTTCTCACTAGGAAACAAAGGCAATGAATATTTATGAGAACAGGAAGGGGAACAATTACATCTATAGAAGGGAGGCATTTCTACTGGTGCAAATAAACTAACATAGTGATGCTAATTCTAAACAAGGTTTTAAATTTTCAGTCCAGTAGTCATCAGTCCAATAGTCATAATTAGCATTTCCTTGTTATCTTTGCAAATGGTTCTTTGCAAAAGTGTTACCTTAGGCCCAGTCCAAAGGTTATTTTGGTTTTTTAAAAAAATTTATTGATTTGAGAGAGTGAGAGAGAGAAAGATCGATTTGCTGCTCCACTTATTTATGCTATTCATTGGTTGCTTCTGACCAAAGATTGAACCTGCAACCTGGGCATGTAAGGACAATGCTCTAACCAGTTGAGCTACCTGGCCAGGGCCTTTTGCCCTGTTTTTAACATTCCAAGGTTTGAGGTATAAGACGTGCAGGGCAGTTTCTCTGGCATGATAGCTCCAGCTCCATTTTAATGTGATTTCATTTATATTATTGTTTACATTTACAGTATCCGAACCAGTAACCTAATACTCCACTCATCCCCTGGCTACTATTTATTCTTCGAACCTCAACATAAATGCCCTTTTCAGAGACGTCCTCTCTAGCACCTTCCTATCTAAAATATGTCCCTCTTCATACTCACGTTTTCATTACTGTGCTAGATATATTTTTTAAAGATTTTATTTATTTGTTTTCAGAGAGAGGAGAAGGGAGGGAGAAAGAGAAGGACAGAAACAATGATGTGTGAGAGAAACACTGATTGGTTGCCTCCTGTTCACTCCCAACTGGGGACCTGGCCCACAACCCAGGCATGTGCCCTGTTAGGGAATTGAACAAGTGACCTTTCATTTTGCAGGCTGCCACTCAATCCACTGAACCATACCAGCCAGGGCTAAATATTTTATATATACTGTATCTTTGAATTTTCTCAGTGATGTTAGGGAGTAGATCCTTGTTAATCCGGTTACAGACTAGGAAGTGGAGCCCCAGAGGGATGGACTCCTAGGCTGGATTGATTCCAGGGCCCATTACTATAACATAGGCCACAAATGCAGATGTGCAAATATGTTGCTTTCTTAGTTTTCTAGAGCTCATGTTCATCCAAAACCTTATTCTCCCTGGGACACCTGCCCCTTTCTCTCCGTGGTTGTGCTGTGATCCTGTAGTTTTGCACAGTGCCAAAGTGTCCCTCCGTCACTGTTCCACATGGGCTGCCATGGATCTGCTGCTTCTATGTTCTGCTCAGGACTCCAGAAAGCCTGGGTTCAATCTTAGCTCTGAGGTTTGCAAGTCACTTTACCTCCGTGAGCCTTTGCTTCCTCCCCCGTGAAATAGTAATGGAAGATTCTACAGTGTGTTTTTGCTGAGATGCACCACCCAGCAGATCCCTCTCCACCATCTTCTGTCCAGCTCCAGGTGGAGCCCTCAGTTCCAAGACCCACAAACCACTGCTGCTGTCTTTCTCCTCTTCTCAGTCCAAAAGCATCTTTTTCCGCTCTTTGGATCTAAGCATCACCCTTCTTTCTGCTTCTGCCTCAAGCAGTCTTGACTTAGCAGTAAATCCATTTTATTTTTTTAGCTTAGACATTCGTATGCTTAACAGATATAAAAGAGGGATATAGTGAAAAGGCTCCCTCTTTCACCTGTCTCTCTCCTCCCAATTCCTCATCCAGAATGTCAACATTGTTACCAACTCCTTTGGCCTTCCAAAGATAACGTCTGCATATCCTAGCAACTAGTTTTACACATCCTCTCCCTTCCCACATACACACTGTTTTTAAATTTTCTTGAGGAAAATTGCAAACATATGTCAAAGTAGAGAGAATAGTCTTAGACCCCATCCTGTGCCCAGCACCCAGTTTCAACCACTGTCAACTCATGGCCAGCCTTGTGTCATCTCTACCCCGCCACTTCCTGCTCCCAATAGATTCATTTGATACTTCATTATTTCATTCATAAATATTTCAGAACGGACCTCAAACATATAAGGATACTTTTTAAAGATCATACTCACAATACTGTCATCATTTGTAATAATTTTAACAGTAATTTCTCAATACAATAAAATACTCAGTCATGCCCTGGCTGGTATAGCTCATGAGTTGAGCACTGGCCTGTGAACTGAAAGGTTGCTGGTTCAATTCCTGGTCAAGGCCCATGCCTGGGCTGTGGTCCAGGTCCCCAGCTGGGAGCACAGAAGAGCAACTGATCAACGTTTCTCTCTCACATCAATTTTTTCTCTCCATCTTTTTCTCCTTCCCTTCCCGTCTTTCTAAAAAATAAATAAAATCTTTTAAGAAACTCCTAGAAATAATTAATGAATTAAAAAAATAGCCCTGGCTGGTGTGGCTCAGTGGATTGAATGCCAGCCTGTGAACCAGGGGTCACTGGTTCAATTTCAGTCTAGTGCACATGCCTGGGTTGAGGGCCAGGTCCCCAGTGGGGGGCGTGTGAGAGGCAACCACACATTGATGTTTCTCTCCCTCTCTCTCTCCCACCCTTTCCCTCTCTCTAAAAATAAATAAATAAAATCTTTTTAAAAAGTTCTTGTAAAAAAGAGGTAGTGCTAAAACACTTTAAAAATAATGATAA
The DNA here is from genome assembly GCF_021234435.1 of Artibeus jamaicensis. Classification (NCBI taxonomy): domain Eukaryota; kingdom Metazoa; phylum Chordata; class Mammalia; order Chiroptera; family Phyllostomidae; genus Artibeus; species Artibeus jamaicensis. The sequence goes on along the minus strand of NW_026521939.1, from coordinate 8,680,919 downwards.
TAAATAAAATACTCAGTCATGTTAAAACTTCTCAGACTGTTTTACTGTTTGTTTGGATCAAGATACAAATAAAATCCATACATTACAACTGTCTGATGTGACCAAATCACTTTTAGTATTCATTCCCTTCTCTTTGTGAGATTTTGCTGATTGCATCTGCAGTTATGTCACTTCGTATATTCCTCTTTCGTTAAATTGGCACTTAAGATCTAATCTGTATGATAAAGTTTGTAGTAATGAAATATATGCTGGGCTCTCTCACAATCTATAGATCTAACAACCGGATCAAAATAGTTCCATTTTTTGGCAAGACTACTTCATCTGGGTGGCATTTATATTTCTGTCTGAAAGCATACAATCTCATGTTGTCTCTCCTTTTGTCACATTGGATGCCATTCATTGCCTTGACGTCTAATTCATTAAACGTTGTAAAATTGGTGACATTCTGTTTCAATGATTCCTTCTTCCTGTATCAGGTGAATCTTCCCTTAATCTGCTCTTTGATTATGTTGAGGTACCATCAGAGAAGAAAGACAGAACAAATGCTTGTTTTTTTCCCTTGATTTACCAGTTTTCAAAATAATGAGTTGGACCCTGGCTGGTGTGGCTCAGGGAATTGATCACTGGCCTGTGAACTGAAAGGTTGCTGGTTTGATTCCCTGTCAGGACACATGCCTGGGTTGTGGGCCCAGTTGTGTGAGAGGCAACATATTGATGTATCTCTTGAACATCAATGTTTCTCTCCCTCTTTTTCTCTCTCTCTCTCCCTTGCCTCTCTCTGAAAATAAATAAATAAAATCTTTAAACAAATAATGAATTGGTCAGTTTTCAAAATAATGAGTTGGGTTTGTTAGCATCCTTCAAGGTAAGGCTTTTAAAAAAAGTATGATTATCACTTCCGGCCAAAATGGAGGCATAGGTGGAAACATTGTGCCTCCTCGCACAACCAAATTTAAGGACAACAAAAATTTAGAAACAAAAACCACACCAGAACAGACAGAAAAATGAACTGTGTGGAAGTCCAAAAACCATTTAACCAGACCGGTAAGAGGGATGGAGTTGACGGCCAGCAGAGAGGAGTCACGGCAGGAAAAGGTAGTGGCAGCCAGACCCAGGAGTGCAGGTGATGTGGGCAGCAAGACAGAGTGTGCAACCCAGGGCCCCAACAACAGGAAATAAAGCCTAAAAGCACCAATTGAAAAGGTGCCGGCTTGTGGGAAGCGGCAGAGGAGACTGAAATCCAAGAGAGCAGGGAACAAGCACCATTGCTCTCTCTCTAACCCCACCTTCACATTTAGCATCACAACCCAGTGACAAGGGTTGCCCCGCCCTGGTGAACATCTAAGGCTCTGTCACTCATATGTAACAGGTGCAACCTGACCAAAAATGGCTCAATCAGAAGAACAAATCAAAGGCCTGGAGCCAATACTTTTCAGCGACCAAGAGATAGCCAACCTATCAGACGCACAGTTCAAAACACCAGTGATCAGGATGCTCACAGAATTGGTTGATTTTGGTCACAAATTAAATGAAAAAATGAAGGTTACACTAAGTGAAATGAAGGAAAATGCACAGGGATCCAATAGTGACAGAAAGAACACTGGGACTCAAATCAATGGAGTGGACCAGAAGGAAGAAAGAAACAACCAAACAGAAAAAAAATGAAGAAACAAGAATTCAAAAAAAATTAGAAGAGGCTTAGGAACCTCCAGGACATCTTTAAACTTTCCAACATCTGAATTATAGGGGTACCAGAAGGGGAAAAGGAAGAGCAAGAAGTGGAAAGCTTATTTGAATAAACAATAAAGGAGAACTCCCCCAATCTGGCGAAGGAAATAGACTTTCAGGAAATCCAGGAAGCTCAGAGAGTCCCAAAGAAGGTGGACCCAAGGAGGAACACACCAAGGCACATCATCATTACATTAGCCAAGATTCAAATGAAGGAGAGAATCCTAGAAGCAGCAAGAGATAAGGGGACAGTACCTACAAAGGAGTTCCCATTAGACTGTCAGTGGATTTCTCAAAAGAGACCTTACAGGCAAGAAGGGGCTGGAAAGAAGTATTCAAAGTCATGAAAGGTAAGGATCTACATCCAAGATTACTCTACCCAGCAAAGCTATCATTTAAAATGGAAGGACAGATAAAGTGCTTCTCAGATAAGATCAAGTTCAAGGAGTTCATCATCACCAAGCCCTTATTCTATGAAATGTTAAAGGGACTTATCTAAGAAAAAGAAGATTAAAAATGTGAACAGTGAATGGACAGCAAACTCACAGTTATTAACAAGCACACCTAAAACAAAAGCAAACTAAGAGGACAGCTAGATCAGGAGTGGAGCCACAGAAATGGAGATCACATGGAGGGTTAGCAACAAGGGAGTGAAAGGAGAAGGGGGAGAAGGTATAGAGAATAAGTAGCATAGACGGTGGGGAGAAAATAGGGGGAGGGCAAGAGTAGTGTGGGAAATGTAGAAGCTAAAGAACTTATGACACATAAACATAAACTAAAGGGGGGGAAGTTGGGTGGGAGGGGTGTGCAGTGTGGAGGTGAATGGAGGGGGGGAATGGGACAACTGTAATGGTGTAATCAATAAAATATATTTTTAAAAGTATGATTATATTTTTATACATTTAAATATATTTGTTATGGCCCTCACCGTTGTGGCTCAGTGGGTTGGGCATCCTCCCACAAAAGAAGAGGTCTCCAGTTTGACTCCAGGTCAGTGCACATGCCTGAGCTGCGGGTCAGGTCCCTAGTTGGGGATGTGCAAGAGGCAACTAATCAATGTTTCTCTTGTTTGTTGATATTTCTCTCTCTCTCTTACTCCTTCATTTCCCCTCTCTCTAAAAATAAATGAAATGAAATAAAATAAACAAATATATTTGCTATGTTTCAACCCATTTCAGTTATCCTTATCAGTATTCAAATGATACCCTCTTTGGCCTGTGGGAGACTGTTGAACTTGGCACCTGAGAACATTGATATAACCCCAGAAGTTTTTGACAGCTACTCTCTTACTTTGTACATTTCCTGCTCCAAAACTGAAATCAGCCATTTGTCCCAGGAGTCATTTGGACACTAGGGTTATACAGCTTCCTTCCCCCCAAAAAATGAACATTAGGGGACCAGTCAAGCTGTTCTGTATCTTCTTCACATCATGGTGTGTTTTGGATGTTATTCCACATAGTGTGCTTTCGACTTTTGAGAACAAAACTCCCCAAAAGCCCATAATACATTAACTAGGTGATCAGATAAGTGATTTGCATCATTCTTCTTATTTCCTCTTTCCTTCTAGCTTAAAAAAATCTTTCAAATCAATAATTCTTATTAGCATACTATTTCTTCCTGGAGAGGGGGAAAGGCACTGAATCAAGTAGTTACTTTTTAACGCACATGGCTGAGAAATTGCTTCTCTGGGCCCATGTGATTCTGTGCATGCCAAGAATGCTGGCTCTGTTTGGGAATTTGAAGAAAACAGCAATTTGTCCATCTGCTGTTCCTCGGAGCCTCCCAGAGCTCTTTCATTCCCCAGCATTTGAGATGGCAGCGATGATGCAAATTGGGTCCTAGGAGCTCCTGTGCTCTCCATTCTCCCCCACACCCAGTTCCCTCCCTCCTCATCTTGTCAGCTTCTGACAAGTATTTGCAAGAATCTGAAGTTCAAAAAGGTAAGTTCACAGAACTACAAGGTAAATGCCAAGGAGCTTTGAGTACTCTTTCTTTACATAATACAGCACTTGGGGCTATTTTTCAAATGCCAAAAAGCCTTGCCATCTAACTTTCTTTCCCATTTTTGATAGAGAAGTGGGTACTGAAAAACAGTGCTTGGCTGAAAGAGAAAGAGTAACTCAAATGTTCAAATAATAATTGGCTTTGGATTTCAGCCTTGGTGGGACAGGCTGGGGTAGGGTTAAGGATGAGCAGTAGAAGGCATAGGGACAGTGATGAACTAGAATGGGAACTGTGGTGAGCTCCTACTGAACTCCAGCTACTTGTTGCTAGCTGGAATGTGGGCACAGTGTTGCCACATCTTAGGAATTTTCAAGAGAAACTGGAAATGTGGAATTTGATGTCAAAACAATTTCTTGAGTTTTACATGGTGACTGACTTCTTTATAAAACATGTTGTTGGCCAAAGAAAAACACATTTCTGAGCTAAATTCTGATCTCAGGCCACCAGTTTGCTATCCTCTTTCCATTAAGTTCCTGATTTATCTCTCTAGGTAAATAGACTCTAATAGACTCTTGGCCATTAAGGGGCATGTATGAGATCATGGCCACTTAATTTGGAGGTTTGGATTCACAGACAATAAAAACCCCAAGTCAAAGGTGAATAGTTAAGCAATTTATTAAGCAAGAGCAGAGAGAAAGCAAGAAGTAAGGGCATACATCACCAGATGGGAAAAACACCAACACCCAAACACAGACACTGGGGAATCCTGAGCCAGCTGTATTTGAGGTTCGTCTGGGAACAGTTCTGAGTGAAGCGTCCTTCCCTCAGGTGGGATTCCAAAGCCTCACTTTGGGGGCTCTGCTTAAATATGTTTTAGACAAAAGTGGCTATGCACCAAGGCCCTTTTGTGACTTGACTGACTGTTTCCTCTGGGAGAATAGCCAGTTCTTCCCCAAGGAAACCATCAGTGTTTAGTGGTCCTGAGTTAAAAATGGTGCTTAGTCTTCCATGGAGAAGGGCTAGTTCTCCCCAGGAGGCACCTATATTTCATTCTTACAATAAAAGGTCACAGCTCAGGCTTAAACAGGGAGGATTCTTAATATTTCTTCCAACTGTCAACTCTGGACAAGAGCCACTGTACTTTTCTCAAGACATTTAAAAAAATGTTTATTGATTTTAGAGAGAGAGAGAGGGGGAGATAGAGAGAACATCAATGAGAGGGAGAAATATCGATTGATTGTCTCTTATACAGGTCCCAACTGGGAACTGAATCCATAATCTAGATATGTGCCCTGCCTGGAATTGAACCTCCAGTCTTTTGGTGTATGGAACAATGCTCCAACCAGCTGAGCCACACCAGCAAGGGCTTCCCTCATTCTGATGACCTTTGTCACTCTGCCACTGTCCCAGGGTTCTCTATTAGTCTGTGGTCTCTGTGCATGTGTAAATAAAGCACTATGCTAAGCACTTATATACAATGTTAAATTTAATCTTCACAAAACTATGAGGTAGGCACATGTATTAGCTGTATAACAGCCCCAAATTTAGTGGCTCAAAACACTAGTCATTTATTATCTCAGTTTCTGTAGCTCAGGATCTAAAAGTGTTTTAGCTGGATGGTTCTGGATCAGGGTTTCTTATGAAGTTGTAGTCCAGATGTTGGCTGTGGTTGCAGTCATCTAAAGACTTGACTTGGGCTGGTGGATCCTTTTCTGAGGTGGCTCATACGCACTTGACAAGTTAGTTAGTGGTGGCTCATGGCAGGAGTGGCAGTTCCTCACCACGTGGACCTCTCCAGAGGGCTGTTTGAGTATCCCTTATGTATGCATCTGGCTTCCTGTCAGAGCAAGTGACTCAAAAGATAGCAATACAGAAGCTGTAATGTCTATATGAAGTCACACACTGCAATTTCCTTAGTATTCTGCTAGTCACACAAGTCAGCTCTTTCCATTGTGAAAGGGGACTATACAAAGGCATGGATATTAGGAGGTGAGAATCATTGGAAGCCATCGTGGAGGCTGGCTACTATGAGACTCTTATGATTCTGTGTGATACTGTCTGTGTGATACAATTAGGTAAAAAACATCTTTATTAGAATTGGGGTTGATTCTAGTAACAATTCTGTGTGTCTGTCCCACTGGGAATAATTTCCCTCTCCTTATGGCCTCAATTCCATCCATAGCTCAGAAGCCCACAGATAACCTCCTGTGAAGGCAGGAATTCTCAGGTATTAGGGATATCTTTACCAGGTGTGGAGAGCAGGAATGTTGGTCAATGACAAAACTGTGTCTGGACCCTAGGACCTGAGATGACTTTCTGACTTCTTGCAAAGTTTTATTGGTCTCCCAAGCTTCCAGGAATGAAGACACTAGACAGGTGTCTTCTGGTAGTGAAGGGTAGCCTTGGGGATCTCTCAAGTGTCTCTCTTCCAAAATCTTATGGAGCAGGGACAATGTCTTCTGAGACCCAAGTGAACCTAATGTGCCTCCAGGGTTGAGAATCCTGCTCTTGGAAGGTTGTATTTCCACTGGAGGCTCTGATCAGGGAAGAATCTATCTCCATCTCAGGTCTGGAGAAAACATGTTGTCTATATCCAGCTTCTATGTTACTTATTTAAATAATATTTGTTTATAAGAGCATGCATTTTTATTATAAAAGTAACACAATATATAATTAAAAAGGTAAGTTATGACAAGATAACATATTCCATTTATTTGATTGGTAAGGATGAAAAAGTTTGATAACCATGTGCTGTGGTGGGATGGTTACAGGGAAAGGGGAATCTGCATTTTGTGTTGGAAAAAGAGAGTGTATCGGGCACAGTCATTTTGCAGGGCCAGCTGGCAATATATGTCAAACATCAAAACAAGACTCCTGTGGTTCAGTTTGTTCATTTCGCATACCCTGGTTCAACAGTTGCTTGAATGTGCTGGAGACAATGCCATGCCAAAAAATTGGACATAAAGTACAAATCCATGACTAGGGGATTTGTTAAATAAATCAAAAGACACTCATACTATGGTTGAATTCCCATGCTGCCTTTATGAAGAATGAAGCAGACAATTTCTCCAAATAGAACCATCTCTAAGATATATTGGGTCAGAATATCATGTTGCAGCCCTGGCTGGGTAGCTCAGTTGGTTGGAGTGTTGTCCCATATATCAAAAGGCTTCAGGTTAACAGGCCCCCAAGCCCAGGATTTTAGTGCCAGAATTTAACTCTCCATAAATTCTGGCTGTAAAAATCAGTGAAGATTGAGGCTTTAGAAGACAGAAACTGCTGGAATACCTGGCAGTTCCTCTTAAAGAGTCACACACATGCTTACTCAGACTCACTCCTTCTGAGCTCTAGCACAAGGGCAACAGATTAAAAGACATCAGAGACACTGCCAAGATGGAGGCATAGGTGGAAACATTGTGCCTTCTCGCACAACCAAGTCTAAAAACAACAAAGTTTTAGCAACAAAAAACGCAGCCAAACCACAGAAAATTGAACAATACAGGAGTCCAACAGCAACGAACCACTCAGACAGACCAGTAAGAGGGGCAGAGCCAGCAGTGGAGCAGGTCAGGCAAAAAGATGGGGCAAAAAAAGATCCCCCAACCCAGGCGTGCAGGCAGCCGGGGGCAGATCCCAGGTGTGGGGTAGCGACAGGTGGACCCAGTGAAGGCGCAAGACGGCAGGCTGACCTCGGTCACACCTTTGCGTGCAGATAAACCAGCAAAGAAGCGAGCAGTGAGACAGACCGGGGAGGCCCTAGCAGCAGGAAGGAGCAGAGGGGACCGCTATTGCTCCCTCTCTGACCCCGCCCCCACATACAGCGTCACAAGCGACCTGGGTGGCGCCGCCTTGGTGAACAACTAAGGTTCCTCTACTCATATGTAACAGGCGAGAACAGATCAAAACATGGCTCAAGAAGAACTCAGAGCCCCAGAGCCGATAAATCTAAGTGAACAAGAAATTGCCAACTTATTAGAGGCACAGTTCAAAACACTGGTGATCAGGATGCTCACAGAACTGGTTGATTTTAGCCACAAATTAGAGGAGCACTTGAAGGCTAAACTAATTGAAATGAAGGGAAATGCACAGGGAAGCAATAGTGATGGAAAGGAAACTGGGCCTCAAATCAAGGGAGCGGACCAGAGGGAAGAAAAAAATGACCAAACAGAAAAATATAAAGAAACAAGAATTCAAACAAACGAGGAGAGGCTAAGGAACCTCCAGGACATCTTTAAATGCTCCAACATCTGAATTATAGGGGTACCAGAAGGGAAAAAGGAAGAGCAAGTGGAAATCTTATTTGAACAAATAATAAAAGAGAACTTCTCCAATCTGGCAAAGGCAATAGACTTTCAGGAAATCCAGGAAGCTCAGAGAGTCCCAAAGAAGGTGGACCCAAGAAGGAGCACACCAAGGCACATCATAACTACATAAGCCAAGATTAAAATGAAGGAGAGAATCCTAGAAGCCACAAGAGATAAGGGGACAGTACCTACAAAGGAGTTCCCATCAGGCTGTCAGTGGATTTCTCAAAAGAGACCTTACAGGCAAGAAGGGGCTGGAAAGAAGTATTCCAAGTCATGAAATCCAAAGACCTACATCCAAGATTGCTCTATCCAGCAAAGCTTTCATTTAGAATGGAAGGACAGATAAAGTGCTTCTCAGATAAGATCAAATTCAAGGAGTTCATCATCACCAAGCCCTTATTATATGAAATGTTAAAGGGACTTATCGAAGAAAAAGAAGTTAAAGAAACATGAACAGTGAAAGGACAACAAACTCACAGTTATTAACAACCACACCTAAAACAAAAGCAAACTAAAAGGACAGCTAGATCAGGAGTGGAAACATAGAAATGAAGATCTCAAGGAGGGTTAGCAACAGGGGAGTGGGAGGAGGAGAAGGGGGGAGAAGATACAGAAAATAAGTAGCATAGACATTAGATAGAAAATAGATGGGGGGGGCAAGAATAGCATGGAAAATATAGAATCTAAAGAACTTGAGACACATGGACATAAACTAAAGGGGGGGTAATGGTGGGGATTGGGGGTAGGGTGGAGGGGAATGAAGGGGGGGGAATAGAACAACTGTAACAGCATAATCAATAAAAAACAATAATGCTCAGTGAACTTAAGCAAAGAGCAGGTGAACTTAGAGAGAACCTCAACAGCATAAAAAAGGACATAGAAACCATAAAAAAGAAACAGTTAGAAATGAATGATACACTAAGTAAAATGAAGAACAATTTGTAGGGAATCAACAATAGAGTGCATGAAGCCGAGAATCAAATTAACAATTTGGAACATAAGGAAGCAAAAAACGACCATTAGAACATCAAGAAGAAAACAGAATACAAAAAACAAAAACAAAAACAAAACTAAAATGAGGATAGTGTAAGGAGCCTCTGGGACAATTTTGCATCAAGGAGAAGGGAGAAAGCAAGAAATAAAAAATCTATTTGAAAAAATAATGAAAGAAAACTTCCCTACTTGATGAAGGACATAGACATACAAGTCCAGGAGGCACAGAGAGTCCCAAACAAGATGAACTCAAAGAGGCCCATACCAAGACAAAACATAATTAAAATGCCAAAGGTTAAAGTCAAACAGAGAATATTAAAAGCAGCCGATTTTGTAAAAGACACTTCACAGGCTGGAAGGGAATGGCAAGAAATACTCAAAGTGATGAAAAGCAAGGTCCTACAACCAAGATTACTCTACCCAGCAAAGCTGTCATTTAAAACCAAAGGACAGATAAAGAGCTTCACAGGCAAGAAAAAACTGAAGGAGTACACCGCCACCAACCCAGAATTATATGAAATGTTAGAGGGTCTTGTTTAAGAAGAAGAAAAAGAAAATGAAAAATGGGGACAATAAAATGGCAACAAATACATATCTATCAACAATTGAATCTAACAAACAAACTAGCAGAATGGAAACAGAATCATAGATACAGAGAACATTTTGATGGTTGCCAGATGAGAGGGGGTTGGGAGGGTTGGGTGGAAAAGGTAAAGAGATTAAGAAGTACAAATTGGTAGTTACAGAATAGACATGGGGATGTAAAGTGCAGCATAAGAATAGAGCAGCCAAAGAACATACAGGTGTGGCAGAAGTGAGGCCTGTTTGAGTGTGGTTTTGGGGGGGCTAGGTGGAGGAGGACAAAGGGGGGAAAATTGGGACAACTGTAATAGAATAATCGATAAAATAAAACTTAAAAACAAACAAACAAAAAAGGATGTGGGTTGATCCTTGGTCAGGTACATACCTAGGTTTTGGGTTTAATCCCCAGTCAGGGTGCATACAGGAGGAGACTACTTGATGTACATCTCTCTCACATCGGTGTTTCTTTTTCTCAAATCAATAAAACATATCCTTGGGTGAGAATTAAAAAAAATTAAAAGAATGTCATGTTGCAGAACCATATGCATAGAATAATCTAACTCCTACAATATTTTAGAAAACCATTCATTTGTTAAAGCTTGTAGAGGCAGAGCAAATTCCTAGAAGAATGTGCCAGAAGCTATGACCTCTTTGGAGGCTAACCTCTACCCCCCCATCTGTTCTCCCATTGGTTCCTGTGTTGCCTTATGTCGTAGCAACTAGTGCACTGAGAACTCCTTGGAGAAGAGAGCCCTGTCCCCAACACCTGGCATCTATGATCTGACACACAGTGGATGCTCCATAAGTGGTCCTTGGATTCAAATTACAGCACCTGCCTTTTAGTCACCCAGGCTTGACAGTTAACTCACCTTTGACCTACCCTTCTTCCACATTCCTTCCTCCTTTGTCAAATCTGATCAGTATGCACTTGCAATCTTTCATACACATGTGTTCTCCATTTCCTGGGTTGCTGCTCTCATTGGGACAGTTATTATATTTAATTAGACAGAGTGCTGCAAACTCCTGGCAGATTGCCACATTTTTCCTCTCTCCCCCACCAACCTCAACACTGCAGCCAGAGTGGTTTTTCTACAACACATATCTAATTATGTCACCCCTCTAATTTTCAACCTTCAGTGGGATTCCAGGGCTGGGGCAGAGAAAACACAAGATGAGCCTGGAGCACTGTGTGGAGTCAAAAAGTAAGAAAGTGCTTAGAAAAGGATAGGGACTTGTTGAAAGGGTTTGGGTGCCAATCTGAAAGGGCGCCCAATGGCCAACACTGGAGCAATTTGGGAAATAATGACAGTCTTAAATTGTAGTCCATAGGCTAGGGTAAATATCCAAGATCTCATACGTATAACTAAATAATGCTCTTTCATACTGAAGAATTCCAATTAATAAATGGAGAAGGAATGAGGGTGTCCAACAGTGGGGCAAAGGTGTGACAGCCACAGTGATAAGAAGGTATCCTCAGGCCAAAAGATGAAGCAGGCAACTTAATAGAATATAACAGAATTTATTATAGAGTAATTTACTTGAAGGAAGATTGGACTGGCAATTTTGTGCAAATTATTCTCTGCTAATGACTATTATTACTGAATCTTTAAAAAATAGTATAACTCAGGTACTAATGATTGACAAGACAAAGGGAAATGAATGCAGTAGTGCTAGGGACCATACCCCCTAGTGGCCAATACTGTCACCAATTTGATACTCATCTCAGTTGTTACCCTGGTCACTATTAACAAAAGTATTTATAGTTACATTTTAAGGAACACAGAAAATCACTAACGAGAAAACTTTGGTATGCTTACTAAGGGAGGGTGAGGTTGGTCAAAGGCCACAGCGTGAAAAGTGACCTTTGATACGCAAAGGTGCTGATGCTTTTTGTTCACATCTACATCTATTCACAGAGAAAGAGAAATAATCCCCATAGGAAAGATCCACTGGTGGATGCACAACTTGGTGGGCAAAAGTTGGAGGAGAACAGGACAGTCTTTGTTTGTTTGTTTGTTTTTGTTTTTTAGAATTAAATTACAGTTTTATTCAAGGGTCTTAAGATTTGCAAATTGAAGGGGAAATTAAAAATTAAAAAAAAAAAGAAACACTGCCAGATCACACCCAGAGTAGATAACAGTGAAAAATGGCAACTTCACACAATGGAGAAACTTAGCAAACACCAACCTAATTAAGTGATTGGGGTTTACATCATCAATAAAAGATATATTGACAACACCCCCCCATACAATACATTGGGAAGGACAGAGTGTTACTTCTGTGATGTTCATGCCCCAAATTCATAACCTCCATCTAATCATGAGACTGAGAAATACTACCAGATGCCTGACCAGTACTCTCCACAGTGTCAGGCAAAGTGACAAGGAGAGACTGAGAAACTGTCATTTCCAAGAAGAGACAAAGGATACAGGATGACTAAATGCAATGTGGGACCTCCGGTTGTATCTTGGAACAGAAAAAAGACACTGATAGAAAAACCGGTGAAATCCAAATGAATCTTATAGTTTAGATAATAGTATTGCACCAATGTTACTTTCTGGGTTTGGTCATTGCCCTGTGATCACACAAGGTGTTAACCTTAAAGGAAGTAGGTGAGGTGTGAACAGGAGCTCTGGACTGTTTTTTACAAGTGCTCTATAAATCTAAAATAATCACAAAATTAAAAGTTTAAAAAAACACTGATGCTTCTTGGATCGGTCCTATCCCAAAAGGTTTGATTTCATTGGGACTAGACATACAGATTTTTTTTTAAAAAGAATATTTTCAATGTTGTGTTTCTAACGTGCAATGAAGATTGAGATTCACTGCTCTAGGCACTGAATCATTATTGAAATTATTTCATGAAGTATTCTTAAGATTCATTTTTAAAAAGATACAGCAAGGAGCTATGTCATGCCATCTTCCATATTTGGTTTCTAGTCTAAAGTCTTTCGATAAAGACAAGAAACTTTGATGGAACAAAGTTATTAATTAGTGAGCACTGAATGAAACTTTAGATACCCCCAAAATGTAAAAACTACACTGCTAACCCTTTAAAAATACATCTGACCAACATTGCAGTTGAAAGGAAATGAAAAGGGAAGTGTCCTGTCATTTTTCCCTTTCCTTGTCTGTATAATCTATAGAATGATCCATTGTGAATACCTCCCAGATAATGCACAATTAACTTTCCACCGGTAAAGTTCATAACTGTTAAAAACAAAAGTGTGTCATAGTGATGGAACTATGGGCACATAGTTATGTGCCCTGACTGTGGAGGTAGTTATGTGAATCTATACACCTACGATAAAATTTCACAGGTGAAAACAGGTGAAAGTGGGTGAGATTTGGAGTTTGGCGAATAGCATTATACCGACGTTAACTTCCTGGTTTTGATAATGGACTACATTTATGTAAGATGTTATCACTAGGGGAAGCTGGGTAAAAGGTATATGGGAACTCTTGGGTATATATATTATTTTATGTACTTTTTATTGTTTCTTTTCTCTTCGTCTCTCTGGTATTATTTTTTTAACCTCCTTTAAGTCTAAAATTGTTTTGAAATAACAGCTTTACTGAAAATGGGGACCATTGAAAAGCTACTTTGGGCAGGGGAGCTTTGAAATAAACAAACAAAGAGGAAACAGCAACCATTCAATGGCTTCCTGCTGCCTTTGGGATTAAGTTCAAAGCCCTTAGGATGGCATTCAAGGCCCTTCCTGACCTAATTCTGACAACTTTTCCCTGATCATTTAGGGTCTGGGACATGCAGTCAGAGTGTGCTGTCAGCAGACACCCCAGAAAACCCAGGTGCTGAAAAGACAGTTCGAGTCCCTCATGGCCATCATGACAGCCAGGCTGGGCCAGAGCCTAGGTCATGTACACAACTCATCAGACCCAAAACCCCCTTTCGTTCTTTTCTTTTACTTTTTAAATATTTATTATTGTCATTATTAATCCTCACCCAAAGATATATTTATTGATTTTTAGAGAGAGAAAAAAGCAGAGAGAGAGAGAGAGAGAGAGAGAGAGACATCAACATGAGAGAAACACTGATTGGTTGCCTCCTGCTTGTGCTCTGACCAGGGATTGAACCTATAACTTAAGAATGTGCCCTGACTGGGAATCCAACCCATAAATTTTGGTGTATGGGAAAATGCTTCAACCAACTGAGCAACCTTGCCAGGGCTATTTCATTTAATTTTTTAATTTTTTAATTTATTAGACAGAGAGAGAGAGGGAAGTATTGATTTGTTGTTCCACTTATTTATGCATTCATTGGTTGATTCTTGTATGTGCCTGGACTGGGGATCAAACCCACAACCTTGGTGGATAGGGACAATGCTCTAACCAACTGAATGAACTCAGTCTGGGCACAAAGTTCCTTTTTAATACAAATATTTTATAGCTTCACTTTACTATACTGAATGAAAATTCATTGACAATGTAGTCTCTCTCCATATATAATTTACAAAAGTGAATGCAATGCTCCAACTGTATTTTTTAAAGAAAAATAAGAGAGCCATTTATAATAAAAATAATATGCATTTCTATAAGTAAATGCTTTAACACAACTGCAGGTTGGCCTTTGAACAAATTTGGCTATTGAACAAATAATTCAGATGGATGTTAGAGGCATGAAGTCAAAATTCTGCATATAAATTTTGACTCTCCCCAAACTTAACTGTGACCCTAGAAGACTTAAGAAGCCATCAGGCCCTGGCTGGTGTGGCTCAGTGGACTGAGTGCCAGCCTGTGAACAAAAGGGTCACTGGTTCAATTCCCAGTCAGAGCACAGGCCTGGGTTGCGGGCCAGGTCCCCAGTAGAGGCCACTTGAGGCAACCACACATTGACGTTTCTCTCCCTGTGTTTCTTCCTCCCTTCTTTCTCTAAAAATAAATAAATAAAATCTTTAAAAAAAAGTAGTCAGATGCTAGACACACAAACTAACAGGGGTGTATTTTATAGCCACTGGATTATCACATTTGGGGATGTGAATTTTTAGGAGGGTAGATGACTCTTGGTAAAATTCCAAAAAAAACAAAGTATGATCTTCTCAAGATGTACATGGTAGCTAACTTCCTAGAATATTTGGTGTATAACAAAATAGTATAACATATACTTTGTGATTATACATTAAGTACAGGTAGGTTCAAACTTATCTTTTTTTTTACCACCTTCATGAAGGTTCAATGGGAGATTCGACAATTGCATGGGAACGTGGGACAATTCATTCTGTAGCACTGTCCTGTGCATTGCAGGACATTCAGCATCCCCAGCCATTGCCTACTCAATACCAGTAGCTCTCCAATAATTGTGGAAACGAAGAGGGCCCATCACATTTCCCAAGTGCTCCCGTGTTGGACAACTTCCCATCGAGAACTGGTGTTCTAGAGCTGGGTTATCCCATACGGCAGCCCCCAGCCATGTGTGGCTAATGTGCCCCTAAAATGTGGGGAGTCTCTGAATTGAGATGTGCTGGTGGCGCAAAATATACACAGGACTTTAAGACATGGTATATGCAAAAAAGGAAATGTAAAATGTGTCATTAATAATTTAAAAAATATGTTGAAATGATAATATTTTGGATATCTGAGTTAGGTAAAATATTAACATTAACTTCATCTTTTTCTTTTTATTTTTTAAAAAATATGGCTTCTGATTTACACTTATACATGTGGTGTGTGACCTACTCCCATCGGTCAGTGCCAATCTGGACATGGCTGTGAGTGTAGAGAGCGTACGTGCAGGGGGTATGGGGGTGCAAGGGCAGGGCAGGAGGAAGGGGTTTTGCCTTATCCTGAGGCTCAAGTTTAACTGCGCTTGTAACCACAGCTCACTCTCTTTGTTTTTGTTTTTGATTCAGGTGAAATTCACAGAACATAAAATTAACCATTTTAAAATGAGCAGTTCAGTGGTATTCAGTGCATTCTCAGGGTTGTGCAGCCACAACGTCTGTTGAGGTCCAAAACATTTCCATCACCTCAAAAAGAAGCCCGCCCATTAAGCAGTTTCTCCCCACCCCCTGACCCCAAACTTCTGGCAACCACAAGCATGCATTTTGTGTTTATGGCTTTAGCTGTTCTGAATATTTTATAAAAATAGAATCGTACAGTTAGTGGTTCAGTGTGTCAGGCTTATTTCATTTAGCACAAGGTTCGAGGATATCCACATTGCAGAATGCATCAGAACTTCATTTCTTTTTGTGGCAAGATGTTTCATTGTGAGGATATGGCACGCTGTGTTTATTCATTCGTGCGTTTGTGGACATTTGGTCTGTTTCCATCTTTTAGCTGTTGTGAATAATGATACTATAAACACATATGTACAGGTATTTGTTTTCAATTATTTTGGATATACACCTAGGAGTGGAATTCCTGGGGCATATGGTAATTCTGTTTAATGTTTTGACGAACCCCCAAACTGATTCTACTGCAAATGTGCCATTTTACATTCCCACCAGCAACTCATGAGGACTCCAACTTCTCCACATCCTCACCTACACTTACTTTTTTTTCTTTTTAAAAATATACATCCTAGTGGGTGCCTCACTGTGGTTTTGATTTGCAGTTCCCTAGTGACTAACAGGGTGGAGCATCCAAGTATAGATAGCTCTTTGACAACAAAGTTTAACACATCCCTTCAAGAAATCAGGCCTTTGTCTTCCATAAAGAGACACAGATCTCTCCAAGGTGCCTGTTAGAACTGAATGCTTGTATGTCCCCCACCCACAAGTCATATGTTGAAATCCTGCTCCCCAGCGTGATGGCATTAGGCGTTTGGGAGGTGCTCGGGTCATGAGGGTAGTGTGGAGCTCCCCTCTCACCACATGAGGTCCCAGCTAGAAGATGGCCACCTACAAATCAGGAAGAAGGTTCTCATTTGACAACAGATCTCCCAGCACCTTGATCTTGGACTTCCCAGGCTCTAGAACTGTGACAAATCAATGTTTGCTGCTGAAGCCACCCAGTGTGTGGTATTTTTTTTAACCCTCACCTAGAATATTTTTTTGAAGATTTTATTTATTTATCTTTAGAGGGGAAGGGAAGGAGAGAGGGAGAGAAATATCAATGTATGGTTGCCTCTCGTGTGTCCCCTGCTGGGAACTGGCCTGCAACCCAGGCATGTGCCCTGACTGGGAATCGAACTGTGATCTTTTGGTTCACAGGCCCATGCTCAATCCACTGAGCTACGCCAGCCAGGGCTTAGCATATGTTTTTTCATTGCTTTTAGAGAGAGAGGACGGGAGAGAGAAAAACAACCATGTGGGAGAGAAGCATCACTTGGTTGGCTCCCATAAGTGCCAGACTGGGGATTGTAAGCACCCAGATGGAGGATCACACTGCAACCTAGGTATGTATCCTGACAAGGAATCAAACCTGCAACAAGTTGGTTAAGGGGTGATGCTCCAACCAATGGAGCCACACTGGCTGGGGCTGGTATTTTTGTTATGGCAGCCAAAATGGCCAAAGTGCATATGGTTGTGACTCTAGCCCACTTCTTGTTTTTGTGCTTAGGTGGGGGAGAGCTGACAGTGGCTGCTGTGGTTCTGTCCACCGTGCAACGTGGGCTCAGCTCTTTGCACCCACTCTGCAGGCTTTGGCTCAGAGGGTGAGGTCTTCAAGGATTTAGTTTATCTGTAGAAACAAGTTGGGAGACATTTTTGCAAAAGGGAGAATGAAAGGGAAGGAGGGATGCAAGTTTGGGGTGTCCAGAGGCGTGAGGCCTCTCAGGTCTTCAGAGGAAACAATACTGTGTTTCAAAGCTGCTTGAGGATGATTTGCAGCCCTGGGAAGGCATCCTCAGGGTAATGTGCTACCAAAATTAATGGAGGTGGTGATTATAACAAAGGGTCCTCTGTGGGATTAGCTGGGAGGCCTGCCAGGAGCTGCAGAAAGCAAACCTCTTTCCTGTGGAGATCGCTTCTCAAGGGATAGGTGGGCTTGATGAGGCTGACCTGTGGTGGTGTAGGAGTGTCCACAGCAGACTGGCATCACCACACTGTCAAGTGCATATTGTTAGAGCAAAACAGGGAGCTGCAGTGGTAAAGAAAGCTTGAAAACTGGGTAATGAGGGAGGGGTTTGACTACCGCTGAGAATGATGAGCAGACACGGAAGGGGTGTCTGACCAGGGTCAGGTATGCATTTCTTAAAAATGGCACTGGCTGTAGTATGCAAAGCAGACAGCAGGGGGCGAGAGTAAGACAGCAGAAGTCATCTCTGGATGTAAATGAGCAAGGACATGCTCTCAGTGTTATTCTAGATGCTTCCACAGACACAAAGCCCATACAAGATGCAGCTATGGTCCTCAAGAACATACAGCCATCCCATGCCAGGAGACACGTGTTTATTGTCCCTGTGCTGCAGTAAGTAGAAGGGGAGTGAGTTTCACATCAGTTCCTTATTGTGACATGAATAAAGAAATAGCTGAACAGCAAGGCAAATCTGTTGTAAGGGTATTTTAGCTTCCAAGGCCAGTGGGCTGAATATAATACCCAGTCACAGGCGTTTGTTACCTAAATACCATGTGTAGAGTTCTCCCTTAATGGCAACATGTGTACTTGTAAGGACATGACCATTCATCCCTGTTGATTCACCTCACTGACCTCCAGTTTGTTCTTCTGTGAAATAGGATTATAAGATTATCTCCATCACAGTGTAGTTGTGAGGATTAACTGAGATAATGCATACAAAGTGCTTGGCACAGTACACACAATAAATGTGAGTGATGATCTTATTGCTGTTGTTTTTTCTTGAATAACAATGTAATCCACACATGGCATTCATTATTGTTATTGCTCAATCACATAGCTCTCTCTCCATGATTATGAGCTCCCCGTATGGAGCTCTGTACGTCAGTCATCTTTGTAACTACCGTGCACAAAAATAACTTAGGACCCGGAATGGGCGCTGTGGGGCAGGGCGGGAGAGAGAGCCTAGTCCCTGTCCACAGTGCTGAATCCTTGTGGCCTGGGTGTTGCTTGTGATGCTTCCTCTCCAACCTGTTCACGTCGTGCTCTTCTCCGAGGTGCCCTCTGGAGTTCTGTAACACAGTGGCCCTGGCATCAGCCCTCCGCTGTTCTCCCAGAGATGTTCACTGAAACAAGGCAGGTAGTAAAGGCGTGCACACTGTGCACACATTCGTTTTTGGAGAAGGCCTATTGTGCACACACAAATTATCGAACATGTTTAGAGATATATAGAGAAGAAGCTATACCAAAGTATTAATGGTGTTTATCACATTACAGCAGGACTGTACTTTCAAATTTATACTCTGATATTTTTTGGTTTGTTTTAACCACAACTCTTATTTTTGTCATAATGATTTGAAACTAATGTTTTTAAACCAGAAAATGAAGTTAGTGGGGGAAAAAAACCTGTGAAATAGGGACTGGGACCCACCCTCGGGGTCCCAAGATGAAAAGAACTGCTTCCTAATGAAGTGTCATTCCCTGAACATTCAGGAGACACTGGAATTTGAAGGTTTGTTACATGTGTGTGCCCAAGCATCCCTGAGAGGGAAGGGACTTTAGAAACCAGCAAGTCCAGCCCCGACTTCCCATTTTACAGATGAGGAAACAGGCTCAGCTGGGGGAGGGAAAAAGCCAACATCACTCATCTAATCAGAGGCAGCTCTGGGATTAGAACTCATCCTCCTGACTTCCAAGCAAACCTTGCTTATGAGCTTCCTCAGGCTGCTGTAACAAAGTACCACAAGCTAAGTGGCCCCAAAACAATAGCAATGTATCCTCTCATGGTCCTGAAGGACCAAAGTCTGCAATCAAGGTGTCCACAGGGTCATGCTCACTCTAAGGGCTCTTGGGAAGGCTCTTCCTTGCCTCTTCCTGGCTTCTGGGGGTTGCCAGCAATTCTTGGAGTTCTTGGCTTATAGATGCATCATTCTAATTTCTGCCTCACTTGTCACAGGGCATTCTTGCCGTGTGTGTCTGTGTCTCTTTTTATGATATTGGTGATTGGATTTAGGGCCCACCTTAATCCAGTATGGCCCATTCTCAATTTACATCGTAATTACATCTGTAAAGACCCAGTTTCCAAATAAGGTCACATTCACAGGTACAAGCGGTTGAGACTTGAATATATTTTTCCTGGGCAGGGGACACAATTCAACCCACAACACCCTGTTTTCAGCCATACCAAGATGCCTCATTGTTCAGTAATAACTATTACTAACAATAACTGAATTCGTTACTGAATACTTGGCCATGTTGCAGCACTGTGCTGAGTACTTTATGTGTACTATTTCGTTTGCTTCTCTCTAGATTGTAGGCACTATGATTATTCTGTTTTACTGATGAGGAAACTGAGGCCCAGAGAGGTGAAGCAACTTGCCTGGTACCTCATCCAGTTAGCACGGCAGGTTGTAATTTCCAAAATTCATCGCAGCAATATTTTTAGTTCCATGTGCCTTTCCAGAACTTGTCACTCACCATCAAGAAGCAAAATCTATTTCTTCTCCATCTGAACTTAGGCAGGACCTCGTAACTGCCTAAATAAATAGTATATGAAAAAGGTGACTCTAGGTAACTTCCAAAAACTAGGTTATGGAGACTAGGCTGCAGCCTTCAACTGCCAATCTCCTTCAGGATTCTTGGTCTTGGAACCCAGCCATGAAGCTATGAGGAAGCCCAAACCAAGTATGTGGAGAAGCCCATGTGGAGAGAAACTGAGGTCCAGCCATGAGTGAGGGAGCCCTCAGATGATCCAGGCACCGGCTTTCAAGTCTCCCAGCTGTGGTCCCAGATAAGGAAAAGCAGCATCATGGCTGTTGTGCTTCGTCTGGATTCCTGACCCACAGCATCTGCAAGCATAATAAATTGTTTTATGGCATTAAGTTTGGGAGTATTTTGTGTTGCAGTCACAGCAACTGGAACAGCCAGGAAGTGGGGGAGTCGGGGTTGGAAATTTGGAATCCCAAACTTTGTCCCCTTACTTCCACCCTGCCCCCTCTTGCTATCTAGTGAAACCCCAGTATTATCGGCAGTTAGCAGCCTCCTCTCCCCAGCCTTGGAACCGCTAACTAGTCCTTTTTATTTGGAAAAGAAAAATCAGAATCCAAAGACAATTGTTCACAAAATGTGCAAAAGCCTCTTGGTGACAGCTGTGGTTCTTTTTACAATGAAAAGCCACCTGTCCACTTATCACTCCCCCCTTACCCATGCAAGAAAACCAGAGTCAAACAAAAAGTAATAAGAACATCTTTTCATTCCTGTCACCCATGCTGTTTGCTCAGATCCCAAAGGTTCCTCTTAGAAAAGAAAAATATGAAAAATAAAGAAAGGTCTCTAAGGATCTGCTAGGCAACTCATTGCCTTTCATATGCCTAACTTGCCTTCCTCCAAAACAATGGGGCTCATGCCTTCCATTTTGTTTAGCATTTCTTTTTTTTTAAGATTCTATTTATTTATTTCTTAGAGAGAAGGGAAGGGAGGGAGAAAGAGAAAGAAAGAAACATCAATGCTTGAGAGATACATTGATTGGTTGCCTCTTGCATGTCACCAACTGGGGAACCTGGCCCACAACCCAGGCATGTGCCCTGACTGGGAATTGAACTGTTGACCTTTCTGTTCACAGGCTGGTACTCAGTCCACTGAGCCACACCAGCCAGGGCCCATCTTGTTTAGCATTAAAAAAAAATTGCACTTAACTTCTGTGTAGGCCTAGAAGCACATTCATGAGCCTTAAGGCTGGAGAGCCAGGTTGACCTGAATGTGAATCTATTTTGTTCAGTCTAGGCATGTGGATTGACTAGGACTTATTGCAAAGTGGGAAATTAAAAAAAACACACCACAACTTCCACCAAGATGGAGGCATAGGTGGAAGCACTGTGCCTTCTCACACAACCAAGTTTAAAAACAACAAAGTTTTAGCAACAAAAACATAGCCAAACCACAGAAAATTGAACTATCTGGAAGTCTGACAACAAAAACCCTTCAGCCAAACTGGTAAGAGGGGCAGAGCCAGCAGCAGAGCAGGGTCGGGCAGAAAAGATCCACCAGACCGACCCGGGAGCACGACCCAGGCACAACGGCAGCCGTGGGCGGATCCCAGGTGTGGAGTAGTGGGCGGACCCACTGAGGGCTGACCACGGTCACACATTCGCGCAGATAAACTGGTGAAGGAGCGAGTGGTGAGACAGACAGTGCAGGCCCCAGTGGCAGGAAGTGGCAGAGGGGACCGCCATTGTCTCTCTCTGACCACGCCCCCACATTCATCGTCACAAACCAGTGACCTGGGTGAACACCTAAGGCTTTGCTCCTTATACATAACTGGCACAAATAGATCAAAACATGGATCAAGAACAACTCAGAGCTCCAGAGCTGATAAATCTAAGTGAAGAAGAAATAGCCAAACTTTCAGATGCACAGTTCAAAACACTGGTGATCAGGATGCTCACAGAACTGGTTGATTTTAGTCACAAATTAGAGGAACATATAAAGGCTAAACTAATTAAAATGAAGGGAAATGCACAGGAAACCAATAGTAATGGAAAGGAAACTGGGACTCAAATCAAAGGAGTGGACCAGAAAGAGGAAAAAAATGACCAAACAGAAAAGGATGAAGAAACAAGAATTCAAGAAAAGGAGGAGAGGCTTAGGAACTTTCAGGACATCTTTAAATGTTCCAACATCCTAATTATAGAAGTACCAGAAGGGGAAGAGGAACAGCCACAAGTGGGAAACTTATTTGAACAAATAATAAAGGAGAATTTCCCCAATCTGGCAAAGGAAATAGACCTCTAGGAAATCCAGGAAGCTCAGAGAGTCCCAAAGAAGTTAGACCCAAGAAGGAACACACTAAGGCACATCATCATTATATTAGCCAAGATTCAAATGAAGGAGAGAATCCTAGAAGCAGCAAGAGATAAAGGGACTGTCACCTACAAAGGAGTTCCTATCAGGCTGTCAGCGGATTTCTCAAAAGAGACCTTACAGGCAAGAAGGGGCTGGAAAGAAGTATTCAAAGTCATGAAGTCCAAAGACCTACATCCAAGATTGCTCTATCCAGCAAAACTTTCATTTAGAATGGAAGGACAGATAAAGCGCTTCTCAGATAATGTCAAGTTCAAGGAGTTCATCCTCACCAAGTCCTTATTATATGAAATATTAAAGGGACTTACCTAAGAAAAAGAAGATAAAAAGATGAACAGTGAAAGGACAGCAAACTTACAGTTATTAACAACCACACCTAAAACAAAAGCAAACTAAGAGGACAGCTAGATGAGGAGCAGAACCATAGAAATGAAGATCACATGGAGGGTTAGCAACAGGGGAGTGGGGGAAGGAGAAGGGGGGAGAAGGTACAGAAAATAAGTAGCATAGATGGTAGGTAGAAAATAGGGGGGAGGGCAAGAATAGTATGGGAAATGTAGAATCTAAAGAACTTGAGACATGTGGTCATAAACCAAAGGGGGGGAGTAGTGGGGGAGGGGGTGTGCAGGGTGGAGGGGAATGAAGGGGGGAAAATAGAACAACTGTAATGGCATAATCAATAAAATATATTTTAAAAAACACAAAAATTCCAACAATCTTAACTTAAACTGTTTAAAAATAATTATTATTATTAAAACAAAGAAATGTATTCACTTTCACAAACAAAAGTTCTCATGTATGTAGTTTGACTTGGGATGAGGCTGGATCAGGAGCTCAGATAACACTGCATTCCTCAGCTTTGCCTTCTTGGTAGTGTCTTCATATTCTGGCTCTTCTTGGGGATCCCTGGCTACTACAGTTTCCTCATATCACTGAACCAAATGGAGAGGAATACAGAGTTTCTCTGCCCAATAGCACTAAAAGAATTGAGGAATGGAGGCTTGCTTTCCTTGGCTGGTCACTCTTGGGCTATGGCTCTGCCCTGAGCTGATTGCCATGGCCTGGGCAATGGAGTGCACCTGTTGGCTTCCTTTAAGTCAAAGGCTGTGACTTTGACTACACAGGAGATTGGTCAGAAGGGGGACACAGGGACAGCTATTACTGGAAAGGGTGGAGGATTTGGAACACAAGCAGCCACCACAGGGTGGAATTGGGATAGACCGAAAATAACACGTCAATACACACAGCCCTAATAGAATCTAACAGGTCATTAACAGAATAAAGAAGTGGTCATTATAAATACTTGAAAAGATGCTTGAGCACACTGGTAACCTGAGAAATTCAAAGTGAAATATCAAATGAGATAGAACTTCCCCACTTCCCCAGCTATAAACAATACTATAAACAGAACCAGTTTAAAATGGAGCCAGGGCTGCCATCCCAAAGGAACTGCCATTTACAATTATGTCTCAAACCTGTGGAATATTAAAACATGGCAAAATAAACTTCGAAGTGGGCCTAAGCAAACTAACTTACTCCCAAAAATCCTGTTTACAAAGATAACAAGAAAGTAGTTATTATGACTACTGGACTGAAAATTGAAAACATTGTTTAGAATGAACATCACTATGTTATGTTAACTGCACCAATAGAAATGCCTCCTTTCTACTGATGTAATTGCTCCTCTTCCCTCCTCATAAACACCCATTGCCTTTGTCTCTTAGCTGGAACACTATTTGGACTTCTGCCTGAATTAGTAATTCTAGAATAACTATTTTTATTGATCTCAAATAAACAATAGGTGCCTCTCACTTTGAGAGGCCTGTTGTTTTTAGGTTAGCTCAGTGTCGGCAGGAGTGGGAGGATGGGTACACTGATGGTGGGGTGTAAACTGGGGCATCCTTTTGGGTAGACAGTCAAACCAGTATTTCTCAAAGGTTTAAGTTGTCATTTCAGAAATCCCTAGAAATGCAAGCTATCTGTTTCCAAAGACCTATGTACAAATGATGATGCCTTCTTTTTCTGGTGTTAAGACTTCTGTGTTTTTCTTAAAAATGAGCTTTAGTTAGTGATTGAAATAAGGCAGATGTACACGAGGTTACTGCTGGTGCTGTTCAGCCAAGAAAACCTCATAGCAGGAGCGCTTCTCAAGGTCTTACCACTGCCAGCATTCAGACCTTGCAACAGCCTCAATTCCTGCATCTAGATTGGCATGGCTCTCTGGGGACTGTGGCCTCACCACACCTGGGTTTTCATCTGGGTCAGATCATTCCAGCCAAGAGGACAGAGTTGGGGTGAGAAAGGAGCCTGGACAATGTGGAGCCCTGGCCTCACCCCTGCCTCAGCCTAATGAAGAGTTCAGGGAGGCTGAGAACTGAGGGATGAACAAGTCAGCACAGAGGAAGGGGAAAATGATGGCTCAGCTTTGGGTCCTGATTTCCCTCAGCTTTGACTTCTTAGTCAAAGGTGATGAGTCATCATTGCCTTCTTGCCTTTGATTTTCAGACTTCTCACGCATTCCAGAAGGGCAGAGGAAGTGGGTGAAGGGAAGCTCTCTGCAGTTTGGGCTGTGCCCCCAGGCAGCTCCAGAGTTCAAATTTAGTGCCTGCTACTTAGTAACTATGGGACTTTGGCAATTCACTGAGCCCACATTTCCCCACCTGTATCCTGGAGATGCTAATGCTTATTTTGTGGGGTCTCTTCACCTAATCAGTATGTATTAAGCATCTCCTGTGTGCCATGCACAGGGGATATGGTAGTAAACTAATTAGACAAAAATCTCTGCCCCCATAAAGCTTATTTTTAGTGAGAAAGAACAACATGAATAAATAGGTGCATACAATGTAATGTTAGTTGGTAATAAACACTGAAGAAAAATTAAATGGGTGAGGATAGAGAGGGCTAAGGGGGCAGGTCCTATCAAGTGTCTAGCATAGGGCCTGGCACACAGTAGGCCTCAATAAAGAAATATGAATTCACCTCTTTGCAGTTTAGGAAGTAAGCACTACATGGTTTACAGGACTGAGAGGACCTTCCCTCCTTGGAGAAGTTGCAAGGAGACTCCCACACAGGGTTCCCAGCAGTGTGTATGAAATACTATATATTTTTCATGGGGGTGAAATTCGCATAACATAAAATTAACATTAACCATTTTTAAATGAAGAATTCAGCGACACTTAGTACATTCACAATGTTGTGCGACCATCATCACTATCTAGTTCCAAGGCGTTCTCAGCACCCCAAAAGAAAACTCTCTAACTAAACAGTCACCCCTCATGCCTCCCCCTCCCCAGTCCCTGACAAATGTTTGATGGCTCAGAAAATGCAAAAAGGGTTTAGGAATGCCAAGGCACAACAAATACATTCATTAAAGCAAAATTAGTACCAGTCTTAAATTCTAGAGGTTACAAACAATCTCACTGAGGTCATTCATGCTTAATTATGGTACGTAGTAATTACCTTGACTAATTAGGGCAAAGGTTTTGGAGTGTGTTTCTATTCCCAGACACTGAGTCATCAGTGACCCAGAATAAATCATTTCCTTCTATTTGTGTCTTGGATCATCCACATGGAAGTGCTGGCCAACCCCTCAGGGGAATGCCACAGGCTTCATTAATTGATATTTGGAAAATAGTATAATTTGTGTATGTCAGGCCTATACAAACATGACATCAGTATGTTTTGTATGTTGGATTCACTTATTTAATTATTCAACTATGCTCCAGGTGCATTTAATATTTATTAAGCTCTTGGTCTGAGCCAGAACCTCAGACAAGAACTGGGGATGTAATCGGGAACAAGAGAGATGGGCCTCTGTCCTCATAAACTTATAGACTAATGGAGACAGATGATAAATAAGTAAAGCAATGCATAAAATAATTAGAAACTGTTAAGTGCTGTAAGGAAAATTAATAGAACTCTGCCACAGATAGTAGAGGGAGGGGTCTACTCTTGATAAATGATCATGGAAGGCTTCTTGGGAGAAGTGATCTCCAGGCGGAGACCTGAACTATGGGAAGGAAACAGTCAGGTAGAGCTGGTGCTTAGTATGTGTGGAAGGCATGAAAGAAAGGAAGCAAAATAGAGTGGGCAAGAATAGTAAGTGGTAGTGACACGCATAGACTTTCTAGGTTTGAATCCTTCCCTGCCACTGACTTGCTGTATGCCCTTGTGCAAGTTATTTGCTGTTTTCTTCATGCCTCAATTTCTCCATTGGTAAAATGAAAACAATGACAATACTTCTTTCATGGGGCTCTCAGAAGGACTCAGTGAATTGGTATTTGTGAAGCACTTAAAGCTTTGCCTGGTATGGATGCATCATGCACGTATGTAAGGGTCCCAGAGGCTACTGATGCCATCTGTATCCCCTTGCTCACCTGACTTCATCCACAGCTGCAGAGAAGGTGGTTTCCAGTTCTCAGTGCTTCCCAACTCAACCTGCATCTCTCCTCCTCTTCAGCTCAACCAAACACAGGCTGACCCTGGAAATGTGGGGCAGTTAAAGTCCTGAGAGCTACCTTCAACCTGTGAGCATAGTAAGTTGGTGGACAAATGCCTCAGGTGCTGTGCCCTTGCATTGGGGCTCCTCTGACTTGTACTCCACACAGTCTCTCAAAGGAGCCCCAATGCAAGCCTCAGCACCTGAGGCTCAACAGGTGAGCCCCTGTTGCCCACCCAAGTAACCTGCTAGTTGATGCACTCTTTATTTAATGGCTCTTCGTTTCCTCTCATTTCACTCCTCCTCAGCCCTTCCTGGAATCACTTCCCAAGGCTGAGATGAGGCAGGCCACTTGTGTAGAGTGTAAAATTGAAAGACACAGCCCTGGTCAGGTAGCTTAGTTGGTTGGAGCATGGTCTGGATGCACCAAAGTTGTGGGTTCCATCCCTGGTTGGGGCGCACACAAGAATCAACCGGTGAATGCATAAATGGGTGAAACAACAAATCAATATATTTCTCTTTCTCTCTCTTCCTTTCTCTTTATCTCTCTTTCTCAAAAAATATTAAAGAGACAAGAGGTATAAGGTACTTCTGGGCTTTAGTCTAGGAGCCATGGAAATTTCAAAGGTCTTTCAACAGGCAGTGGCTGAGATGATTTTTTAAAGTCCCCTCCGTCCCAGCCACCCCATGTGCACATGGAGCACAGTTTAGAGCGGCCTGCCGATGGAAATGGACCAGTTAGGGGTGCAGCAACATCCCAAGTACTTTACATCAGCATGCCCTTTTACTAGCACAGCAACTCCATTTTGAACACAGGGAGTCTGAGATCAGAGAGGTTGAATGATATACCCAAGGTCACAAAACAATTACCTGTGAGGTTCTCGATAAAACACAACAAAACATGGCATAGAACATACTTATACTAAAAAAGTAGTCACTGTTTATCTGAAATTCAAATTTGAGTGGCTGCAATATAATATATATATATATATATATATATATATATATTTCCTAATTATAGACCAAGCCAGGATTTTGGTCCCAGTTCTGGCTCCAAACCTGGCCCTTCTCCCATACTGCCTAGACTCCAGGACAAGGATTTGCTCTAGTTCATCTCCATATTCCTGCTCATCATGGGCCTTCCCGACAGACAGCAAGTCCCCAACAAATGTTTGTTGAATGAATAGACGGAAAGATGTGCAGTGTCGGATAACTGGGGAGCCTTTCTGGCTTCTCCCACTCATTGCAGCTTTTGAAGTTTATCTGCATTGTAGCAAGTACAATATTTCTGAAGTTCCTCAGGCTGTAGATGGTGTCCGGGGCAGAGATTGTTCTCAGCAAACCACTCCAGTGGCTAACCCAATATTTCTCTTTTAAAAAAATATAAAAGTGCCCTAGCTGGTATGGCTCAGTGGAGAGAATTCTGGCCTGTGAGCCAGAGGGTCACCAGTTCGATTCCCAATCAGGTCCCATGCCTGGGTTGCAGGCCAGGTCTCCAGTGGGGGATGTGTGAGAGGCAACCACACATTGATGTTTCTTTCCCTCTCTTTCTCCCTCCCCCTCTCTCTAAAGATAAATGAATAAAATATTTTTAAAAATGTAAAAGTAAGTTTATCGATTTTAAAGACAGAGGAAGGTGGGGTGGGGGGAAAGAGAGAGAAACACTGACTGATTGCCTCCCATACACTATGACCAGGGATGGAACCCAAAACCTAGGTATGTTCCCTGACCAGGAATTGAGCCCCCAACCCTTTGATTTATGGAACCACCTCCAACCAACTGAGCCACACCAGGCAGGGCTAAACCAGTATTTCTCTTTTCCCAACCCATCTTCTCTCCCCAGGGGCCAAGTGCAGGCATACTAAGCTCTCAAAGTGAAAGAAGAGGGAAAATACATGGGGATTTAAAGCATGAGATGTTAAAGTAATCCAGTGGGTTGCCACCAGATATATTTTGAATCCATTTGCCTCTCTCCAGGTTCCTCTGTCCTTTTTCATCACAGCCCCATCCCCCCACCCCAGTCTGGAAACCACCACTTCCTGCTGTTCTCCCAGCTTCCACTGAACTAATAAGAGCAACATTTTTATTACGGAAAATTTCCAAAAATATTCAAAAGGAGGGAAAACAGAATATTAACACAATGTTAACAATTCATCAGCTCATGGCACAATTTCACCTACTCCCAGCCTCCTGGAATTTAAAATTTTTTCTCCCCAGGTTTTTTCTTTTATTTTGAATTTTTTTTCAGCCTCAGGGACAGGATAATCCAACTTTTCACCAGTTTACCCAGGAGATGTATTGCCTGTTGTGGCATAAACTTTATTACAAGATTCCTTCAGGAATATGCTTTGGAATAAAACATTTTGGTACTCAAAACCAATGTTTAGAGACCTTAAAAAAAAAAAGCCTTTCCTTTGCAAATCTCCCAATTCAAAAGCCTTGGCTTCCAAGATTATTATTTCTGCCACAAATTTCAAAAGACTGCTTAGAAACTCTTAAAAGCCAACAATTTGGCTCTTTGGTGCTCTTTTTCTTTGAGTTAGTTTGGGTCAGCACTCTAAGGGTTGTATCCAGACACATTCAGGACTCAGCCTCAGTAGTTTTGTGGAGAGAGGGGTCACAAGATTTCTTTTAGAAAGAGAACAAACATAATGTTGCTATATGTGCAAAAAAATATTACTCATTGTTATTTTTATTGTTGTTAAAGTATAATGTTTGTGAATTTAATGATTTCTTAGAATGTTCATAGGTATGATGTTCACTAGCCTGTTTTCCCACATTTTAAGCTCTTCAACTACAATTCCATTCAAACTTTCATATGACCCTAACTCCCAAGTTTGGGATGGTTATTTTTTTATTTAATGTGTCACTTGCCTAGGTGTTTCTTCAAGAGCAGCTTCTCAGGGCTGTGGACCAATTGTGCACACTTGCAAACCAGTGTCCTGGATTTCACTTCAAGTCCCATGGCATTTGACGGTCTGAGGCTTCTGCTTAGCCTTGCATCCTCTGATTTCCTTGGTCACAGGCATTGGCGTTCATGCTGAAGTTAGTCATCTGTTTTTGACAAAGACAGTTCCATTGAAATCTCCCAATATTTCTCAACAGCAAAAGTCTCTCAGACTCAGGACTTAGCCAGATGGGACAATTCAGGCTCAGACATGATACAGACAAACCGAAGGGGAAGGAAGGATGGTTAGTGGTGAGGGTCACTTACTGAGAATAGAAGCACTGGTGTTTATCCTCACCTCAGCCAGCAGCTTCCCTGGTGACCTGACATGCCACAGATGGGCTTGGTTTCCAAATGGGCAGTTTTCCTGGCGACAAAATCAGAATAGCCTCTGTGTCCTTACAGCCAAAGGCAAGAGCCCTTGTGCTTTTTGTAAGGGGCTCAAATGATCACAATGAGGTATACACAGATTGCTTTTGCAATCAACTTTTTATTTTAGAATAATATTTTAGAGTTACAAAAGAGTTGCAAAGACAGTATGTAGAGAGATTTCCTACATACCCACACCCACTTTCCCCTGTGATTTTCTGGTATAATAAACATCTTACCTTATTATTACATTTGTCACATTTAATTAACCAGTATCGATCTATCATTATTAACAGTCTATACTTTGCTCAGATTTCCTTATGTGTTACTGAATATGCACCTTTTCTGTCCCAGGATCCTGTCCAGGATATCACATTAAATTTAGGTGTCACGGCTCTTTAAACTCCTGGTGGTTGTGACGGTTTCTGGGACTTTCCTTTGTTTTTTTTTTTTAAATTTAACTTTATTTCTGCTATCACCTAATGCTAACAAAATTTTTAAAATTTATTGATTTAAGAGAGAGAGAGAAGCAGCAATGTCTTGTCCCATTTATTTATGCCTTCATTGTTTGATTCCTGAATATGCCCCAAGTGGGGGTCCAAGTGAAGCCCTAGTGTATTAGGACACTGCTCTAACCAACTGAGCAACCTGGCCAGGGCAGGTTTTTGTTGTTAAATTGAGATATAATTTACATATCATAATATCTACCATTTTAAAGTGTACACTTCAGTGGATTTTAGTACATTCAAGAATTGTGGTATCTAAATCCATAACATTTTTTTCACTTCTATAAGAAACCACATAGTCATGTAGCAGTCACTCCCCATTCTCCCCTCCCCCCAGCTCCAGGCAACTACTAATCTACTTTCTGTTTTTATGGACTTGTCTATTCTAGACATTTCATGAAATGGAATCACACATCTTGTGGCCTTTTATATCTCACTTCTTTCCCTGAGAATATTGTTCTTGAGCTTCATCCACATTGCAGTATCTGTAAGAACCTCGTTCTTTTTTATGGTTGAATAATAGTCTACTGAGTGAATAGACAATTTCATTTATTCATTCATTAGTTGATGGACATAACCACTTTTGGCTATTAAGACTTTATGGTTTCAAGGAGCATGGGCTTAGGTATTTTGTGGAGAGTCCTTCAACTGAGATCTGTCTGATGTGTTTCTCATGATTAAACTCAGGTTATGGGTTTGGGGAGGAAGACTATGGAGGTAAAATACCCTTCTCATCATTCACACAGAAAGTTTCTCTACTAAAATGATTTCTCTCTCTCCTTTTTTTAATCCTCACTTGAGGACATGCTTATTGACTTTAGAGAGAAGGGAAAGGAAGAAGAAAGAGAGAGAGAGAAGCATTGATCAGTTACCTTTTATACACGCATCCACTGGAGACTGAACCTGGAACCAAGGCTTGCACCCTGACCAGGAATCCAATGCTTGACCGACCTTTCGGTTTTCTGGACAACACCCAGTTGGGAGCTACACTGGTGAGGGCAAATTCTCACCATTGCTGTGAAATTTGATCACCTGGCAGAGGTAGCGTCTGTCAGGTTTCTCCGCTGTTAAATTACCCTGATTTCAATAGACAGTCACATCAATTTCCTCTTTCCTTTGACTGTATGGTTATAACTCTAATATTAATTTTTCTGCATAGATCTATTTAAAGGGGAGCTTAGTTTGAACTTATTTGATTTAGATTCATACTTTTTTTAAAAAAAGATTTTATTTGTTTACTTTCAGGCAGAGGGGAAGGAAGAGAGAAAGAGAGGGAGAGAAACGTTGATGTGAGAGAGATATATGGATCTCCCACAACCCAAGCATGTGCCTTGACTGAAAATCGAACCAGTGAACTTTTGGTTCACAGGCCAGTGCTCAGTCCACTGAGCCATACCACCCAGGACTGGACTCATACTTTAAATAAAGACCTTTTATTTTCTCAGATAAAATAACATTTAATTACATAAAAAGTGTCACAGTGCAGTGATTTGCAGAGATTTTTAAACAAATATTTAGTATCCAGTGTTGGTGAGGACATAGACAAACAGATGTTTCCCAGGCTGTCTGGGGTAAGGGTGAAGATGGAAGGAAATTTTGCAGTTCACACCCAAAGCCCTGAAATGTGCCACCCAATTCCATCAATTCTACATTTAGAACTTCATATGAAGTAAATAAATATGTACAAAAAGATTTGGCCCCCAAAATCCATTTTATTATAGAATTATTTATAGAAAATAAAAATTGAAAATAACCTAAAAGTCCAAATAAGAATTAGCTTCAAAACTGACACAATCCATTGCTAAACAACCATTTAAAAGCATATAAAGACAGGAAAAGAGTATCACAATTTATGAAGCAGAGAAATATGATTAAAAATGTATACAAGAATTCATAAATCTTTTGTTTTTTCAATTCAAATTTTTTAGAGCAATCAGATATATATGTATTTGCATAGAAGAAATAGTGGAAGGATATTTATGAAAATGTTACATTTGTTTTTCAGGTGAGAGGCCAATAGTTTGATTGCTTCTTTCTATTTATTTATATTTCCTTACAATTAATGTGTTTTGATTTTGTGATAAGAAAAATTATTGTCAATTTTAAAAGTTATTTTTATTTACTATATTATAGGAAGTGATTTCTGTGTGTTTAGCCATTAACATGAACTTTAGAAAGAAATCTAACAAATAATTGTCTCATTATATTAGGCCAAGCCCAGCTCTAATCTTTATTATTTGTAACAGCCATCGTCCCTACACCAAAGAAATGGACACTCAAATTGGGTACTTCACAGAGAGTGCAGTGCAAGGGGTCATGTTGTACACTGAGGTCGATGGTCTCTGAGTTACCACTCCTGTATTGGGAAGGGTGAGGACAGAGGGTGTGGTCAGTAGATCTCAGAAAGGGTAGCCTTATAAAGGGAGGGCTTAACTTAGACCCTGACACAGACCAATCTGCTGCAACCCCACAGGTAAGGAGCTGGGGCAATAAATACCCTAGCTTATGTCCCTTCTTCCCCTTGTTCTCCTTCTTGGGCTACCCATTGTCTGAAGCTACCAGAAATGACAGTGCATCACAGTCTGTTGATATGGGCTGTACTGGTCAGCTTCCTGGGGCTGACAGCAGAGAGGGGACGATGCAGAGTGGGTCTGGAGGAATGGTCAGAAGACCGCCAGCACATGACCTTGGATGAGTTGTTTAACCTCTGTAGTATAGTAGTCCCTACTCATCCCTGGGGGATACTTTCCAAGACCTCCAGTGGATGCCTAAAACCACGGATAGTACTGAACCCTATATATACTGTTTTTTTTTCTGTACATGCATCCCTATAATAAAGCTTAATTTATAAATTAGGCACAGTAAGAGATTTACAACAATAATAATAAAATATAAAAGTAATAAAAATATACTGTAATAAAAGTTATGTGAATATGCTCTTTCTCAAAATATGTTGTATTGTACTCACCCTTCTTGTGATGATATGAGATGAAGAGAGGTACCCAGAATCGTGTGCAATTTAAAATTTATGAATTGCTTATTTCTGAAATTTTCCTTTTCATATTTTTGGACTGCAGTTGACAGCAAGTAACTGAAACCAAAGAAAGTGAAACCATGGAAAAAGGGCACTACTGTATAATAAGAAATATATTTAATCTTTATCCTTGGTTTTTGGTACAGACCTCCAAAAACCTTTGGAATTTCCTGAGTGAAGGAGGGTTTTCCGTCTTTCATAACAATTACACCTGAGTTTATACTAGTGAGATAACTTGGGATAGGGCCCCTAGATAGCTTCAAGATGGAACTGGTCACCATGAAGACCAAATGGTTAGAACTTTTAGCCCCAAGCATAGACCTCTGGGGAGCAGGAGAGGGGGCTGGGGATTAAGTTCTATACTATAGAATGGATAGCAACTCTTGAAGAACATTTAATGAGCTTCTGGGTTAGTCAACACACGGAAGTGCTGGGAAGGTGCACCACGCCTGGCTAGGCAAGCTTGGAGCCCACCCTCCTCTGTACCATATCCTATGCATCTCTTCCATCCAGCTGTTCCTGCATGGTTTCCTTTGTAATAAAATGGTAACAGTAGGTAAATTGTTTCCTGAGTTCTTTGAGCCCAGTGCAACATGAGGAAGGGGGCATGGGAGCCCCTGATTTATAGCTGGTCAGTCAGAAGTACAGGAGGCCTGGACTTGGAATTGGCATCTGAAGTGGGAGTAGTCTTGTGGGGCTGAGCTTTTAACCTGTGGGGTCTGAATTGAATTGCTGTTGGTGTCCAGTGAGTTGGGGAATTGGTTGGTATGGAAAAAACCTTCACACATTTGGTGTCAGAAGTGTTCTGTGGGTAGAAACAGACGTTAGGAAACTCTTTGTGTCTCAAATTTTCATCTTTAAAATAAGAATTAAAATACTGACCTTACTGGGGAATTGTCAGGATCAAATGAATCAATACACACAAAGGATTTACCATAAACATTAAAACATATGGAATTGTATATGTGGCAGGGGGACCTTTTATTAAAATGTTATTAATTTTGAGGAGCTTGGCTCTGCAACATTAACATGTAGGTAAAGATGCTTAACTCCTAATATAACTCCTCCTTGCCATATGTAATCAAGATTCATACTTTCCTTTAATGTCTAGTTCTCTTTTTCCTCTTGGCTATGTGGAGATGCTCATTTGAATACTCTTGAGTTAGGCAGGGTCTTATGATTAGCTCTGGCCAATGGAATGTGATCAGAAGGGATGGTCGCTTCCTTTCTGATGCAGCAAAAAGCCTCTGCAGGGTTCCCTGGCCTCATCTTCCCTTTTGTGGAGGAGGCCTGGTATAGAGAGAGTTGAGTCACAAGACAGAAGCTGAATGGATCCCTGAGTCACCATGCATCATCCTGTGGTAGACAGCTGCCCTGGAGGGTCACCTAGACTCAGAGCTGGCTTTGCCTGAGCAAGAAAGAAACTTCTGTGTGTTTAGCCAGTTAGATGTGTCTGTTACCGTTTTCATTGCTTGCTCATTCACAGCAGCATAGACCTATCCTGACAAGTACAACATATTGATGAATGTTTCGATAAAATAACCAGACGGTTTATTCTGAGGATCTAGGGCTCCACCTCTCACATCTTTCATCCCAGGCTCTTTTATAACAAGCTGCTGCTGCAGCTGCTGGGGGAAAAAACCATAGAAGCACCCTCTGCCAACTGCATCAGCATCACCAGTTCTTATGGCCTCTGCAGAGGAAGCAATGGTGCTAATTTTTTCAATAAGAAAAGTAAATGGCCTTATAAAATGGTTCTGATCTGCTAGGCACGGTTCATGTGCCCTGTTTTGGCCAGAGCGGTAGAAACAGCATGTATTTGCATTCCCATCATGTTTGTGTCCTTTAAATGCAGTGGGCAGCCTCAAAGGGGGTCCCTGAAATCCACGTCTCTTCTTATTCACGTCTTTGTGCGTGAGCTGGATTTGCTGACTTACCTCAAATGAACAGAATTCAGCAAAGGATGGACCCCACATCCCAGAGTAAGTTAAAAAAAACAGTGGCTTCTGTCTTGGGTGCCCTCTTTTTCTCTCTCCCTCTGCTGAAAGAAGCCAGCTGCCAGGTTGTGAACTACCCCAGGGAGAATTAATTAACATAACTATTACCCAAACTGTTTCCTTTCCCAAAGGGGATTACAACAGCCAGCCCCCCTTATAATTCCCACTCTCCCCCTCACCCCAGGCAACATTTGATCTATTTTCTGTGACTATAGATTAGTTTGCATTTTCTATCATTTTAGGTAAAGGGAATGAATTAGAAAGTACTTTTTTTGGGGGGTGGGGTCTGGCTTCTTTCACTCAACATAATTATATTGAGATTCACCCATCCATGCTCTGTTGTGTACCACTAGTCCATCTGACTGTCTTATTGATGTACAACAAGCTGTCTGTTCACCTGTGTTCAGGTTGCTTCCAGTTTTGGACCACTACAGGTAGAGCTGATATGAACATTCATGCATAAGTATGGCTTTCTTTTCTCTTTGGTAATTACATGGGAATGAAATGCCTGTGTCTTAACCTAAGTGTATGTGGAATTTTAACTTCTGGGTGTTTATCCCCAGAACACTAATTCAAAAGATATATGCAGGACTTGCACGAAGATGGAGGCGTGGGTGGAAGCACTGTGCCTTCTCACACAACCAAGTTTAAAAACAACAAAGTTTTAGCAACAAAAATGCAGCCAAACCACAGAAAATTGAAACATATGGAAGTCTGACAACAATGTACCCTTCAGCCAAACCGGTAAGAGGGGCAGAGCCAGCAGCAGAGTGGGGTCGGGCAGGAAAGATCCACCAGACTGACCCGGGCGCTTGATCCAGGCACGCAGGCAGCCGTGAGCTGATCCCAGGTGTGAAGTAGCAATGGGTGGACCCACTGAGGGTGCAAGGTGGTGGACCCACTGAGGGCTGACAGCGGTTACACATTCACGCGCAGATAAACTGGTGAAGGAGCTAGCAGTGAGACGA
The DNA here is from genome assembly GCF_021234435.1 of Artibeus jamaicensis. Classification (NCBI taxonomy): domain Eukaryota; kingdom Metazoa; phylum Chordata; class Mammalia; order Chiroptera; family Phyllostomidae; genus Artibeus; species Artibeus jamaicensis. The sequence goes on along the minus strand of NW_026521939.1, from coordinate 8,644,275 downwards.
ACAGTGCAGGCCCCAGTGGCGGGAAGTGGCAGAGGGGACTGCTATCATCCCTCTCTAACCATGCTGCCACATATCGCGTCACAAACCAGCGACCTGGGTGGTCCCGCCTTGGTGAACACCTAAGGCTCCGCTCCTCATACATAACAGGCACAAACAGATCAAAACATGGCTCAAGAACAACTCAGAGCCCCAAAGCCAATAAATCTAAGCAAAGAAGAAATAGCCAAACTTTCAGATGCACAGTTCAGAGCACTGGTGATCAGGATCCTCACAGAACTGGTTGATTTTAGTCACAAATTAGAGGAACATATGAAGGCTAAACTAATTGAAATGAAGGGAAATGCACAGGAAACCAATAGTAATGGAAAGGAAACTGGGACTCAAATCAAAGGAGTGGACCAGAAGGAGGAAAAAAATGACCAAACAGAAAAAGATGAAGAAACAAGAATTCAAGAAAAGGAGGAGAGGCTGAGGAACCTCCAGGACATCTTTAAACTTTCCAACATCCAAATTATAGGGGTACCAGAAGGGGAAGAGGAAGAGCCACAAGTGGAAAACTTATTTGAACAAATAATAAAGAAGAACTTCCCCAAGCTGGCAAAGGAAATAGACTTCCAGGAAATCCAGGAAGCTCAGAGAGTCCCAAAGAAGTTGGACCCAAGAAGGAACACACCAAGGCACATCGTAATTACATTAGCCAAGATTAAAATGAAGAAAAAAATCCTAGAAGCAGCAAGAGATAAGGGGACAGTCACCTACAAAGGAGTTCCCATCAGACTGTCAGTGGATTTCTCAAAAGAGACCTTACAGACAAGAAGGGGCTGGAAAGAAGTATTCCAAGTCATGAAATCCAAAGACCTACATCCAAGATTGCTCTATCCAGCAAAGCTTTCATTTAGAATGAAAGGACAGATAAAGTGCTTCTCAGATAAGATCAAATTCAAGGAGTTCATCATCACCAAGCCCTTATTATATGAAATGTTAAAGGGACTTACCTAAGAAAAAGAAGATAAACAATATGAACAGTGAAAGGACAGCAAACTCACAGTTATTAAGAACTACACCTAAAACAAAAGCAAACTAAGAGGACAGCTAGATGAGGAGTGGAACCATAGAAATGAAGATCACATGGAGGGTTAGCAATAGGGGAGTGGGAGGAGGAGAAGGGGGGAGAAGATACAGAAAATAAGTAGCATAGATGGTAGGTAGAAAATAGATAGGGGGAGGGCAAGAATAGAATAGGAAATATAGAATCTAAAGACCTTGAGACACGTGGTCATAAACTAAAAGGGAGAATGGTGGGGGAGGGGGTGTGCAGGGTAGAGGGGAATAAAGGGGGGAATAGAACAACTGTAATGGCATAATCAATAAAATATATTAAAAAAGAATATATGTATTTGTACGATCATTGCAGTATTATTAACAACAGCCATAGTATGAAAGCAACCTAAGTGTCCATCAGTGGGTGAATGGGTAAAGATGGACAGGTGAATGAATGGGTGTTATATGTATTAATATACAATGAAATAATACCTAGCTACAAAAAAAATGAAATCGTATCATTACTGACAGCATGAATGGACCATGAGGGTATTTTGCTATGTGAAATAAGTGAAGTGGAGAAAGATAATGCCATGTGATTTCATTCATATGGGAAATATAAACAAAACAAATAAAAAACAAAACAAAAACAAATTTGCAGATACAGAGAACAAATTGGTGGTTACCACAGGGAAACAACAGTTGGGGGCAGTGGGCCAAAGGGGTTCAGGGAGACAATTGTGTTGTGACTGATGGTAACTAGACTTTAGGGGGTGACTACTTTGAAATGTATACAGAGGTCAAATTATCATATTGTATAGCTGAAACTTATATTACATTATATATCAATTTTACCTTAATAAAAAGAAAAAGCTCTTGCGTTATTTTTCAAAGTGAGTGTACCATTTTAAATTCCCACAAGCATCCTATAGGACATTTTAGAACCCTGGCAGTGACCCACTAAATAAATACCAGTTACTGTGACAACTTAGCCCCCAACTCCCTCTACAAAGCCCCAGGGATGGAGTGGTGCTGCCACAGTTGAGAACCACTAGATCAGAAGCTCTTTTGTTCCAGTGGTAGGCAAAGATAAGCCCCTATTTAGGAACCAAGGAAGAGAAACGTGTGAACCCATATCTGTGAATGAAATTTATGGTAACCTGAAGTACAAGATGGTTGTGAGAACCAGAGGTAACTGCCAGTGGTACATCTTGGCTGCACCATGGATTTTGTGGTTCTTCAGTCTCTGAAAAGACAAAAATGTTCTTATTTAAAGAACTGAAGTCTATGTGCAATGGTGGTTAGAGCCTGGAGTCAGATGATCCATTTACTTTCTATTTTTAACTTTGTCTCTGGCCCTCTAGCCTCCCAGAGTGTCCCTGGGGTAAAAATAAGTGGTGTTTGGTAATCCTGAGCTGAAAGGTGGCACTTAAGTCAAAAGTACACCTGAACTCAGCTAATTTGCACTAATCACCTACCCCAGTCATGGTTCAGCCAGAGGGGAAAACATCACTATGGTGCAACCACAAGTAGGCATTGCAGGATGCCACCCACACTCAGACACTTTTTTGATTTCTGAAACCTTTATCCCCAGCTCCCTATTAAACTGGAGTTTGTCTCAGAATGCCCTGGATGGCTTGTTAAAACACAGATTGCCTGGTACCACTCCTAGAGATTCTGATTTCATGTAGCTGGAGAGGTGCCTGAAAATTTTCATTTCCAACAAGTTTCCAGGTGGTACTGATGCTGCTGGTCCAGGGGCCACATGCTGAAGCCCACTTCCCAACTGGAAGCCTCAATTTAAAGTCCAACCATGGCAGTGATCTTCAACCAGTGTGACTTTGTACCCCTCCCCAACGAGGGGACAAACCTTGGGACATTTTGGTTGTCATAACTGGTGTGTGTGGTGGGGAACTGCAATTAGCATCTAGTGTGTAAGAAGCCAGGGATGTTCTACAATACACAGAACAGCCCCCACCAAAAAATTTTTGACCCCTAATGTCAATTGTGCCAAGGTTGAGAAACCCTGAGTAATAGGGGAATTCTTAAAGAAATTAGAATAATATTCTCATAGAGAATAAATATTATGCAGCCATTAAAAAGAACACTCGACCTTTGTAAACTTGGGGAGTTGTTTCTGATATGATATGAAAAAAACAAAAAGGATAAAAGGAGTATTTTCAACCTATCAGCTCTTTCATTTAATTTTCTTCATACTTTATCACATACTTTATTTTGTTTACATCTATGTTTACTTACATATCATCTGTTTTCATCTCCTAGGATTTGAGCTCCCAGTGTACGTTAGGAGAGCATTAAATAGTTGGTGGGCATGCAAATGGATGAACCTGATGTCTTGGAAGTAAAGTCAATGCTGTACTGGTAAATGTTTAACAACTGACTCTCTGAAAAGAAAATCCCTCATTCGTAGCAATTGCTGATTTCCATAGTGTAAAGACTTCCCATTATGGCTGATTTCAAGTTCATGATGTCACTGAAGGAGGAGTTGGGTAAGTGTACTCAGCTGGATAGCAGAGTCCTTAAGAGCCGGCCGCAGCACACCACTGGAAAGAATTATGTTAATTAAAAAAAGGGGCTAGAAGGTGTGGTTTAGTGGGCTGAGTGCTGGCCTGTGAATCTAAAGGTCACTGGTTCAATTTCCAACCAGGGTACATGTCTGGGTTGTGGGCCAGGTCCCCAGTTGTGGATGTGCGAGAGGCAACCAATCTATGTTTCTCTCACACATCGATGCTTCTCTCCCTTTCTAACTCCCTTCCTTCCACCCTCTCTAAAAAGTTAAATGAAATCTCAAAAAAAACCAACAAAACCCCAGCGGGTGTGTCTCAGTGGATTGAGTGCCAGCCTGTGAAACAAAGGGTCACTGGTTTTATTCCCAGTCAGGGCATATACCTAGGTTATGGGCCAGGTCTCCAGTTGGGTGTGTGTGAGAGGCAACTGCACATTGATGTTTCTCTTTCCCTCTTTCTCCCTAATTTCCCGTCTCTCTAAAGATAAATAAATAAAAAATATCTTTTAAAGATTTTATTTATTTATCTTTACAGGGGAAGCGAAGGAGAGAGGGAGAGAAGCATCAATGTATGGTTGCCTTTCGTGCGTCCCCTGCTGGGAACTGGCCTGCAGGGAACTGGCCTGCAACCCCGGTATGTGCCCTGACTGGGAATCAAACCGCGAACATCTGGTTCGCAGGCCTGCGCTCAATCTACTGAGCTATACCAGCCAGGGATAAATAAAATATTTTTAAAAAATCTAAAAAAACTGGAAGAAAAAATACTAGAAAATGTTAATGGTAAAGCAGTGGGATCATGCGTATATTAGAAACCATTAAGCTCCAGCTGAATAACAAATGAATTTGAAGGGATGGCTCCTTGTCTAGTTTATGTCCTCTAAGAAAGAATGGAAAAACATGGCTATTAATATGATGTGGCTCATTGGTCTCTCTCCAAATTCTGAATTCCTGACTGAGAGAATCAGCTGACACAATCTATGACAACCAAGTCATAGATTTGTCCAGTGATGGGAGTGGGGGAATGACTCACATAAATATTCAGGGCTTGCAGGGCATATAGTGCAGACATTTGCATTCTGAACTGCATGAAAGCAGCAGATCTGGGGGTGCCCATTTACACTACAGAGACATGTGAACTTGCATAAAGAATGTAGCTGGGTTGGGAGGTTTGAGGCTTCTGAGTCCTGAGGCAGTGAGGGAATAGCCTCTATTATAAGAGGTTGATGGTTATGGGCTGACGGTTATATACACACTCCAGAGAGCACACGGACACATGGTCCTGTTATATACACACAGGAGCTCTTCATTTCTCAGTGCTGAAATGAGCCCCCTCAACCCCAGTGCTGAAACTGACATGATTGTTTCACCTGGAGGAGAGGGCACTGGGGTATTGAGAATACTGGTGAGACATATAGACCGGAGGATGCCTTCAAGTATGGCAAAGTGAGGCTATGCTTGACCCTCAGCCAAAGCTGCTGCTCATGTGGCCACAGTAAGGTACTTAGAACAGTTTTAAGAAATCATTTGAGATACTCAAGAGAATTAAAAACATTCGCTCACACAAAAACTTGTACACAAATACTCAGAGCAGCCTTATTTATCAGAGTCTCCAAATAGGAAACAACCCAAATATCCATGGACAGATGAATGGATAAGCAAAGAATGGTTTTTAATAATGGAATATTATTCAGCCATAAAAAATGAAGTACTGATGCATGCTACAACATATATAAACTTCAAAAGCATTATGATCAATGAAAGAAGTCAGACACAAAAGGCTACATGCTGTATGATTTTATTTCTATGAAATATCCAGAACAGCAGATCCACAGGCAGAAAGCAGGTTAGTGGTTTCTAGAGGGTTGGGGTACGGGGAATGGGTAGTGACTGCTAACGGGCATGGGGCTTCTTATAAGGGTCATGAAAATGTTGTGGATTTAGATAGTGGTAATAGTTGCACAACGTAGTGAATATACTAAGACCACTGACCTGTACACTTTAAAACAGTGGATTTAATAGTGTGTGTATTGTATTTCAATAATAAAAATAATTTGAGGAAGGTATACTTTGTTCTAGTTTGCACACAGGCTGGAAACATGTGGGTTGACGGTGGTCCCCAAAACAAGGGTTCTAGGAGTTCATCTTGGTGACCTAGACATGGGGTGGTGGCAGGAGGTCCCAGAGAGAGAGTAAGCTTCTCTTCTGGATAGACGCTGTGATGCTGTGTGGCAGACCCCATTGACACCTGCTGGTATCTCCTTAGCATTCACCAAGCACCTATGAAGCTTGGCTGAGGCTTTGCTCTGGGTGCAGAAATGTGCTCAACCTGCCCATGGGGTGGCTGGAAATGCTGGGAAAATGCCACCAACCACCCAATCTCAACCAGTGATGGACAGGATCTCAGCTTCCTCACTCTTGGAGGGACTGAACCCCAGCTGTCCATAGTAGTAACCTGCCCATAAATGTACCCTGAATTGGCTCCTCTCCTTCCCTGCTTCCCTTCTCTGTCCTGGGATCACCTCCCAAATTAACTACCTGCTCTCTGATCCTTGTTTCAGGTTCTTCTTCTGGAAGAACCCAACTTAAGTATTGTTAAAATTTTTTTCATAGTAGACATAGTACTTTATTTCATCAGAAAATAAACATTTTTTCCAAGTCTTGAGATATCTAAGAGCAATCATCTAATCTCTGGAAGAATATTCTGGCCGAAGAAGAGGTTGAAGGTATTTATCAATTGCCCACTACATGGCAGGGTCTGTTGTAGGTACTGGAGATGTAGAGATAAACAGGGCAGCAGGCAGACATGTCCTTTGCCCTCATGGAACACTCTAGCAAAGAGATTTGGACAAGCAAGTAAAAGATGGATATGCCTTTTTCATCCCAAGATTGAAAAGCACCATGAAGAGAAATCTGGGTAACAGTGATGAGGGTCTGATTGGCCTGGCTGGTCAGGGAGAGCTGCTGGAAGAAAGTGACACTGAAACAGAAACCTGGATGACAAGGACCTGACAGAGGGTAGGACCTGGGTTATGAGAACATCCAGAAAGTACCTTTATTCAAGATGCAGTCTGTGGACCAGCAGCCTGGGTGTTGCTGGGAGCTTGTTAGAAATGCAGACTCAGGTCCCAGAGCAGACCCACAGAACCAGACTGTGTTTGAACATGACTCCCAGGTGATTTGTGGGAGAATCACAGAGTAGTGTGTAGAGTGCAAGGGCCTGCATCACTACTGTTTCAGGATGCAGGCTGCAGTCAGTGGTTTGACTCTATAGTGTGGACATTTTGCCTCAATGAGAAGTTGGTTCTCTTGCGACACCTGTGTTAGCAAACAGACCTGAGCCTTGTTGTTTTCAGAGCTGTGCCACTTTTGAACAGTTTTTAAGAGAATTAAGGAATCATTTAGCAGTCAGAAGGAGGGGACCTGAGAAACACAGTCTGTTTTGAGGTGCCTTTCATGGTGGCATCACTATTCTGCTGAAGTTGAGTACCACTGACAAAGTCACATCATGTTGGGAAGGCCACAAAAAGTGTTTCTGAAAATGCATTTAATTGCCTGTGATTCACCCCTTAGATGACAGTCAGAATGGGAGATCACATTTTTAATCTGAGTACTAGCTGATAACCCACAGCGACTTGCAGCTATAGTTCCAGGCTTAGGATTAGCTATGGAGGAAACACGCTGTTCTTTGGGGAAAAGTTACATAAACCATGGGTAAAAGCAAAGTGAAAGCATGAATGAAAAAGAAAAAACCCTCAAATCTCCCCAAACTACAGAGTATTACATTTACTTAGCACTGTGCAAATTACCATAAACATTACATTATATAATGACTAATGAATTGTGTTCAGCAGTTGGTATAGAGACCTGACAATAGTTGCTTACATAAACTAGAGGCTTTTTTCTCTACTTCAAAAAAAAAAAAAAAGTGTAGAGGTAGCCCAGGGATGTCCACAAATTCATCAGAAACTTCCTCCTTTTTGCTCCACCATCCTTAGCATATGGCTTCCTTCCTCAAGGTTACTTCATGGTCAAAGATGGCTGCTACAACCCTTGCTATTTTGTTTGTGTTCCAGGCAACAGGAAGAAGGAAGTAGCAAGAGCTGGAGGGCAAGCCAAGTCAGTTCCCTTTAAATAGCTTTCCTGGAAGCCCCACCCAATGACTTCCTCTTACTATTTCATCATCTTCCCTCAGTTGCAAAGTGGGCTGGGAAATGTAGTCTTTAAGCTGGGTTCATTGCCCACTTAAATACAATTTAGGCTCTGTTAGTAAAGAATACTTGTGGATGGATTGAGGGTGGATGGAGGTGGAAGAGGGTATGGGGGAATAAATGGTAATGGAAAAAACATAATTAAAAATAGTGATAGAGGACACATGGACAAAGCCAAAGGGGGTTAGGATCTAAGGTGGGAGGTAGGGATGGGTGGGGTAGGGGAGGAGTAGTGGGGGGAATGGAGACAAGTGTGCTTGAACAACAATAAATTTTTTTAATGTAAAAAATTTAAAAAAATAATACTTCTTGAATGGATATGGGGACAGGATCTAGCCAACTCTGTTATGTGTACAATATTCTATTATATGCTCAGTTTTGAGAAACTCCCAGGAAAATTTCTCCCATGAGATCTTAAATTCTTTGACCCTTCTGGACAAAAGTCTTTTCTGTCTCATAGATAACAGCTAGCAACATTGTCTATTGTTTTTTAAGGCAGGTAGAATATACTTGTCCAAGGCAAGCTGTATTTTATAACAAGGGTAGAAGAACATATAAACCATCCAATTTCTGCTACAAGGTTAAAATTTAACTTTGTTTTCTGTGCTTTTATTTAAATAGAGTTTAGAGAGAAACATGTCCTTTATTTTATCAAATGAGGTACAAGAGTTTTGACTGGGTTCAATCATGAGCTTGCCATTTCTGCCCCAGGAAAGGAAGTAAAAAGAGGTAAGGATTCATCTCTTTCCTCACTTGCTCCCACACTTATCAGAACAGTCGCCTAGTTATCACTGTACAAGATGGCTGTGGAATGTGAGTGATGTGCCCTCTGAGTCTACCCTCATCTCCAGGGAAGCCATGACACCTTTAAAGTCTAGGGCTGTATGAACAGTCCAAGAATTTTGCCTTCAGTAGAGAGCTGAATGCAGCATGGGTAAGATCTAGATGTGGTGGTTTTAAAATATGTCCCCAAATTCTATGACATTCCTCCCTTCAAAAGATGGGGCCTAATTCCCCTCCCTTTGAATATGGCTCAGACTTAGTGCCTTGCTTCTGAGGAATAGAATGTGTTCGAATGATGCTATATGACTTCTGAGGCTAGGTCATATAAAGGACCTAATAGCTTCTGCCTACTGTTGGCTTTCAGCTCACTCACTTTGAATAAAGCCAGCTGCCATGTCTTGAGGATGCTCAAGTAGCCTGTGGAGGACCTGAGAACTCTGGTCAACAGCCAGCATTAACTTGCCAGCCATGTGATGGTGCTGTCTTGGAAGTGGATCCTTCAGCCTGTCAAGACTGCAGATGCCTGCAGGCCTGGTCAACAATCTGATTGCAACTTCATGAGAGACTCCCTATGTCAGAACACCCAACTGAGCTGCTCCTGAATTTTTGTTGCTTATTATTGTTTTATACTACTAAGTTTGGTTTGTTATTCAGATAACTAATACACTGAACATTAAATATTATGAGAGAAAATAAATGGAGGGAGAGCTATTCCTTGGCTGGTTTCTGCCTCTAGGTTTCCTGAAGCTTCTTGTTTGTGATTAAAATAATTAAGTGGGCCCTGGCTGGTGTGACTCAGTTGGTTGGAGCATCAGCCCATAAACTGATAGGTTTCAGGTTTGATTCCTGGTCAGGGTGAATGCCTTGGTTGTGGGTTCAAACCTTGGTCCAGGCATGTGGGAGAAAAAACAATTGATGTTCTCTCTCACATTGACATTTCTTTCTTTCTCTCCTTCCCTCCCTCCCTTCCCCTCTCTTTGAAATCAATAAGCATGTCCTCAGGTGAGGATAAAAATCATCATCATCATCATCATCATCATCAAGTGGATGGTCCAGGCTAGGGGAAAAAAAAATCATACTTGATACCAGAACATCCGAAAATAGTCTTAGCCACCCCATGATGTGGTGATTACATGAGTATTGCACTTGAGAAAACAGAGGACTTTTGAAAATACAGATTCCAGAGGCACACTCCTGGGGACTAGATTCCATAGATTCCATAGCTTTGATTGGGTTTCAAGGACCAATATTTCTAAAAAGCCCCAGTCATTCTGAGGAGCAACAATTCACATATTCTAGAACCATATCTAGGCTATTTTGAAGCCCATTCTCCTGTCTTTGGGAGAATTTTCCAGAGGAGAGCCTCCTGCTCAGCTTTAGGTTAGCTACACCTCATTGTTCATTCTACCATCCCGGTTCACTGAAAGATCAGACTGTGGCCTAGGAATATACGACTTCTCAGTGATAATGTCTGGATGTTTTCCTCTTCAAGAGACCTCCTCACAAAGTTATCTCCTTCCTCCTGTCCTTGCTTCAGCAAGGGGTCGGGATTCTGGGGACCAACTGCCAGAGCTTCCATCCTGGTTGTCTCACCTACAGGCCATGTGCTTTTACATGAGTTTTTTAACCTCTCTAAGCCTTGGTCTCCTCATCTTAAAATTGATGGATATGGATAGGGTTTCTCCACCTCAGCACTAGTGATTGAGGTTGGGTCAGATAATCCTTTGTTTTGGAGTTGTCCTATGCATTGCAGGATGTTTAGCACCATCCCTGGTCTCCACTCACTAGATTCCAGTAGCACTGCCTTCCCCCTCAGTTATGATGACCAAATATGTCCAGACATTATCAATGTCCTCTGTGGGGTAAAATTGTCCCCAGCTAGGAACCACTGATATAAGTGACTTAACTTTGTGCATAGTACTTACTAAATGATAATCATGATTATTTTCTATTTTCAGATTGCAACACTAGTATTAAGTAATGTTTTTACCCTGTGTTTTTTTTTAAAGATGCTCCTTACATTTTTGTGACAAAATTTCTTTTTAAAATTTAGGCAAAATGATGAATCAAATGTTATGTGAATTTTAGCTCACTTAAAAAAGGTATGTGATCATCAGCAGCAAAAGAAAAAATAGATAAATTGTACTATAGCAAAGTTTCTACCTTTTGTACTTCCAAGAATGCCATTAATAAAGTGAAAAAACAACTCACAGAATGGGAGAACATATTTGCAAATCATATATCTGATTATGGACTGGTATCTAGAATTTACAAAGAAAATCGACAACTCAACAATACAAAGACAATCCAATTAGAAAATGGGTACAGGAATTGAGTAGCTAGAAACAAAATAAATGACCAATAAGCGCATAAAAAATGTGGGCTGTCAAAGATAAAGCAGTGTGTAACTTCTGACTCTGTGCCTGAAGGCAGCAAAATGGATGTTGTGTTCTTTCTTCTGCTATAACCTATATGCAGAACTGGTCTAATTGTATTCCAATGCAACACAAGTGAAATGCAGGACTCGACTCAAGGGTGCACTTAATATATCAACATTGGTACTAAATTTAGACAGGAAATGTATTAAAATACAAAACAAAAATGAAACCATTGCTCTTATTTCAACATGCTTGCTGACTGGTATTCTGGTGAATCTTAAAAGATGTTTTATTTTGTGTTGTTCTTTGTATTGCCTTTTTGTACTTACAATATTATTTTACTTTCCATATTTTCTTGACTCATGTCCTTGAGTCTAACTTTGACCTTTCCTGGCAGTAATTAATCTTTGAGTCCATTTTGCTGCCTCTATGATGAATGTATGCATATCACAAAAAGGCTATTGGTAGCATGTATTCCCTTGACATTTCAGTTTGGTAGTCAAATAGATGAGGAAAAAGATTATTTTAATTCAATTGTGTTAACAAATAATCTCGGAGTGTGGAAAGCCTTTCTAAGCCTGATGTAAAACTCAGAAGCTAGAAAGTAAAACACTTGCATACTTAAAAAATTTTTGCAAGACAAGAAAATGAAAAACCACAAAACACACACACACACACACACAACATATGACAACCTGGGAAGCTGGACTAATCAAAGTACAACCACAAGGAGACATCCTTTTTTTTTTCACTTATTTCATCAGCAAAGTGTAAAGCATTTTATTCTTGAGTATATTTTAATGATTATGCTATTATAGTAATCCTATGTTTTTTTCCCCTTTATCCCCCTCTGATCTGCACCCCTTCCTACTAGCATTCCCCACCCCTAGTTCATGTCCCAGTCATACATACATACAGGTTCTTTGGCTTCTCCATTCCCTATTCTTAACCTCCATCTGTCTATTTTGTACCTACCATTTATGCTTCATATTGCCTGTACCTTTTCCCCCACTCTCCCTCTGCCCCCTCCCTGCTGATAACCCTCCATGAGATCTCCATTTCTGTGATTCTGTTCCTGTTCTAGTTGTTCACTTAGTTTGTTTTTGCTTTTGCTTTTTTAGGTTCAGTTGTTGATAGTGAGTTTGTTGTCATTTTATTGATCATAGTTTTGATCTTTTTCTTAGACAAGTCCCTTTAACATTTTATATAATAAGGACTCGGTAAGGATGAACTCCCTTAACTGGACCTTATCTGGGAAGCGCTTTAGCTACCCTTCTATTCTAAATGATAGCTTTGCTGAGTAGGGTAATCTAGGTTGTACGTTCTTGCTTTTTATGAAAAAGTAGGTTCTTGCTTTTCATGAAAACTAAGTTCTTTCTTTTCTTTATAGCCCCTTCTTGTCTGTAGGATTTTTTTTTGAGAAATCAGGTGATAGTTTTATGGGAACTCCTTTGCAGATAACTGTCTTCTTTTCTCTTTTTTGCTTTTAAGATTCTCCCCTTATCTTTAATATTGGGTAATGTAATTATGATGTGCCTTGGTGTGTTCCTCCTTGGGTCCAACTTCTTTGGGACTCTCTGAGCTTCCAGGACTTGCATATCTAGTTCCTTCACCAGATTGGGGAAGTTTTCCTTCACTATTTTTTCAAAAAAGTTTTCAATTTATTGATCTTCCTCTTCTCCTTCTGGCACCCCTATGATTCAGATAATGGAATGTTTAAAGCTGTCCCACAGGTTCCTAAGCCTCTCTCATTTTTTTGAAATTTTGTTTCTTCATTCTGTTCTGGTTGAATGTTTATTTCTTCCTTCTGTTCTAAATCTTTGATTTGAGTTTCAGTTTCCTTCTGTTCATTGTTGGTTCCCTGTACATTTTCCTTTGTTTCACTTTGCATAACCTTCACTTCTTCCTCTATTTTGCATTTATACTCAATCATTTCTGTGAGTCTCCTTATTACCAATGTTTTGAACTCTTCATCTGATAGGTTGGCTAACACCTTGTTGCTTAGTTCTTTTTCTGGAAGTTTTTTTTTTTTTAGATTTTATTTGTTTATTTTTAGAGAGAGGGAAAGGGAGGGAGAAGGAGAGAAACATCAATGTGTGGTTGCCTCTTATGTGCCCCTCCCCATTGGAGACCTGGTTCCACAACCAAGGCATGTGCCCTGACTGGGAATCAAACCAGTGATCCTTTGGTTCGCAAGCCAGCACTCAGTCCACTGAGCCACACCAGCCAGGGCTTTTTCTGGAGTTTTGATCTGTTTTTCATTTGGGTTGTATTTCTTTGTCTCCGATCACCTGTTACGTTGTTAGGGGCAGAGACTTAGGTATTTGCCAGGGCAGGGCAACTTGCTTTACTGTGTTATGGTGCTATATGTGGAGGAGGGGTCAAAGAGTGAACAGTGCTGCTTGCTCAGCTCTTGCCTCAGGTTCAGTCAGTTCCCTCACTTCCCAAAGCAGATTGTGCTCTTTTGGGTACTGATTCTCAGATGGTTGGGCTTGTGTATATTCTAGGACCCTGTGGGCCCCTTTAACAGGCTCTTCTGTGAGACTAGGATTTTATTCTCCCGTTGTAATGCCCAGAGGTTTTTATAGCCAGAGGTTTTGAGTTTTTAAGTTTCCCATGCTGAAACCCTTGGTTTTGTGGTCTGTCTCGCTCCCCAGTTGGTCCTCCCTGCTTTTCCCCAGGTGGATGTTGGAAATCCTGTCTATCAGCCTCTGCCTTACTTGCCTGGTGCATCACCTTGCTGTACATCCTCATCCCCTGGCTTCCTGTCTCCCCCACCTCTTTCTAGTCTGGATGAATGCTTTTTAAGTCCTTGGTTGTCAGACTTCCAAACAGTTCAATTTTCAGGCAGTTATGGTTAAATTTTGTTTTTAAATTGGTTGTCCTTCATTTGGTTGTGCAAGAAAGCAAAGCATATCTACCTACACCTCCATCTTGGCCAGAAGTTGTGCAAAGTATTTTATAATAACTCACTACTAACAAGTCTGTGAAAATGGCATACTCATTTATTGGAGGCAGCATCCATTGCTTTCCTTTTCTGAAGGGTGTTTTAGAAGTCTCATAAAATATTTGAATTATCTACCTTTGACCCCAAAATGCTATTTCTGAAGATATATATTTGCACACATATACATGTGTACATACGCAAGGATGATCATTACAGCATTGTTTATAGTAGTCAAAGACTGGTATAACTTAAATTCCATCAATAGGAAATCTGTTTATAATCAACCCATACAGTAAAGTATTTCAAAATATTTTAAAATAATTTATATCCTAATGTGAAAGGATGTTCAAATTATGTTAAGGAAAACAAAGTTGTATAATAGTATAAATAAAATGATCACCTTTTTATTCCCTAAATGGGGGGACCTATATGTATGTTATACATGTGACACATATGACCTACACACATCAACACAGCTTCCAAAAATTACGTGCTAGTTTTTTAAAGATTTTATTTATTTATTTTTAAACAGCAGGGAAAGGAGTGAAAAAGAGAGGGAGAGAAGCATCCATGTGTGGTTGCTTCTTGCACGCTCTGCACTGGGGAACCTGGCCTGCAACCCCAGGCACATGATTGGGAATCGAACCAGCAACCCCTGGGTTCTCAGGCTGGCGCTCAAGCCACTGAGCTACATCAGCCATGGCACACATGCTATTTTTGGAAACAGGATTGAGCAAGATCTGGAATGAGGGAAGTAGAACAGTTTTTACTTTTCCCTTTATATTGTTCTGTAAAATTAGAATTCTTCAGTTGAAACATTGGAGTACTTTCGCTGTAATAATAACAAAACCAGTGAGTACAGAAAAATGTAGTAGTACTCTCAACAAGTGATTCTACTTTGTAAAATTCATACAAAGGAAGTGATTGAACAAGTATGCAAAGATGAGTGTACAAGGGTGATGAATGTATGATGTAGTACTAAAACATAGAATACAACCCAAATACCTTTTAGTAAAGAACTGTTAAATGTATTATGATGTACCCATACCCTGGGATGCTATGAAACTAATAATGTGGAGGACTGAGGCCACTATATTGTTGACATGGAAAACATGTCCTAAATATATTACAAGATGTCCTAAATATATTTCTATTTTCCAAATGGAAAATAGCCCTGGATGGTGTAGCTCAGTGGATTGAGCACGGGCCTGTGAACCAAACGATTGAGGTTCGATTCCCACCCAGTCAGGGCACATGCCTGGATTGCAGGCCAGTTCCCAGCAGGGGACACAGGAGAGGCAACCGTACATTGATGTTTCTCTTCCTCTCTCCTTCCCTTCCCCTCTAAAGATAAATAAATAAAAATAAATAGATATTTTTTAAAAAAGGAAAATAAAAGGTAAGCTGTGTAATAGATTTTTTGTATTGAAGTATTTACATATACTTGTTGAAGAGTGTTAAAAAATGAAAGGATATATTAATCCATTTTTCTTGCACCATCAGGCTCTAGTGATGTTAAATGGATGTAAAGTTTCCAGATCTTAGCTGAAAATGTCATATGTGTATTCTTTCATACGGGCCTTCTAATTCCAAGGTTGGAGGTTAAGCAAGTAACATTTTCCCCTTTCCCTCTTGCGTCAATCTTTTGTTACAGAATTATGGCTCCTTCATTGTAAATATAATATATATTTGCCAATTGGATTCAGGAATACTAAGAAATCTATAAATTAAATGGAATGATGTAGCCCAAGTTATATATTTTTTTGTAATAAAAAAGAAAAGATTCATTTTATTTCATTCTTTTCTGCAAACTGTCTGATAAAATTTATAACTTTTGAGTTTTAGATTTTTGAGAGTAACTCTTTGGCAATGCCTTTTCCTAACAAAGTCAACTAAGACTGCATGTACTATATTGTAGCCTAAAATATACTTTTGCACAGATTAACTAAATTGATTGTTATAACAAACTCCTGAGAGAAGTAGATATCATTGTCACTACATTCCAGATGATGAGCTTAAAGCTAAGAGAAATTAAACTGGCTGAATTAAAAAATAAGAGTAATTAGTCAGAGTTCCAAACCATTCCTGCTTTCTCAATGACAAATTCTTTCCAATGTTCATAACACCAAGTGTATATAATAGAAAATTGTTATGATTTTGTTTTGCTCCTTTTAAAAAATATAGTTGATATACAATATTGTATTAGTTTCAAATGTACAACATAATGATTCTAGCCATTTGTGACAACATGGATGGACCTGGAGTAAGTTAGGCTGAGAGAGAAATGGTCAGAGCAAGACAAATACTATATGATCTCATTTATATGTGGAACAACAACAACAACAATAACCAAAAACAAACAAAAAAGCCTAATGAACAAACAAAACAAGACAAGAGAGTCTTACAGATCCAGAGAACCAACGGATAGGTACCGGAGGGTAGTGTTGCAGGGGGTGGTTGAAAATGTGAAGGAGAACCAGGCATACAAACTTCCACCTATAAACTAACATAAGTCATGAGGATGCAATGTCCTTCATAGGGAATACAGTTGTATCATAACAACTTTTTATGGTGACAACTGCTATGATTTTTGAAATATAGGCCAACATATGTGGGGTTTTTTTGTTTTGTTTTTTAAAGGGTGAGCACTTTCTCAGGTGCTTTGTGTGCTAGTCTTTATCCAGTGATTTTATGTACTGGTATGATACTCAGTTCTTTCCTTATTTACTCTTTTTTAATCCTGAGAGCAAACACTATGAGTTTCTGTCATCAACTCCATTTATGATGCTTAGGGAACCTTAGTAATTTGCTCAGGTTTACTCATTTAGCAAGCACCTGTACAATTATTTAGAAAGACAAATGAGATGGCACCATCTCATCACCAGAAAGAAAGTGTATCAAACCAGATAATTCTGAGGTCTTTAAGTCTTTTCCACTTCTGAGCCTTTGAGTGTATGTGGTCCCTTAGCCCCTTCCTTCCAGGAATCTTGTACTTCAAGGCCCAGTGGGAAAAAATGCTTTCTCCCCTGGAAAGCCCTCCCAGATTCCTATCAAGGGGAAGTACTCTTTTATCCTCCCCACTAACCTGACTTTATGCCCTCATGGTGTTTAGCATATGCTGCTTCTCACGGTGGCCTCCTGTGAGCCTCATCCTACAGCCTTTGCCGGTTGGCCATGAGCTCCTGCCAAGTGTAGATAATGTAAAAACGTTTTTTAGGTTATATAAAGTGCAGTTTAGAATGAAAAAAGGGTCAGCTGCCAGTAGCCTGGTCTCATGTGTGCATGTATGACATACACACATACACATTTAAAATCGTGGCAGGTCTCAGAAAAATCTTTTATCACAGAAAATGTATTAATATGCATGCAGATTAATCTGTTTTGCTATAAATATAACTGAAGATTTTCAGATTTCTTTTATTGTAATCATTGGGAAAAATTTTCATAGTTTTTGTAGTGCCTGTACAAAGAGGTAGACCTTAGGCTGTGTGCCTCTAATACTGGGTGGATGAAGTTCCCCACCTGCTGTGCCCTCCCACTTTGGTAGGCCTGATGAACTTAGGCTTCCCTATATACCCTACTTCAGTGGTGTCAAACTCTTTTTCACTGGAGGCCACATCAGCCTTGTGGTCACCTTCAAAGGACCTAATTTAATTTTAGGACTGTATAAATGTAACTTACTCCTTAACTACAGGTGAGGAACTCAGCGCTTCCACCAGTTAAAATAAGGTGGAGGGCTGGATTCGGCTGGTGGGCCTTGTGTTTGCCACCTGTGCCCTACTTCTACCTGGCACGTTCTTTTTACTATGGCTTCCATTCCCCCAACCCTTTTTTTTTAAGAGTTTATTTATTTACTTTAGAGACACAGGAAGGGAGGGAGAAAGAGAGGGAGTTTGAAACATGAATGTGTGAGAGACACCCCACCCCCACCCCAACCAGGGTCCCCGGCCTAGGTTACCTCTTGGTCTACAGCCTGGCGCTGAATCCACTGAGCCACACCAGCCAGGGCTCTCAGCCTTTCTTTCTAAATCCTACTTGTTTTCAGATTCAACCAGGAACAAGACTGCCAAGACTCCTGCTCTAATAACTTACTTTTGGGTGAAAGGAGCATAAGTAAATAAACATATCAATAGCAGATCTTTAGGAGTGATACAGGGTATGAGAAAATAAAAACGGGCAATAGCAGAGAATGGGGAGGGCACTACTTTAAAGAGATTGATTGGTCTGGCAACAGCTCAGTGCTCAGAGGCCATTTGAAGAGAGACCTGAGGATGGAGGAGGAGGAGGAAGAGAAGGTGAGGGAGGGGGAGGAAGAAGAGATTCCAGATAGAGGGAACTGCTAGTAGGAAGAGGAGGATGGGTAGGGGTAGGGGAGGGTAGGTGAGAGTAGGGGAGGGATTTTTGGGAGAGGGAACTGCTAGGAGGACAGGGAGAGGGAGGAGGGGGAGGAGGAGGAGCAGGAAGAGATTTCAGAGAGGGAACTGCTAGGGCAAAGGACCTGAAGCAGAAAAGAGCCCAGTGTCCCAGAGAACAGAAAGCAGGCCTGTGACTGAGTAGCAGAAGCTGACGACAGAAAAACAGGAGGTGGGGGCCGAGTTCTGCAGGGACTTGGCGTTTTTTGTGTGGTCAGATTTTATTCCAGACGTGGGGGCATTAAAGCTGAATTTGGAGGAACGTAATCTGGCAGTTAGTGGGAGTTGGTGCTTTAGGCTGACTTTTGGAAGCCCCCAGTGGTTCTCTGCCCCACTGCCAGTGTGTAATCTAGAGGGGCAGTTTCGCCTCTGTGCGATCAACGCCCATTTACTCGGCTGCTTCCTCTCCAAAACTTAAATTCCAGGGAAAGCCTCTGTTCGGTGAGGCCGGCGCGCAGCCTTGCCCGTGTCCGCTGAGAACGCACAGACCCTATCTGCTGCAGGGGTGACAGGGCGGTGGCACACGACGGGTTAAAAGAAAGGCCAGCACAGAATTTTCCCCCTGGAAGCGGGGCCTCCCACTTGGCTTGGCCAAGCAAGTTCCGGCACCAGGAGGCCGAGGCTGGCGCGTGACGCCGATGGCCGCACGTGGCCCAGGAGTGTGCATCTAGGGACAGGTGCGGGGGGCTGCAGAGCTCCCAAAGGCGCAGATTTGCCCGGTCCTCAGCACCCTCTCGTTCCAATTTATTCTCGGTTTCGCAGGTCGGCTGGGCGGCAGCTGCGGTCTAGCCCAGCGACAGTGTCCTCAAGGGGAGGCATAGAGAACCGCCCCCCCCCCCCACATGAGAAGCTCTGTGCGTTCGGGCAGCCCGGCAGGCCACAGGAAGGGCTCGCTTCCTGTGGAAGGGCTAAAAGTTTTTGTTTTGGCTCTGAGGCTCAATTTGCCGCAGAGATGCAATCTAAGAAATGGAACACTGAAATAAACAGACGCACTTTGCACACTTGGACTCTTTAGTTCAATTCAATCTGTCCACTTTCCTCCTCCTTTTGGAAGCCCAAGAGTCCGGATTAGGCAGGCGATCAACCGCAACATCTCTCCATCCCGCGGCGCAGTGGCACGAATTGATTTTGCGCCTCCTGGAGCCCGGAAGCTCCGGAAGGGTCCGAGCCTGCAGAAGACGACCGCACTAGGCCGGGAGTCACGTGACTCCTGGGGCCGAGCAGGGGCGGAGGGGGCAACGGAGAAGTGCGCTTGCGCACTTATTTTCGCGACGGAAGAGGGGGAGGGGGTTGGTTGGCTGGCTGCAACCACTGTCAGCCCCTCCCCCTTTTTCTACGATTTCATCCTTCCTGACATTCACTCTCTTCAGTCCCCCGCCCATTAGTTATGTCAAAGAGACAAGCTGAGGAACCAATTACCGCGCAAAATTTAGACGCTGGTACGCGGAACCGGTCAGGATGGACCAATGAGATCTCTTGGAGCACAAGCACCCCAATCAGACAGGAGAACCAGCCTGAGTGGGCGGTGTTTCCTCAGTCAGCCAGTGGGCGGGGGAGGGCGGGGACCAGCAGCCGCAGAGGCGTCGACGGCCGCGACGGCGACGTTTTTCAGTCTTCGGTGTGGGCTCGGTGGCGCTGGCAGGGGTGTGGGGCGGTCTCGGTAGTCGGCGGCAGCGGCGGCCCTAGGTGGGGAGGGCCCCTGCGCGATGGGGCGGCGGTAGACGCGCTCCTACATTAGAGGCTAGAGGCGGCCGCGGTCATCAGGCCCGCCGCGAACTTAGGCGGGGCTCAGGGTTGGGGAGGCCCGGGGCGGGGGTCGTCCCGGGCTGCGTGGGGCTGCGGGGCGGGGCTCGGAGGCAGTCGGGCAGTAGGAGGCCTGGGCAGCCGCGAGGAGCGCCGCTGGCCGCTGGGCCCCGCCACCAGGCCGCTCGACGACGACGCTCCCGTGGGAGACTAGCCTGAGGAGGACGCGGCGGCGGCGGCGAGGCCGCGGGAGGCCGCGGAGGATGGAGGAGCGGAAGGAAGAGGGCGAGGCGGAGATCCAGGAGCACGGGCCCGAGCACTGGTTCTCCAAGTGGGAGCGGCAGTGCTTGGCCGAGGCCGAGCAGGACGAGCAGCTGCCCCCGGAGCTGCAGGAGGAAGCGGGGGCCGCAGCGCAGCCCGAGCACAAGCAGCAGAAGCTGTGGCACCTTTTCCAGAATTCGGCCACCGCCGTGGCCCAGCTCTACAAAGGTGAGGGCCGCTGCCGCCATCTTGCGGCCTCCGCCTGGGGCCTGACCCTCGGCCGAGAGCCCCGGGGCGGCTTGCGGAGCTCCGGCCGCCGCCCCGCCGCCCTCTCTTCACAAGATGGCGGCGCGGCAGGCGGGGCCTCTGAGGAGGCCCGGGGTTGACTCGGGGGATGTCGTCTTTGGGGGCCGGCCCGGAGGAGTTCGTTCGCTCCTAAGGCCGGGCTGCCGGACGCCCCCAGGCCGAAGAGGGCAGGGGAGGAGCCCCTAGTCACAAAATGGCGAAGGGAAGCAGGAGGGCCGTCCCTATTGTGCCTGAAGCCGGCCTCGGGGCGGGGACTGAGGGGGCACCTCCCTGTGCCGCAGCTCGCTCTGGTTACTTGCCTCCGAGCCCCGCGGCAGCCCCTCACCCCGCCGCAACCCCTTTCTTGCCTTCTTCCTAGTCACTGGGATCCCGAAACTCTTGAACAAAATGGCGAAACCTAATATGGCCGTTCTGGAGTGATTGACGCGCAAATAAAATTTTTTTCTACCACTGTTTTCAGACCGAGTGTGTCAGCAGCCAGGACTTTCTCTCTGGGTCCCTTTCCAAAATGCAGCCACCGCCGTCACCAACCTCTACAAAGGTAAAGATAACCTTGCTACATTGCGGATAAAGGGGAAGGGCACCCTGCGTCAGGGTTTAAGTCCTGCGTTCCGATTGTATTGGTCACCTTTACCTGGTCCCAGGTAAAGGAATGTTTTCTGTTCCTGAATCTAACCAATAATTCTGAGCATTTTGCAATTTGGAAACTCCGGTGGTGTTCTGTCAACCTAGACCAGTAATTTTCAGCTGGGAGGTGATTTTGACCTCCTGAAGCCCCCAGGTACATTTGGCAATATCTAGGGGGCGTTTTTGAGTGTCATTACTGAGAAGGGGCTCTGCTTATGTTGTACCGCGCAAGATGGTTCTCTCACCTCTACGCCCCAAATGTCAATAGTGCCGAGGTCTAGGAGCCCTGAAGTGAACTGGGTAAGAGGAGCTTCCTTTTGGAAAAGGCACCCAAGGGAAGAGAGTTTATGATTTTGTGTCACAGCGAGGTAGGGGGGCGGGAAGACTTGTATGCACTTTGTGGAAAAGAATCTTGAGAGGCAGTTTCGAGCATGATAATTCAGAGCATGAAAGTGCATTGAAAAGTAGCTAATTGGAGTAATCTGTGCCCGCGTTAATGTGCTGCTCTTCCCTAGCAACTACAAGTATTTGTTTTAAAAACTACTTTATATCTGCTTGCACATTGTTGGTAGGATATCTGTGATCTAAGCGGGAATTACAGAGTTGTGTTTTATGTTAGTGCCTTTCTGGAGTTAATTTCTCTAAGATGGCATGAAAATATGTTGAGGAAACATTTGTCCATTGTGCTTCTTAGTGACAGTGGGTTGAGATTTTGTTAAGTAGTGATTTTAAAGATTTGGAAATTTGGGTTTGACTTTTGGTGTGGGCAAGGTTTCTGTGGGAAAAAGGATTTGGATTTGAATTTGTTAATCTTAGTAAATACAAAGTCAGATGCTTCCGAAGTTGTTAGAAGCTGCTGCTAACAGTAATAGAACTTGGTGCATTTCAAAATTATTAAATAGGCTGTTGAGTGACTTGATTTTTAGAGTCTTTTGTGTAAGAATGTAAAATTGATGATAGCATTCTATAAGAAAAATATCCTTACTGTGAAATTTCTTGGTTAGAATTTGCATTTTGGGGGGAAAGTAATTTCATACTGAACGTAAACTGGAACTGGTGAGTAGAGCATGAATTTTAAGGAATGAGGAACTTGGTCCAGGCTTACCAAGAAAAGGGAAACATAATTGAATGGTGTCCCAGTGGCCAGCTTTGATTTTCTGTGGCTGAGTTCCTTAAATTTTGACTCGTGAGTAGTTTGCTTTAACATCCATCAGGGCTTTTGAGAGTCTTGTGCATTCTTACAATGGCTCTTGGTTTCATCCAGACAGGGAATTTTGAAATGCAACACAGAACTCTTTTTCTACTCAGATTTCTGAGTGTAATATATTCATATCTTGGAGTATAATTTACATGCATTAAAATCGCCCTTTTAAGATGGGGGCTTGAGTTTGACAGACATGTGCTGTTAAGAAGTAAACCATACCTTCCCACCCTAACCCTTAGCAATCACTGATATGATTGCTGTATAAGAAGATGGGCTCAAAAGCTGAACTTTGAAATCTTAAATTTGTTTACTTGATTTGAAAATGTTGCTTAAAATTCACTAATTTGTTCAGGAAATGTAAGGTGAGACATTCTGGTTCTTTTAAAACATCACATGAGCCCTGGCTGGTGTAGCTCAGTGGATTGAGTGCGGGCCTATGAACTAAAGAATCGAAGTTCGATTCCCAGTCAGGGCACATGCCTGGGTTGCAGGCCAGTTTCCAGCAGGGGACACAGGAAGGCAACCATGCATTGATGTTTCTCTCCCTCTCTCCTTCCCTTCCCCTCTAAAGATAAATAAGTAAGATCTTAAAAAAAAATAAAACATCACATGAGGTTCTTACATTATTGCAAGTGCTGGATTATTAGTTTGAACTACTCTTATTTTGTATTTTTTTGTTGTTGTTGTTAAAAGTATTTTTACGTGGTAGAAAAGGCAGGTTGTGCCTTGTGGAATTTGGTAGTGTAGCAACATTATTATTATTTTTTTGCCTGATTCAGGGAGAGTATCCATAGTGCTCTGCAGTTAATTTCCTCCTTTTCATGGTGTGGTCTTCAGAGAACACAATTCAACTACAGGAATAATTGGGTATCTTAAACAGAACCAATAAAAGTGGCAAGGCAGTGTCACAAGTGTCTGCAGCATTAAGTGGTGATAAGTTTCAATCAGAATGTTCACAGTTCTGATTAATATTTAAATGCAGTTTACAGTGGGAATATTTGGGAGAATCCCTTTAAATGGGCAGTGCTCTTATATTTTGCATAATTAAGCATTTAACATAGCAAGCTAAAAATGGCTCATTTTGCAGCCTGGGGATAGCTTGGCACATTCACCCAACCTCTTCATAATCTCTAAAATGAGCACATTGGAAGGTTAGAATTGAGGTACAAGCTTAGAAGGGCCCCTTTTGATTGCCTGTGGCCTTCTGAAAAATTGAACATTGATTCAGTTTGGGTAGGAATGTAGCTGGAAGGATTTGGAGGAGAGTTCTTTGGGGTGTCCCGTCAGTGTGGACAGAACTCAACAAAATGGAGTGAGTGGTTCTTAGTACCTCACAAAGTAGAGCTAGATTTTGATATCTGTTTTGGAAAGGGGAAGAAAAATCCTGATTGCTGGTTCTTGTTTCTGTGTATTTAGTCATGTTGTGTCTCCCTTGCGTAGTCTAGTACATTTTTTGATGTCTGCAACTAAAGGGGGTGAAAAGTTACTGAGGTCATTTTAATCTAGCCCAGGTTGATGCTTACCTGGGAAATATTTGGCCAAGCCTGTATTGCTTCTTAAATCTACCACCCACCTGTCACATTTCCTTGGGTGACAGGTTTCCAGTCTGTTTCTTGACTCTTCGTTGGGAAAATATATATTCTCCTTACCTAGTTCAAATTCTTCCTGCTTGGGGCTACTTGCTCAGTAGAGAGGTTGGACTGGTTGTCCTCTAGGACAAGGCCACCCTAGGGAGCCTCACAGGGTCAGACCGAGGCGGGTGCCCTAGCTCTTCAGCCCCTGTGAGCCAGTGTTTGAGCCCACCCTGTAGATCCATTTTTAAAATTGTTTCTCTCAGCTCATTACTGTTTTTTCTTTTAAGTCCTTTTTTAAAATGATATGCCTCATTTGTTCCTTCACATTTTAAAACTGCTTCTGAAACTTTCAATTGAATGCTGAGTTCTATCACATATTAAGAGTTTTCTCTTGGTATTGTTTGCTGATAAAGGTTTGTATTAAAGATGTTTTGGTCTCTTCAGTGAACAGCATTTGCCCCAGGGCACGTTTGTGTTCCAGTAGTGCTTATAGAAAGTCAGCATCGTTATGGAGTCTACTGCTGGCTTATCTGAGTTTAGAATTTATTTAGATTGGAACTGCAACACAGCTTAAAGATCCTGGAGACAGATAATGGAGCAAGATTTCTTTTTTCCAACCACTGTCCTTTATTTTCTTAACTATAAGTGGGGGTTAGTACCCATAACTTAGTATAAGCTCTTTATTTTAGTGCTTGCATATATTGAGTATTCGAGTGTTAGGGTTGACTGTTGGTGGTCAAGTTTTATTTTTCACAGATTTATACCTGTAGGCAGTACTGAAAAGTAAAGAAACATAATTCTAGTTTTTTGGTCTACACTTTCTCTTTTTGTGTTGGAATAAGCTTTGGTATGTACCTTCCTTCCTCATTTTGGAATGTACCTTCCTTCCCCCCTAAAAGGGTCAAATGTGAATAAAATCTTCACATGCAAAAAATAGTATGATGCATTTAAGTCCTTATTTTTGAGATATCTTGGTGCCAAATTCTGTTTATAATAATCTCACTTCATCGGGCCATTTTGGACTTTATATAAGCTGAAAGTAAACTGAACATACTGAAAATTTGTGGGCCAAATGGTGAGTGAGACAGAGAGACAGCTATTGGGATTTCAGCTCCTTGAAATGTCTGGGGTTTGTTTATGACTCCTCTTGCTGCAAAAAACTAGTTGAACTTTGAGACTTTGTATGCCCTAGTATGGATCACGGTTAGAAACCCTGTCTTTAATTGTATTAAACTCATAAGGAATGCTAGTATCTTCAGTTATTCCTGATATTGTTTTAAGATTTTGTCTCTTAAGTTTTTATAGAAGACAATTATTTTCCAATGTGTAACTTCTCTGTAAAAAGGATGTTCTGGCTACAAATACCAGAAAATTACAAATTAGTCTCGCTTTGGTGGTGTGGACATGGATTGACTCAAACTTGCGGGTGAGGGTGAGGTTAACTGAAATTGGTGGCTCAGGCTCCCTGGCTCTACAGCTCTCCACCCTTAATCTGCTCACACAGGCAAGTTTGAGGTTTGTCTTAGGCTAATTTCATTATGTTGGCAGTTTACGTCACTTAATGAAATTTAGAAGAGATGGGAAAGTCTTTTTTCCCCAGAAGCTACTAGCAAATGACTACTATAGTTTCTTGGCCAGAATTTGGTCACATAATAATAACTTAGAACCAGTATCATAGTCATGGTTTTGGGTTGTGTAGATTAATTTTAGGACTAAGCCATATGTTCTACCCCTTGACGAAATGTGCAACAGAAGCTCCCCCCAGAGCTGTCCAAACAAAAACTTTGGAGGGTCTTTAGGAAAGGAAGCAGGATTGGATGCCACACAACTGTGGCTGCAATGATTCTTCCTTGGTTCCTGTCCTTTGTTTTTTTGTGGAAGGTGAAGATTAAGTAAATATCTAAGTAGCTAGAAGTTAATGCCTAGTAGAGACTACCTTATTAAGGGAAATACATAGTTATTTTCTCAAAACAATTGAAGAGCCATTATGGCAGACTGGTTGGTTAGTACAGGCTCAATTCTTAAGTTCAAATATTTTGTAGTCATTAGTGTTTCTTAGAAGTTACTTTGATACAGTGGTGTGCTCTTCTGGTTTGTAGATCCTCTAGGAGAATGGGAATTGACTTTACCTTTTATAGAAGGTATTTCTTATCCACTTACATCTATTTCTGCCACTTACTCCAACTTTAAGCAAGGCCCTTTGAACCTCATTTTCAGTTCCTTGTTTATGAAATTGGGGTATCTGCCCTGGCTGGTTTATACAGGGTTTGTGAGTATCTGAAAAACTATAGGTAATAAAATCTAATTAATTTTGTCTGTATCAAGATCAAATTTTGCATTTGGTCTTGACCTCAGAAGTGATGATTATTTGCCAAGTACCCCCCGCCAGTGGTGGGATGATTAGACTTCTAAAAATATTGTGAATTAAATTTCAGCTATTTACGTAAAACATTTTTAAAAAATATAAAACATGGGATATCTACTGTGACTGACATGAACCATTGTTTCTTGAGTGAGGAAATGAATGTTATTAAAGGTTAGATTGACATTTTGTGATGTTTTGGGGGTTTGCCTAACCTTTAAGCTTATGGCCCTTTCCCACAGTGACTTTGGTGTTAATAAGATAGTGTTGGGCCCAAGACTGTCCCCTACTGTTTTTGTATTGCACTTCTAGATTTGTGTGTCTATTGTTAGGGTTCAGATGTCTTCAAAGTGTTAAAAGTCCTAAAAATAGGACTGTATTTTAAAGGCAACATGAGATTTTTCTCTTCACTGGAATAACTGAGATCGAATTAATCTGGGTGGTAAAGTAATTGATTGCATTTGGCTTTCAGGATATGCTGTTAATGGTATAAAACCAAATTATGCCCAGGCAGTGCAAAAGCATGTACTTGAAGACCTTAAGTGTTATATCTGCTTTTCTTCTCCTATACTTTCTAGTATGTAAAAGTCAGTGTTTACAAAATGCCTACATTTTAGTGTGCCTTTGGTTGGTGTTGGTACTGAGACTTCTGCTGTGCGGAATTTTTGAGGTGAAATGATTTGTCAGTGGCATACAATGTAAACTTATGTAACTCTTTGATTTAAACCAGTGAATATTGGGTTTTCCAAGTTTGTTCAAATCTGTGGTTAAATCGTCAGCCTCTTGGGAATCTAACTTTTGCAACTTCCTTGTGTCCTCAATAAGAACAAACCTAAATTTTGTTAAGGTCTTTTTTCTGTGGCTTGTCAGTTTCCTTAACTCACCACCTTATGGAGCCTCTTACCTTTGACTCTGGTGGTTTGTATCAGGTTTAGCTTCTCTCTTTTTGCTGTCTGGTTTGCCAGGTGTACATTTCCAAGTCTGCTTTGGGCTTATTTCTTCTATCCCCTTCATGCTTCCAACTTTTTTCCCTCTATAGTGTATTTCCAGTTCTGGGCCTATCTCAATTTGCTTCTTGAATAATGAAATTTTATTAGTCATTCTTACTGGAAAGAGAATGACTTACTCTCCAGTTATGATCTTGATAACAACAGTTCTTATAAGGTGTAGGGCAGGTTTGTAGAAACCTGGTTGCTTCTAGGTTCATACATTTTACTTTTCTCCTCCCTTCCATGGTCAGTCCCACAGGATGGGCTTAGTTAGTTTTCTTGATGACTTGATTTCTTTTATCATGTTCCCAGTTCTTCAGACCACTTAAGGTCTAGCTATAGCTTGACAAAGTCACCTTAGAGTTTATCTCTGCCACTCAGGCTAGCTTCATCTAAGCCTTTAAAACTAAGAGGTGGAAAAGTGCTGTATTGCCCTCTTCATGCCATGTGTCTTTAAAATGGAATTCATGCTTCCTTTGTTTATGTGAAATGAGAAATCAGAAGTCATTGATTCACATAACTTGGCTATTTATTCTGGTGGTGAGGTACTGGAGAAATTACTATATTCTTGAGCTGCTTATTTTATCTGTAAAATCAGAGTAACCTATGTTGTTAACATTGTGATGGAGTGTAATATTTTTAAGAGTGCTTCCATGTACAACTTCCATTTTTAAAAAAAATTTATTTTTTAGTAATAAGGTCTGATCATCTGCTAAGGAATACCTCTTGTAATAATGTTCTGCTTGTGTTGTCCTCTGCCATATTTTTAATAATACAAATTTATACAGCTTGGGAGCCAATGATGTCTGGATTCTTGTTTTTCTTTCTGGGACACAACTTGTCATTGATCATGGCTCCTTCTTTCAGAGTCTTACCTTTGTAGCAGACAAAGAATTTTTTAAAAATTCAAGGCCAGAAAAAGTAATAGGTGATTCTTTGTTACACAAGAATTAAGAGCTTTTGCAAAAGGTTCAGGGATAAAGGAACTATCTTTAATTCTGTTAAAGATATACTGGTGATTTTCTTCTGGTTTAGCAGCTCAACTAAAAAATAATTTGCAGCTCTGATCGTGTGGCTCAGTTGGTTGGGTGCCGTCAGGCAAAGTGAAAGGTCCGCTATTGATTTTCATGGGCACATATCTTGGTTGCAGGTTCAGTCCACAGCAGTAGCATGGGCAGGAGGCAACCAGTAGATGTTTCTCTCCCTCCCTGTCTAAAAACAAATAAAGTCTTTAAAAATTGCAGTGATTTAAATTTCAACTGTATAAAACTACTAAGGGCAGGAATTGTTTTACTGAAAACTTGGGGTCATTATATATGGAGGAGTATCTACGTGTAGACTGGGAGGCTAGAGATTTTTAAGGCTAAGTCTTTTGGTGTTGGAATGGTTATGAGTTATGGAAAACTGTTGGGAACTGGAAGCAGAGTGAAAATATACCTAGGGAAATGAGTGAAGCTTTTTTTGTTTCTGCTGTGTTGCTAGATTTTGTTGAGTAGTTAATCAGAAAGAAATTTCCCTTATTTCTAAAATGTTTGCTACTTTAATTTGTTCCCCCAGTCCAGGGCTAAACCTTTCAGTAGAAGTGCATTTCCAAAATTCATGTGGTGAATGCTGTTGGTTAGTGTGGCCTGAGTGAAATGCAGTATTTAGTCATCTGTTGAATGGTGTGATGTTCCTATTTAGGATTTATGAGAATTCGTTGTTTTCTGAAGGAGATCACTATAGCTTTAGTGGGTAAGAATCACAGACTCAAGCAAAAACTCTTAGCCCTTGTATATAATTTGTGGCCCTAGTGAAGTTATTACTCAGTGTTCAATACCTGCTTCTTCATATGTAATAAGGGCATAGTAGTACTGCTCTCAAGATGATTGTATTACTTTTTCTCCAGTGAAGCTGAGTATGCATAGTAATAATAAACACTTAATTTACCCATTGTTAGCATTATTAAACAAGTTCGTTTTAATCAAATTATTATAGCAAACCTTTTAAGGGAATAGCATTTGAAAAATGGAAATTTGGCTAAGCATTAGTCTCTCTTTATCTGTTTAAATTTAAGAACAAAGTAGAAGCTCTAGGATTTTGTGATGTGTTAACTGAATTTAAATTCTTTTTTTAAAAAAAATTTTTAATTAATTTTATTTAGTTATTTTTCAAGTACAGTTTTTTGTCTATTTCTCCCATCCCAGCCTCCCCCGCCCCTTGCTCCCACCTCCCTCCCATTTCCACCCCCCTTAGTTCTCGTCCCTGTGTCCTTCCTATTTGTTCCTCCAAATCCCTCCCCCTTTTTCCCCTTAACTTCCCTTCCTTCTCCCCTCTGGTCACTGTCTGAATTTAAATTCTTATTAAATGTTAAGTGTAACATTCGAAATACAAATAAAATACCCAGTTTAATAGATTACTTATCGATTTAGAAAATCTCATACTTACCCTGGCTGGTGTGGCTCAGTGGATTAAGTGCTGGCCTGTGAACCAAAGGTTCGATTCCCAGTCAAGGCACATGCCTGGGTTGTGAGCCAGGTCCTCAGTAGGGGGTGTGTGAGAGGCAACCACACATTGATGTTTATCTCCCTCTCTTTCTTCCTCCCTTCCCCTCTCTCTGTTCAATAGATAAATAAGTCTTTTTTTAAAAAGCCCCATACTTCGTGATACTCATTGGTTACCTAGTAAAATGATTTTCTTTAGAAGAAAATGCAGCATGGCTCTATTGATCATTATGTATCTTTTTTTTCCCCCCCCCTAACAGAAAGCGTGGATACCCATCAACGAAGTTTTGATATTGGAATTCAGATTGGCTATCAGCGACGCAATAAGGATGTGTTGGCTTGGGTTAAAAAGCGCAGAAGAACTATTCGTAGAGAAGATTTGATCAGCTTTCTGTGTGGGAAAGTTCCTCCACCACGAAACTCTAGAGCTCCCCCAAGACTGACTGTAGTGTCCCCTAACCGAGCTACTTCAACGGAAACTAGCTCATCTGTAGAGACTGATTTGCAACCCTTCCGGGAAGCCATAGCTCTGCATGGTAAAGCCGTTTAAACATATTTCTTTGGAACATGGTTAAGAGTGTGCCTGTGGATCCATTTTCACATTTAGGTTTAGTTCCAGATATATTGTCTGTTTTTTGTCTATTCTAGCAACTATTTGCTCTAGAAATGTTTAAATAGAATGTAAGCTAAGAACATATATGGACAATTTATGAATGTTAGATAGCCCATTCTAAAAAAATGTTTTCAAGAAAGTTAGTTTGAGCTTACTGATTTTACAGTAACAGTCTTTTGCAGCATTGATTAGAATTTATTGCTTTACTCATATTGTACATGTTCTCTTACTCTTCTGAGTCAAAGAGGAAGTTCTTGTGTTTTTAAGACTTCTACCACATTAATGATTGCCTGGAGGAGCCTGGTGAGTGACAGGCAAGTAAGGCAGGTAATTGTTGGGCTAGCTCTCATGGGAACTCCCTTTGACACCCTAAGTTATTGCATGTGCCTGTAGAGGGTGAGAATTGATGACCCAGTGGGAGTGGACTGATGGAATTGACTTTCCTTTGTCCCTTAGGTCCTTGCTTTGATAGTCAGGACTGTCAAAGAATAGGTCTGTCACCATCCCCCTAGGCAAGACCTGCCATAAAAAGGCATTCTTGGCTGAAGGGTGTAAGTATTATTGGAGAAGCCTGGAGTGTGTAGTCAATGAGTCTGTTGTTGCTTGTTGTTCTCTAATACAGACTTTCAAATACAACTGGGAGAAATACTTCTTATAGGACACCATTTTATACTGCTATAAAAATAAAACAACAAAATAATAAGACTTGGTTGAAGCCAAGGTGGAAATATGGATTGTGCCAGTGACTTAAGTATATAGCAGTGATTAGTGAGTTAGGTCATGAGTCCTGTTAAAAGTTAACATTTGGGCCATAGTGTTAGGTTATCTAAAGCAAAGTAACCTGGTAATAAAAATAGTGGAAAAATATAGAAGGTCTTCTGTATCCTGCATCCTTAATGCTTATATAGGTTCTTGTTCTCTTTGGCAAACCTTGATTCTTTACCTTCAAACCAGAATATGGGGTTTAAAAACATGTTGGTTTTCTTCCCTCTTCATTGTGACTTTGTAAGTTAAAAATACAGAAACATTTATTGCAAGAAACTCCGTAATGTATGGATGCAGTACTTAAGACTGCTTGCTGTTTTCTCATAATAGTGGAATAGTTATGCTATCAGAACTTTTGGAACTCAGGCAAAATGACAGATTGATCTGTTCCTGTTGAATTAAAGAGTTTCACATCTTTTACCTTTAAATTTGGAAAATTTACTGGAAGTCCACATAGATTGTCAGATTAATTTTAATGCATGGTAATATTTGATATAGTTTTTTTCTAAGTATTCTTCTTTTCTTTTATCAAGTGGATTTATGACTCATTCCACACTTCTCTTGTTACAGTGTCTTTTTCTGTATTATACTATGCTGTGCTTTTAGAAGATAGTTTTAAAAAACAAATGCCATTCTTGTTTTAAAATTTAATGCAGTTGTATACGTGGGTGGGCAAAGTAGGTTTACAGTTGTTCATGTGGAAAATAATACAATAAATAATAATACAAGAATAAACTGTTTCATGTACTCACGACTGTAAACCTACTTTTTGCCCCATTGTACAAAGGGCAAGCCAGCCCCTTCCCTGGACAACTACTATATCCTCTACCTTCCCATACATTTTCCAAAATTGAATTTGTTCAACTTGTGATTATATATTTTCCTGAACTTTGGGAGTTTCAATAATGATGTAATTTTAGGAAGGGTGTCTCTATAATTTTATTTATGTTTAATTTGTGAGGGTTTAAATAAGTTTACTTACAAAGCTGTGTAGAAAAATAATCTTTCCCTTTAATAAATTTACCAAGTAGTGGCTAATCCAGAATACATTGGAGACTCTGTGTACTCTTATTCCTAGGGTTCATATACCAAATTCATGTAGTTAAACTTACATGCTTTGTGGTGAAGTAATAAGGGCCCCTTGAAAGAGTATACAGAAACATAAATTATACTGAGTTTTGTGCTCTAGTGGTTATAGAGAACATCAGTGTATTGGGAATGCTTGATTTGAGTGTTTAAGGTAATTGGAGTGATTTTTAATGGCAGGGCATTGTTAACTAAATTGTAATGCAGCTTAATGATTGATTAACTTTGTAACAAGGTGTCCTCATGATCTGTTTTATTGAATAGTAAATTGAAGTGAAAATTGTTCAGATCTTTAAAAATGTTTTTCAAAACATCTTAATTAGGGCACATACTTACAAGAATTTGGTTTGGTATATAATTGGCTTAGCCAACTATGTGAAATGTGAGGTCAAAATGAAGTTCTTTGAGTTCTACATTGGAGGAGGAGTTTAAATTCATGAAGTTTAGGAGTGTAAGAGGGGATATAGGAAAAGAATTGGTATATTGAGGCAGACTTCTTGAGTTTCATAGACGAAGTAAACTTGAGTGTAGGAGGTCACATTGATTTATTCTTCCCCACACATTACATGTTATGTCCATTTTATAAGAGGACAATTATCTTTATAGTTTTTTCTTTGTCAGCTCCTAAATTCTCACCTGCACCAAATGTGCCCGTATATGCCTAAAATACGTCCTTTATGTATAAGATAAAAATGACAGATGTAAGATACTTGTAGAGTAGTTCATATTGGCGATGCGGATGTGACAGTGTCAAGTTTACAGAGTGCTGAATTGATAACCGGTCACCTCATTTTTATGTAAACACATTCACACTAAAATCATCTGGACCTCCTTTTGTGGTTCTCTGTTTTTCTCATAATTCCCTTTTTAGTTATACTTTCTCTTGTAGAGATTTTCTTTTTGTTCTCACGCTGACTTGAAAACACTCCAGAGGCCATTATTAATTTTCAAAATTTGTACTTCTAGTTTAGACCTCTTTGCTGACTCAAATATGTGTGGTCCCATTGTCTTTGGTGGACTCTCTACTGGGTGTCCCATAGGCCTTTATCTCACAAAGATGTCAAACTGGACTCCCTTTAGACCCAGCTACAGCAAGGACGTGTTTTTTTCCTCTTTAACCATATGGCAAATGTGTACATGGCAGATTTTGTGCAGTCTCTGGGAATGTATAAATGAATGCTTTCTTTTCTGTTGAGTCCAACACATACTTTGGATAATAATTTAATGTCTTGAACATCATATGTTTAAGATATTCTGGGTACAGAAAGGGACATCTCATAGTGCTGCCTGGCTATGTATTTAGAGAAGGCTCTTTGGAGGAGTTGAGTCCTGGGCTCTAGGAATAATCTTGCTGCTCTTGTTTCCCAACCCTTAGTTGACCCATTTGCCAGTCCACATTTCCTGGGGCTGTCGGAGTGGTCTTTTTGATCTCTTCTCTTCACTGAAAAAATAACTGGTTTCCCTGCGGCCTATAGGGTAAGGTCAGAACTCAGCTTGGCATTGCAAGGCCTTTATGACTTGGTCTCAGCCTTAGGTCGCATATCTTAGCCATACTGTTTAATCTATTGAATGTCTAACTCTCTTTTTTCTAAGGTTTTTCACTCTGCCCGTTTCTTCTTTCAGATTGATTAAAAGTCTCTTCTGTGACAGAGATTTCCAAATGGTGGTTTCCATTTTCTTTGTCCTTCCTGAACTACACATCTTTTTTTTTCCCCCAATTTGAATTGTTTCTGTGGCTAGGGCTTCATTAGGGCAGGGGCCTTGTCTTACAGGTTCTGGCTTTAATGAATCTGGTGTAGATTATTCTGAGCTTTAACACTGGTTCAGCAGTCTGTTAAGTGACTGGATGCACACAGTTTGGGCAGAGAACCTTTAGAAAGAGTTGAGGATACAGATCTCTAGATGACTACTATAAGGGTACACTGTAATGAGTGTACCTTAGGAATGCTACAAAGTAAACCTAAATTAGAACAACCGAAACTTGGAGTAGGGCCTGAGGATGAATCACAATAACTAATTTAGTGTTTACTTGGTGTTGGCACCAAGGACAGTCTACTTTAATCCTGAGGCTTACCTTGGGTTGTTGCCATTTTTATCAATGAAGAAAGGCTTATTTGGCTAAAATGGAAGAGATCAGTAAATAGTAGAATAGATACTCCAGATTTGTCTGGCTTCTAGATGCATGCTGTTAACCACTGTGTCTCTATGTTTGTACATTTGTGGTTTCTCTACCACCTTCTGTTGATAGGGCCGGGGGGTGGGATGGTATAGGTCTCTAGGCTTATTTTTCTTCTCTGTCAGAAAATACATGAGTTTTGTATCTTTCTGGTGTTCTCCCCATAAAGGAATGTGGATAAGTAGGCTTGCAGATGAATGTCTTGTGGTTTGCTGTGTTTCTATCTTAACTTTAGTAGGAAGAGTATTTAAGCTTTGTATATAGGCTGCTTTCCTAGTATGACCTTAGGCAATATGGTTAGCCTCGCCAAGGCAGTCTCCTCCTCTGTGAAAGGCGATACACTTTGTATATAAGGTGGTATAGTAAATGAGAAACTACCCAAAGTATCTACTCTTAGGGTTAGTTCTAAGTCCCATGAGTGTTCTCTTTGCCCCTGGATACAAAAGAGACCTGGGGCTACAGTGGCCTTTGAGGATACTTTCCCCCCTCCTTTTTTGGTAAGGGTAGCTTTTTAATATTGTGGAAATCACTCCAGAGGGGGAGAGGGTTAACTTAAAATTTACGGTTAACTACTTATTTTACTTCCTCAGATCTTGAGCTTGTTTCCTGTTGATAAAAACCAGTGAGGCTGGTGATGTTCTCTTTCTGTTGCATGGAGAGAGATTCTTAGGAGCCCAAATTAGTGCTGCTGTGTTTGGAAATGTCTTAGTTTGAAATCTGGTGTCTTCATTCTCAGTTCTGTTTGTCATCATGGAGATTTTGGTGAAAGGGTCCAGAGTAAGAATGGGACATGCCATCCTGAAGGGGAAGATAAGAGACCTGGATGGAAAAGGAAAAAGCAGGATGCCAAGTCAGACTTCACTCATTTGATAAATTGTTTGAAAGCCTTGCTCTTACTCTTACTCAGATCATCTCATTAGGTGGTCTTTGTAGGTTTCTGGACCTGGTTCAAACAGTTCCAGAAAAATCAGTCTGTTTTAGTTCCAAAAGTCATTTTGACAACATTCTTAACTGCTGTGCTAGGAGCTAACCCTACTGGGTCTGGATTGAGCCTCTGTAAAATTCATTAGTTCAAACTCAAAGGCTTCTAGCAACTAGGGTCTAGTGTCTGGTGGGAACCATTGCTGTTACTGACATTTGGTTTTAGGGTGTCACCTTGCTTAATTTTAGTTTCATGGTTAAAACAAGTTTAAAAAGACAGTGGGGCTACTGCATTTGCCAGTGTGAGTTCTAAAAGGGACTTAGGCAAACATTAAGTAGTCCAGCCTTTACTGTGATGGCGGAAAATTTGTAAAAGGAAATTTGTTTTATTAAAGAAAGAATTTTGTCAGTTAAAACGGCTGCGGAGTGAAGTCTAAAGCCTTGTTTTTTGTTTGAGAGCTCTTTTTAAAACATTTTTAATGGATGTAGTATTATTAACCCTGACTTTTGCACCTAAAATCCTTCTGCTGAAGGTATAGTCGCTTAAAAATAAAGCCTATATTATTCTGTAGCTTTGCCTGTTCTCCAACATTTCCTGAACACAGTAAACACCAAGCACTCAGTTAGAGGGTAGTGGTAGGAAGCAGGTGATAGAAAGGTGAATCAGCCCTGGCTGGTGTGGCTCAGTGGATTGAATGCCTGCCTTTGAACCCAAGGGTCCTGGGTCAGTTCCCAGTCTGGGCACATGCCTGTGTTGCAAGCCAGGTCTCCAGTAGGGACACATGAGAAGCAACAACACATTGATGTTTCTGTCCTCCTATTTCTCCCTTCCTTTCCCTTTCTCTAAATAACTAAAATCTTTTAAAAAAATAAATAAAGGGCCAGAGGCCACCTTAAAAAAAAAACCCCAAAACAAAGGTGAATCAGATAGTGTCAAGGGAGTTTATAGCTTAATAGAATTACATTAGACAGTTTGAAGTTTTATAAA
The DNA here is from genome assembly GCF_021234435.1 of Artibeus jamaicensis. NCBI lineage: Eukaryota > Metazoa > Chordata > Mammalia > Chiroptera > Phyllostomidae > Artibeus > Artibeus jamaicensis. The sequence goes on along the minus strand of NW_026521939.1, from coordinate 8,607,881 downwards.
CCCAGGCAGTTGGATTGAGGGACAGTGCCATTGCCTTAGGAATTGCTAGGTTCCATTTCTGCCACCCCCCCCCCCCCTTTGTTTTTTTTTTTTTGTTTTTTTTTTTTTTGGCCTAGCAGAGTCTTTTTCTGGGCTGTGTGAAGATCCTTATCTTAAATTGCTAAGTTGCTTGACAACTTTTAGGATCTGGGTGAAACTGGGTGTAGAGCCTTATAATAAAAATGGAATCATTTGAAGTCATCTTCAAGGGTATAAGGTCAGACAGAACTTTTACTTAGAAAAAATGTAAGGCAAATTCTTAATTTGTCATACTCAACACACAGAATTGATAACCTCCTTCCCTTAGAGTTTATGGAGAACTACTGTGATTCTTGGCAGCCTGAGCTACAATAGGATTTTCTTTCCTTGAGCACAAGTTTTTTGCTGCTCTTGTTATTTTGTCATTTTGTTATTCTTTGGCCTAGTGCTCTAGAGTGATAGTAGAAGGTAATAAATTTTGGTGAGAACAAATCTTCCTGGTAAAATTTCTTACAGACAGTTGAAGTCCTAGTATATTTAAGAAGAAATTTAAGTAGTTGCGCTTGGTTCTTTGTCTCTGCTCCTTTCCTGTTTTCATTTATAAAGCTAAATATTTAGACACAAGTTTTGATAATTTAACACAAAAAATAGGTTAAGTGTTCTTAAACTGATGGTATGTTAGAAAAGAAACTCCTTTAAATTTTCTGTTCCTGAGGACTAATTGGAACTGACCTGTGGGACATTTCTTTCCATCCACCTTCCAAAATCTTTCTCTTTTTGCCCACACACCTGGCACAGTGTGTGGAACGAGTAGATTCTTGATAAATATTTGAGTGTTGTGGTCTGCATCTTACCGAATAATAACAGAACTATCAAAGAGTTATTTAACAGTAAAATGTTTTAAAAACTTGGACATAAAGATATAAGAGATTAGTACACCAAAGCAGTCTCATTTCTTGATTGATTGAAGTGATTATTTCACAGGATGCTCTTGAATCAAAAGTCCTCTGAAGGCTAGAATTTTAAAATTAGGCCCTTTGTGCAGACTAGCTTCTGAGAACAAGAACAATTAAGGCAATTTAAAATAGCATTAAAATTTTTGATGAAAAAATTTTGAGGTTGTATGTCAGCTGCTGAACTTTCTGGGGGATGTAGGACTTAAGCTTTAAACATTAACGATATGAAATTGTTTTGAACTTGCAATAAAAGTTGTTGGGTTTTTTTTGTCATTGAAGTGATAAAGGAGTCCATGTAGCATAGCCATGCCTCAAAGCCAGTTTACTCACCTGGTACTTATTTAAAAATCTATTGGTAGTTATGATAAGTTTAATGTTTGAGTTTGATTTTTTTTACTAGTTTTCTGATTTATGAATACTAATTTCTTGGAAAATTTGAAAATTTCCTAAAAGTAAAAATTTAGATCCTGTTATCCAACTATACTATACAAAGATAACTGCAGTTCAATGTTTGGTGAATTTTCTTCCAGACTCTTTTTTTCCAAATGTATAATAAATATTAAAGTTATTTTATAGTGGAGATTATGCTGCATTATATGGTACTGTGTCTTGCTTTTTTCATTTTAACGTGAGCATTTTCCCCATGGCATTAAAACTGTCTTTGAAAAATTGAAAGCATTTTGGGCTGTGAGCATAACTGAAAATGTTTTCTTGGTTTGACACATGTATCTTTGTAATTGGTTTGATTTAGTGTGCTTTGCTTCAATAAAAGTTCAGTATTACAATTTACAGATTGGGGTGGGGAGTGGTATCTACTTCAACTTAATGGAAATCTTCCTAGTAGAATTTCTTTTTCAATGATTGAACCTCCCCCTGGTGCATTTAAAACACCACATTTACACACAAGTGCTTCTTGATTAAAACCTCAGAACACAACTTGGTGAAAAGGGAGGGCTACCCATTTGAATAGTACAATTCATTTCAAATGCAAGCATACCAGTTTCTTAGGGTTCAGGCAGGATGTTAATCACTTGGTTCGAGTTGTGTGGATGTCAAATTCCGCCTTTCCACTGGAGATGAGAAAACTGGTGGAGCAGATCTGCAGGGGGTCCTGAACCTGTGCTTATCAGGTCAACAGTACTAACAATCTGCCTTCTGAAGAGATGGCCCTCTGTTCTCATAAGTCTGGGGGATTTGGGGTGGGGTGGTGGGTGGAGTGGGGTGCAGAGGTGGAAAGCAAGTAGAGAGTGTAGACGTGGCTTCCAGGCCAGGGGCTGCTGTGTGGAGGAGGAAGGAGGTGGATTGGTTCTACATTTGCTCTTTCTCTGCCTATATGTGACATGACTATGTGTTGGTAAGCTGGAATCACATATAATATTCAAAACAGGATTTTCTTACTGTACTAAGCCTGAACTTGGTATGAGAATAATAGTTTTGTGCTACTTTTAACAATTTACCATGTAACTTAGATTCTTATAACCTGGACTTGTAACTTTGTTTTAGCTCCAGTGGGGGCTTTCTTTTTCCTCCAAAGTATGATTACATTCTCCTGACCTTTTTTCCTCACTCTTTTACTAATCATTTAAAATAAATGCAGAAGCTTTACTGATAAAATTTATCTTGTATTAAGGAATTGAGACTTTTCTGTCTAATCATACTACTTGTTCTATTGCTTTTGTCAATTGATATTCCCATAGCCCTTTTGAAAAAGTGTTTTTTGGGTAGAAATTGAGTTATATGCCCATGGGCTGTACAACTTCATTTTTAGTTCTGAAGCATGTGTTAGATTCTCTGTACTTGTATAGGCCTGATTGTTCATTGGCTTAGTAAGGTTTCCTAAAGCATCTTCTCGTAGCTGTCATTGGTTTATTAAATAAAATTTGGGCTGTTTAAAATGCACATATTTTTGGTTGTTAATCTTGATTTTTTTACACCTGAAAAGTCTTTTTGGGGAAGATTAGATAGTTTAAACTTTGAAAAGAAACTTCACTGTTGAGAATAGTAAGTAGGAAATGTTGCACATTGTGATTTTACTTTAGCTGTCAAACTAAACCCCATGTCATATATCCAACAAAAAAAAGATTGTGATTTTACAGAAGTTACTGGGGAATTTTCAAATTCGAATTGATGTTTACTCTCATCTTATTAATGGAGAATGGCAGTTGGTATGTCTGTTCACTTCTGCTGGAGTGACTTTCGAGTCTTGGGTGTTTGTCACTAAGTGTTAAAACTTACTGCCATGGAACCTTTTACCTTACAAAGGGCATTGGTTTGGGGTTTCATGAGGTGTGTTTTCTCTCTCTCTTTTCTTTTTTTTTTTTTTTTTGTGGTTTCATATGATAAAGGGTATCCTGAGTTTAATTACTGAAGTAGCCCAGTTTTTTGCTGAAGGTCCAAATTATGAAACCTGCCTTATGAAACAAGTATGAAATGCTTATTATTTAGAGTTATGTGGACACCTTTTAGTATGTCGCGAGCTTTGAGATTAGAAAGGAAGGCACAGCTCTCAAGTTTACGGGCTTGGTGAAGAACTTAAAAAATTGCCAGCTTGGGATTCACTGCGTTAACTTGATGGCAAAGCTTTAAGTGAAGGGAGCTACTTGAGTTTATTTTTTGGTGTTAAGTAAATAAACAGCTTTGTACTTAAGTGGGTTTTAAAATACTGAATAGGACTTTGAAGCATTATTTTTTCACAATTCAGTGAATGCTATGTGCCAGATACCTTGTTAAATTCATTAGGTAGAGATGAAAAGACTGTTGAAGAGTCTAATGATTGTACTGTGCTATTACAGAAAAGTGAGCCCGAAGTGCTCCTTTTCCTTTTTTAAAATTTATTTTTAATAAACCTGTTCGGGCCAAGGAAGAAGGAGTGAAGTTCTTTATGCAAATGTTAAGTTCGAGATGTCCGGGCAGTTAGAAAAATGGATAGGACTTTGAGCTCAGGAGAAATACCTGCTTTTGTGGCACGGATTTGGAAGAAGATGGGTAATCAAAGGGGCAGCCTGGGTAATACCAACTTGTGGGGCAGAAACATCTGCAAAGGCCACAAAGCAAGGAGCGGAGAGTTTGAAGCAGGAGGGAAGAGGAGCCAGCAAGAGACTAAAAAGGAGAGGTAGGAAAACCAGGATAGAAGGACTCAGAGGAGGAGGTGCTGGAGGAATCATCGGGGAGCAGATGTTAGAAGGGAGGCACAGGCCCAGCCATTTTAAGGAACTGGAAATTACGTGTTATAGGTAGTTAGGATTCAGTCTTACGGGGGAAGAAGTGAAGAAGGCAGGAAGGGAGAGGAACTTAAAAGAAATGGAGCCTAAGGCATGCCGGGCCCTAGACCCTAAAGCCACTTTCATTAAAAATCATTTAGATTTTGGAGGGGCTATAATTGGCTTGAATTTGAGTCCCAGCTCTTTCTTACTAGCTGCATGATCTTAGGTGGCTTACTTAATCTTGATTTTTCATATACAAAATGGAGGTAATGCAGATATCATAGGATTATTTTGAGGATAACACTGAAAAGTAGTACTTAATGTGCCGGATACAGGAAGTACTCCAATATTAGTGTTTGTATTTAATTTTTTTAATAGGTGCCAGTCTTGGAAAGGCAGTTAGAGCTTAAAAGGGACACGATCAGCTTTCCTCTGGCCATCAGTGGGAAGGGTGATGCATTTTTTACAGGGAAGAGCAGTGAGGGGACCGGTTGGTTAGAGCAATTGAGAAGAGTGGTGTGGGCTGCAGAACATGATCAGCAAATGGATTGAGGCTGTGGGTTTGAGAATGGTCAGTATTTGTAGGGTGAGAACAATGTCGAAGGGAATTATAGATTTGGAATGGTAGGAAGCAGAATACTTTTTCAACTTAATGTTCACATTTAAGTCATATTTGCAGAGCATAAAATTAGAACAGGCCCCTGTGAAACCAACCTCTAAGCTTATTTTAAATCCTATTCTTTGGAAACACTGATTATACTAGATCATGTTATATAAATTTAATCAAGCAATAACAAAATCCCTGTGTGAGGCTAGAAGAGCCTAAGGGAAATTCATGAGAAGGAAAGTCCACTGTCAGTGATACTAGATTTTTTAATTCAGCGCTATGGTTTATGTTTTCTTGCCTCACTCATTCCTTTTACAGATTTATCCTGGACATTTAGGAGTGGGGACACGTTGGCTTCCTTAACTGTTAACATGTGTAAGGAATTGAGTGTTCAAGCCACAAATGCTGGGTCTGTTCTGGATTTAATAACTTATACCGGGCAAGCAAAGAAACAGGATTTTTAATGCCACTCTTGCCCTCGCTTCTGTAAAAGATTATAGGTGATAATGAGTTAGGCAGTTCTAAGGGGGGCATGTCTCCTAAATAGAGTACAGACCTTGTGCGATCAGGTAGCCCAATTTGTGTAGGTCAGGTTTATCTTGTACTTGATCTCCCAGCATAATTTATAGTAGTAGCCTTTTTGGGGGGTTTGGTAATGTACTGTTTTGGATGGTAGATTACAAAGTCACCTTATCTAGAGGGGGTGTTGGAACAAACCCCCTCAGGCCTGGAAATGATTGCCTGCTCCCCCTGTGTTCATGGGAGCACACACCCACACTCAACCTACACCCACAGACACATCAGAGGCTCTGTCAAAATGGGGACTTTTGATAACCAAAATTGTTTAAAACGGGTACCATATATCTTCAGCTGTGAATTGCGTATGTACCTAGCCAAGCAGTAGATCGGAGTATTTCACAGTCTGTTTGTACACCTAGCACGGTACTTGCCCAATATTATAAAAATTGGTAGTATTACCAATAAAGCATCTCATGTATCAAAGCCAGACAGTTCCTCTTTCCAAAATAAAGCTTACCTGCTCCCTGGGGACCCCTTACAAAGAAAAGACATCCTTTGACACTATGAACATTGAAAGTAAAGTGGATTGCTTTCAAAAGGGTTGAATAATTGAGCAACTCTAAAACCTTTTTTCTTCTTCCTAGGTCTTAGTGGTGCAATGGCTAGTATAAGCGTGCGTTCGAGTACCCCAGGCTCTCCTACACATGTAAGCAGTGGATCGAATGCTAGTCGAAGGAGAAATGGACTCCATGATGTCGATTTGAACACTTTCATATCAGAAGAAATGGCACTCCACTTGGACAATGGTGGAACTAGAAAGCGTACCTCAGCCCAGTGTGGCGATGTCATTACAGACTCACCAACCCATAAACGCAACAGAATGATCTAAACTGAAAACATTTTCACACCCACCATGCTGCTTGAAAGCCACTTGATCCTCAACATATACTATTATTGCAAAGGAAACATGAGGCCATCTTCCCTTGTTCAGTTTAAGACAAGTGAATTCTATAGTGGTTGCCATAAATGGAAGTTCTAGGTATTTACAGTAGATGCCTCTTGTAACTATGGCTTTCTTAAAACTATAATCCTAAGCAGAGGACATCAGATATTGTGTAGTCGTTAGCAAGATCATCATAGGCAAACATATATTCGTTCCAAGGCTAAAAGTGACCTTAACTGTATTTATTCTCAAAGGGAAAGGAAATATCGGATGTTTATTTGGTTACAGAGTGCGTTTTTAAAAAAATTTCCTGCTGTGCTGAGTATTTTGCTTCAACAGTATTGCCAGGTTCCTAAAATTGTCTAAAACACACGATTTGGCTTCCTTGTCAAATCTGCAGGCTTCCATTTTTTGCACAGCAGCACTGTATCATGCACCTGGTTTCTATATAGTAACAGTGTGCAACTTCTAATTATCGAACTGTGCTCTGGTTTTAGTTTTCACAGCAGTTGCAAATTCTGGTGATTGTGTGATGTTAAGAGGTGCTATGATGGTCATGCAGTTAATACTTAATATTGAATCAATACAAAGAACTATTGGATTCACTTTGTGTGTGTTAGTGCTCTAAAAGTAGCAATAATATTAAATTGCCCCCAGATTAACCCTGTAGGCTTAAACTCCAGTTTTAAGACAAGTACTGCTTCCCATGCAGGGTACTATACTTAAAGTAAATGTAAACATGTAGACTACTCAAGGTGGCCTCAAGTAGAGAGGTTATGAACTTTGAGAGTGGGCTTCCTCTTTGGTTTGGTATTCATGAGAGGGAGATGGATGGTGGGAGGGTAGGTATTCCAGACTTTCTGTTATGCTTTACATTTCTCATGAGTACCCTACTTTGTGCAGTTTCCATAGGAATGGGTGGCAGGTAAGAAAAGGTCTTTTATCTGCTTATAATGTGATTACAACTTAAATAGCAAAACCCAACTCTCCAGTCCTTCTCTTAAAAAGTGCTGTTTGGATTCTCATTCTGGAAAAGATGGAATCGCATGGAGGTTCTCTAGATGTTAGGTAGAGCTAAATAAAAATTCCACTATATTTCTCTTTTGGGTAAATATAAGACCTCTTGTAGCTACTATGTTTTAGAGCATGTTTCATCTTCATTTTTAGTACCTTCAACTGAATGATAGTCTTTTTTAGATGAAGAACTGATGTCAGCCTGCCAGGTACTGTAATTTATTCTATCCTATTATTATATAATATATATCAAGTAGGACAGTGACAAATGTTTCCTTGCAAATTTGTAGTCCAATATCAGTTACTTTCTATTTTTATCCTTAAAAGACCATTGCAAATCCAATGTAAGGATTTTTCCAGTAATTTACTCACAGCACTTTGTTAAAGTTTGCAATTTCTCCAGCCATTTAATAATACCTTTATGTGAAGAAACTTTGCTAAGTTAGCCATAATATTCATGGACTGGGTGGGATGAGAATAGAATGTTAGAAATGTGTGAACCGAAGTTCTGCAATCATATATATAAAACCTTTATTTAAAGTCAATTTCATACTATAGGAATGAAAGGAAAGGTATTTCTAAATTTTTGCAAAAATGGATCATTTTTATTTGAATATTATAGCAGGAGGAATTACAGCAATCATTTTACCTGAAACGGACAAGCCTCCTCTGTATTAGGAATACTTGCAAGCTGCACTTTGGACTGTAGTAAGAAATGCAGTTGGAGTTATCTGTGTTTTTCTGTCATTGTAAATTTAGATGCTGGGACTGGGGTTTGATGGTGATGCGTTGCTCACAATTGGCCAGAACTCCTCCTAGAGGATTTTTTGAGATCGAGGAACACATATTCAATCTCCCCTTTATACCTTGGTTCTAGTTCCTCTTTTCAAATTGAGTGGCAATTTTGGGGGGGCTTGTTTTAGTTGCTGCTCTGATGCTTAATCTCAGTACCCTTTACTCTCAATTGTCAAATTTTGGTAAAACATGTGCCATTTTCTTTGGTAAGAGAAAGCAGGTGTTACTGTCTGCCAGAACACAATTTATATGCCTTATTGGCTGCATTAAACTTTTTGAAAACTTTAGCATTCGTTAATTTTTTCCATTGCATTTAATCACTTGTAACTCCCTTCTTCCTTTCCATCCCATTGTTCTTTCTCCCTTGTGCCACCTGAGTGCCGATTAACCCTGAAACCTAAGAATAGAAAGGGAAATGATTTCTTTTAGGGAAAGTTAGTCTGCTAGATTTTTGAACCTTTTCTTTGTACCATTTTAGGTGCAAAACAAATCATGGAAGATTGCATATTTGTGTGGTACTTTTTTAAAATAAATTTTTCCGGTCTTTTGAGAATATTATTGGCTGAATTTTAGAACTTAACACTTTGCTTTTGGGGAAACAGAACCTGTTTTCATCATAAGGTAGATTCTCTGATTCTTTGAGACTTCATAGCTCATTACTTCTGTTGTCCTAACTTGGTATGAATGGATTGAAGTCATCCTTAAACTGCGGTTGTTCTGAGCATGGCTGAAGCATTTAAAACTTAATTATAATGTCTGGTATTTTACAGAGCAAAAATAATGGAAAGTATTTGGCTGAACCTAAAGTCCTACAGTCAAATTCTTCAATGTGGTTTACCCAACTGGAGTAGTGGTACACACCGTAAATCATTCGATGAATAAATAATTATAAAAAACAAAAACCTATGGGGCTTGTCTGCAGTTTTGTTTTGGTCATCACATCTGAATAACTCTTTGTTGTAATCAAATGAAGTCCAGGCTTTTAAAAAAGAACCAGCCTTCTACATTTTTTCCTCTAAGGGCTATTGGAACTCATTAGATTTGAGTAACTGTGGCTTTGGGCCTTAGCGGTTTCCCTACAGCAGTGAAAGTTGGCTTGCTTCCTGTATAGTAGGGGGTGGCCAAGATCTGACCATGAGGTGAGCCATCTCAGTGCACTGAGGACGCGTGATGCCAAGAGATGGTTGGAAATACGGTCATTAGTTGGGGACAGGGACAGCACAGTTAATTTTAGAATGTTATGAACAAATCATTAAATTTTTCATATGATTACTGCCAGGGTTTTTTGAGAGGTGTAGTGACTATGTTAGTAAGTTAATCTCATTGCATTTTTATTTCATTTTATTTCATACAGCTGTGTCTTTGTCTACTAGGTTGATTACTAGGTGTCTAGTGATGAGGTTGGACATCTTCAGAAAGATACTCTATCTTCTTGGAATGGACTGACTTGGAAGGTTCCTCCAAACAAGATCCGAAAAAGCCTTATTTATTAAAGTTAAAAGAAATTAAGATTTGTTAGATTGTTCTGATCAGATGTTTATAGTGCCTGCCCACCTCCCAGCCTCCACCCCCCCCCCCATCCTCTTTGAGAGCTGTTACAACTTTGATTAGTTCAGATGACCTTACCACCTAAGGCTAGCTTGTAGACTCCTCACTGGAATGTTTCTGGGGTGTGTGGTGTTTTAGTGGGGAAAGTATTATGGCTGTTATTCTGTATGTTAGACTACATTTGATGTAGTGAGATCCAGGGTTTTAGTTCCTGTGATGGGACATGCATGTTCTCTGTCAAGTTCAGTAGGTAGCAGCTCATGACATGAGAGGGTTTTGCAGGTTAAACGCAAATTTGTAGCTTTCAGCCGAACTGGGAAGTTTCATTGATACTATTCCAAGTTTCCAGTGGCCCCTTATTTTATTTGTATGGAATCAGTTCTCTAAAGAACACCTAAAACTGCAAAAATTAAGCACGTAACAGCTTACAGTGTATATAGATCTTCGTACATCAGAGTATATATATGGTGGTGTTTTATGACCAAGTAATATGCTATTATATGGGTGGGCCTTCATGGGAGTCACAGCTTTTGGTAATTATTAGTACAGTGGTGAATATTTTAGTTTCTTTAGGTTTCTGTAGGGTAAATTTCTTCAGGTAAAATTGCTGGTTCAAAGGAATTCATATTTACAATTATAAGCCAAGTATACAGTTAAACTTTTTAAAAAGCTGTTTATTGATTTTAGAGAGGGAGAAAACCATCCATGTGAGAGAGAAACAACAATTGGTTGCCTCCCACGTGGATTAGAATCAAACTGCCAACCTTGTGGTGTATGGGATGGTGCTCCCACCAGCTGAGCTGCACTGGCAAGGGCCAAGGGAATTCATATTTAAAACACTGGATGGTCCTTCTGCAAGAAATAGTTAACGCTGTGAACATGGTGGGTGACCAGAGTGCCTTTTCCCTAATGCCTTAGCCACTGTTGGCTAGCTATACTACTTGCAGGCAGAGATGAGCTTACCATTTTCATTTACTTTTTGCCCTGTCATAAGGAGAAAGAATCCTTGAAATTATGTAGATTTGACTGCTGATCCCACTACTTACTATGTATTGGAACCTGGGCCTCTTTGGGCTCAGTTTTTGTCATCTGGGAAATACAGAAAAAAAGCGACATGAAGCTTAGTGACTTGAATTGTATGGATAATTTATATCTACCTTTGTAATCTGCCTCCCATTTGTAGAGCCCCTGAGGGCTCTGGAATGGCTGATAGTTTTAAAAAATGTTCCACTGAAAAAATTAACACACCATTTCTGTGAAGTGTGAGACAATTAGTATGAAGGCCCTTTTGACTTGTCCTCTGCCTTCACCCTCTCTGCAAAGGTAAAAATAGTTTTGGAGAGTAATTGTCCAAATTGTTTTTTTATGTTTATCAGTCATGTATGTAGCCATTAAAATATGCTGGTTGATTGGTGGTAATTTAGGAGTTAGTGCTAGCCAATATTCTTCAGTGATGAAAGTCATTTTGGGCGATGGGAACTTTGATTTCATCTTGTTCTGGTCCTGTTTGAAACCTGGGGGTGTTAGGTACCAGACATGATGTTTCTGTGCTGTGAAGGCTTGTCTGCACAGGAATGAGATCCTATTTTTCAGACAGGCTGAATTGACTGCCTACCAAGGAGATGCCACAGACCACCAAGTACAGGTAGCCTAACTTCATTGGTACTTAATCCTCAGATCAGGGAACCATGCTTTTTGGACCCAACTTGTGTTTTAGCCGTGTGCCGCCACAGCTTTGATGCAGCCCTCTCTCACAGCACAACTGCACTCGGTAGTAAGGGCTGTAGCATTCCTTCCTTTTGGGTGTGGTAGGTGTGTCCTCTGAGCTTACAGAAGTGTTCAGGGGTTGTCCTACTGTTTATCCAGCTTTAACAGTAGGCATGGCTCAGCAGGCTGATAAAAGTGTTTTGTAGCCTGACTGAGAAAGGAGGATTGGGGGGCCTTAGGTCAGCCTTGGGTCAGCCTGCTACCCCTGGATTCCCTGGGTTGCTTTCAACACCCAAGGGCCAAGTGGATTTGTACTCCAGATGACTTTCTCAATAAATGCACTAGGGTATGTGCCACTGCCATTGCAACTTTGAGGTGGGAGGAAATGTTTTCAGGCCATTGATATTCCTCAGGAGTGGCATTGCTAGAGCTGGAATGCCTGTGGGGAGAGGGAACATTTTCCCAAATTGTCCCTTGAGTGCCATGAAAGGAGGTGGATGGCTTTCCCATCTTATCTTTGAAGGTGACTGTCATAACCACAATGTTAGTGTTGATTTCAAGGTGCATCTAGAAATTGGTAACTGCCAAGTAGTTCTGATTTGCTGTTTGAGGCTTCTTAGGTTAACATAAATACATAGACCTGTTTGCTAACACAATTACATTCTGTATATTAAGGTTTGTCTCTTGCCCATCTCAGTGTTTCTCAAATGGTTTGGACTGTGGTCTACAGAGATAACCTCCTGTCAAGACCTCATGTGGAAAGACCCATCCACCATATAAGTAAGACAAGCTGTAAGGAGCTGTTCTTACTGTGTCTGGTGCACTGCTTTTGATAGTTTCTTGCCGTTTTCATTGAACAGTATGCTGTGTATTAACTACCGCATCTATTCCACAACTGGTTTGTAAACCTGGCACTTTGGAGGCCGCACCCAGCACTGAGTAGGTACCCGGACATTTCTTGAATGAATGAGTAGAGAAAAGGTGGCTTGAAGAAATTTCTTCAGTTTTCATGAAAAGTCCCTATTTTTCCTCATGGGACCTCACAGTCTGTCAAAGAAGCACCGGGGTACGGTGGGTGAGAGCAGGACTAATGGGGGTGGGTGGGGTGTAGTGGAGCCCTGCCTCAGGTCTGCTGAGATGAAGATGCCTGGGATGATGGCTGGCACGTGGTGAGCACTAACGTCAGTCATTAAATGTCACCCTCATTGGCTGGATAAGATTTCCTTCTGAGTGAGGAGCTCTCCTGGGTCCTACACTAGCTAGTTCCCTCCATTTCCTTGTCCCTACAGTGTTCTCAAACTTGTATGCACAGAATCAGAAATGAGCCCAGACAAACTGGGACTTAATGGGGTGGGACCAGGCACCAGTTCTTTCCCAGCTCCTCCAGTAGAGACCCAGTGTCCAAGGACCTGTGTGGTGCATTCTGCAGAGCAATCTGAGGGGAATGTTGCTTTGGCTCTTTTTCAGGTTTTTCCTGGGCAGATGGCCAGTGGCTCTGGCCTTCCTTGGTTGTCCCTGAGGCTGAGGGCAGTTGGTGTTGCTGGAGGCCTACGTCCCTCCCCTTGGGCTGCCTGCCCATCTGCTTTAGTTCCTCAGGCTTTGAGGAAATCGATGTGACCAGGACACGGGGAAGTGTGTGTTCAGGCTCGTGATCAGGGCATGGGGCAGTGGGCAGCATGTTTTTAGGATTGGCAGGGGGAAGCATACCCACGAAGCCTCAGAGCATGGTGAATGAATCCTGGCTCACCAGAAGAGTCTCCGGCATTTGGTGGTGCTGGTCACTGTGGCAAAGGTTTAAAATACAGTTTCTTGGACCCTCTTACACACACTAAATCCAAAGGTCTGGGGTTGGGGACAGGGTTATCTTTCTTTTTAAAGGCCAATTAAAGAGTTAAAAAAATGGATCTAAGTCCTATCATTTTGTTACCTCTGTTTACATTTTGAAACCTACATTGATAATAAATACATGCACTTTAGGGAAGATTGTTAAGAAGGGTTCAAGGTGAAAGTGTTCCTGAGCAGTCTCTCCTGGTGGATGTCATCATGTATGCAGGTGAGCCTGGGATGTGTGGCTGGCCACTACAGGGGAAGTGGGGGGGGGGGCAAAGGTTGAGTTTGAGGACACAACAGAGAATGGGAAGATCCTTGATTCTGGACAGTATTGGTCCCTGCGTTAACTGCACCTGAAATCCTGTTAGAAGGAGGAGCAGTTCCAAAAGGTGGGGTGCACCCACCCACATCCCCACAGAGCCCACTTCTCCATACCTTGTCAGGAATTACTGGGTGTGCTTTGAAACTACTTATACCGACCTACATGTGTATTCCTGGAAATCCACAAAAGCAGTTACATACACTCTGAAGTGCACTTTCTTCAGTTAAAGTAGTCAGTGAGCATTCTTTCCCTGATCAGCCTATGCGGATCTGCAACTTTTATTATGTAATGAATATTGTCATTAATAAGGTCTGAAGATTCTTCAAGCTCACACTCCTGTGAGGTAGGTACTGTTGTCTTCATTTACCAGAGGACTATGTTTCATTGCCTGGCTGCTGCTCTGCGGGGCTGGGTGTGTCATGGGCTCTTGTGGCTCCCTCATTGCTGCTGTACCTGGAGGTCGTAGAGCCTCATCATTAGGATGTCACTAACCCATCCTGGGAGGTTCTTCAGCCACTGCCTCAGTACCCTCATCTGTAAAGAGGGTTGTTTGTGAGGACAGAATGAGGTAATACCTAAGGGCACCTGGCTCAAGGTGAGCACTACATTCTTAATTACTATTTTTTTTATTCCTCACCTGAGGACTTTCCTTGTTTTATGAAAGAGAAGCATGGATTGGTTTCCTTCTGTACACTCCCAGACTGGAGTTGAAACCTGCAACCTTTGAGTTTCAGGATGACGCTCCCAACCAATTGAGCCACACTGGTCAGGGTGAGCACTAAATGCTTAATCCCAGCTACGAGAAAGTGGCTTCAAGAGTATTCTCTCCATTTTTCCAAGGTGTACTTTGTACTTTTGTCCCCAAAGCTGGTAAGTGGTGACTCAAGTTGGAGGTCGTCCCCAGACGCAAGGAGGGTGCTCTGGGGGAGGAGTGTGCCGAGGTGTGGGAAATGTCACCAGAAATGGCCTTGGTAACATCCCCTGCGCTGGAAAGGTGTGTTTCAGGCAGCTCACAGTCACATGCAACATGAGAACAACAAGTGGGATCCTGTAAGGTGCTTGGGACCTGGCGTCTGGGTAGAGAGTAGCCTGGTGATAATCCTGTTTTAAATGCCCTGGTTGGTGTGGCTCAGTGAATTGAGTGCTGTGGGCCTGAGGACCAAAAGGTCTCCAGTTCATTTCCAAGTCATGGTATATGCCTAGGTTGCAGGACCAGGTCCCCAGGATGGGGCATGTGAATCTTAATTAATAAATTGACTCCTGACTCAGCTGTTGAGTCCATGATGCAGTGGACTTGGTACCACTGTGTACACCAGAGCAGTGACATCCCTGGGCATGGGTAGCTGTCAGTAGAGTCACCAGCCAGACAGTTGTTTACATCCTTACAGAGGCTCACAGCCTAGCAGTGGGGGAAGGCCCCTTGAAGGCAGAGAGAAGGTTATCTCCAGCACCTGAGTGTGGAGCTGGTGCTGTCTGAGGCAGGGGAGGATCAGGGCCTGGGCCATGTCTGCTGTCACCCCAGCTGGCATTCTTAGTGGGTGCCAGAAACGAGGGTTTCCCTTCCAGGACATGACTGCAGGATCTGGGGGCCACCCCACTGAAACCTTCAGAGGCTTCTCCTTGTTAACATTTACTCCAGCTGCAAGGTTTAGAAATTCTGTGGAATTCTTTTGGTTTATGAACCCCCGGGTGGTCTTCTGCCCATTTTTTGAAAAGGCTGTTCACTACTTTTTTAACCCTCACCTGAGGATGTATGTATTAATTTTGGAGAGAAAGAGGGAGAGAGAAATCTTGATCGATTGTCTCCTGTATGCGCCCTGACTGGGGATCGAACCCAACACCTTTGGGTGTTTGGAACAATGATCCAACCAACTGAGCCACCTGGCCAGGGCCACTTTTTGGTTTGTCTTCCATGTCATCTCCTTGGACCATCCCCTCCTGCATTTTTCTCTCTGCTGTTTGTTTTTTATTATGTCTTGTGATTTTATTGACTGGTGTACTTTTGTTTTGGTCAGCCTTTCTTGGAGTCTATGTGTGTTGTTCACTCTTGAACATGGTTTTCTGCCTGTCACCAAGTAGACATCCAGTAAATAGGTTTTGAAGAGGTGAGGGGGCCTTATTTTACAAATGAGAAGGAAGAAGCACCAAAAGATTAAGTGGGTGGCCAAACCAGGATCTGTGGCTTCTAATTCAAGAGGATTGGGGAGTGTGGGTGGTGGACTGGGGGCAATTTACCCTAACCTGAGCCTCAGTTTGCTCATCGGAAAAGTAAGGATGACAAAAGTAACTGCCACAGGGTTGTGAGCACATAAATCATTTAGTTGGCTGAGTGTGTTCAATAACCTCCTGTTTGGGGGCCTGGCCAGTGACCCAGGGATGTCCATATGACCTGCCTGACCTGGTCAACTCAGATGATCTTAGATTGAGTTTGAGACTTTCTCTAGTTGCACACCAGTCAGTGATGTAAGTGGATGCTGAAAATGCTCAAGTCAATCGAGCAACCCACACAGGCCTGATGCCCACGGGGGTTGGGGGGGTGGGCCCCTATGTTTGGCCTTGAGAGCCTGTCTAAGTCTGGGAGCCATGCATTCTCCTGTGGTGACTCACTTCCTGTTTGGGCCTGGCATTGGGAAGACAGAAATGTGTCAGAGTCAGTGCTGTGGAAATGGCTGGATCTGCCCACCAAAACCTTAAAGGGGCAGTTTTCCCAGGTCAGGGCTTGTCATATGGGGGTTCCTGGTAAGGACTGGGGTATAGAAATCCAGAGTCGAGGTCTGAACCTAGGGAGTGCTGCCAGACTTTGCAGTCCTTTTCCTCTAAGGAATACCTTCCGCCCGCGCCCAATCCAGTTGCTAGGCCATTTTGGAACCACACTGCTGGGCCTCATTCTCTAATGTTGAATTCTCTGCCTAGCCTGGGCCTTAGCTGCTTCTCCTATCCAATTGGATAACAATACCTCAGGCTGACTATGAAAACTCCCTGTGAGGGGTGGGGTTGGGGTCAGATACATGACTGAAACTAGCAGCTCTGAGATGACAGTGAATTGCAAAATGCACATCCACTTATGGACACCTAATTTCATCTGTTCAAAGAGACCCTGTTGGCCCAACCAGCACATTCTATATTTGGGGCTGGCTTTCTCATTTCTTGAATCAGAATGCCTAGAATAATGGGTGGCTGCATTTCCAGGCTCCTTCAGAACCAGTGATGCAGCTTTCTGGGCCTCAACTTACCCACCTCTAAAATGGGCCCTTTCCAATCCTGGATTTGGGGTCTCCTCGGTTGGGTACCCAGAAATCAGTGAACTATAACTTACAGATACTTATAGTGAGTGTTTAGATCCTGCTATCCCACCCCCCAACTTCCTCCATTCCCAAACTATCAGATGGAGTTCTTGTGGTGCCTTGGGCCTGCCCAACAGAGCTTTGCCTCAGAAGTCCCTTTTTAGCCCTGTCTGGTGTAGCTGAGTGGATTGAACACCGGCCTGGGAATCAAAGAGTCACTGGTTTGATTCCCAGTCAGGGCACATGTCTGGGTTGCAGGCCAGGTCCCCAGTGGGAGGTGTGCCAGAAACCACACATTGATGTTTCCCTCTCTCTCTCCCTCCCTCCCTTCCCCTCTGGCTAAACATAAATAATAAAAATCGTTTTTAAAAAGTCCTTTCTTAGGTCCTTATGACTATAACCCTTTCCTTAGCCCTTGGTAGGAGGGGAAACCACAGCTGTGGGCAAAGCAGTCTCTGGCCTCTCTAGGAGACAAACAGGAAGTCCTCCGATTGTGCAGGAATTTATGTAATGTCCATTTCTCAACTGGCTCTTGAATGCTTTGCATGCAAATCCCATTGCATGGTCACAGCAAACCCTGAGGCATAGTGTACACATGTGCCTGTTTTGCTAGTGGAGAAGCTGTTGGCTTAGAGAGGTTGGCCGACGTGTCTGGAGATGCCCAGCTGGGACTCAGACTTGGGATTTTTGTCTGTTTAAAAGCTGGACTCTCTCCTGTGTAACTTGATTTCCTGATCAAGGCACCATGCTTATTTCCCTAGAACTTTTAACCCACTGGGAAGTGTGATATTTGGCATCATTTATGTGTTTAACTTTGCTTTTTATTCATTTCAGTTAAATGGTGGTGTTTTGTGGTCTCAGCATAAAGGGAAAATGGCTTCTTTTTCCACTCATGCTTTTTCTTTAGTATAAAAGTGGAATTTTTTATTAAAGTGGTGGGTTTAGAATATTAGCATACTATTAAAAAAAAAACCTGACACAGCAGGACTAAAATCATGCTGATGTGCAGTCTTTGCACACAGGCTGCTGGCTTTTCATCCTGGCTGCACCACTGACGAGAGTTCTGTGACCTGGAGCAAACCCACTGAGCCTATCTATGCTTCAGTTTCCTTATCTTGAAGATGTGGATGATGATAGTTTATATTTTGAGTTGTTATAAGGCTCAAATGAATTTAATTACTTAATGTTTATAAAGTTAGAAGACTATTTGCCATATAATAGGCATTATGTAAGTGTTTATTCCATGATCATGTGGATAAATACCATATGGAAGCATCATCATCTATAACAGAACTGGTAGCCCTCTCTGTCCCCCAAATCCTAATTCTGGTTCTTTCACAGAGGCAACCTCTGATAAAATTTTGGTAATTTTCTTTCTGGATGAGAGAGTTAGCAAACTATAGCCTGAGGGCCAAATTCAGCCTACTGCCTGGTCTTGTCAATAAAGTTTTATTTACTCTTATTTGTTTACATATTGACAGTGGCAGAGACCTTATGGTGCACGAAGCCCCAAATTTTATTATCTAGTTTTTAACAGAAAGCATTTGTTGACCATTTTCTTTATTTCTTGTTGTTTTAAATCCTCACCTGAGAGTATGTTTATTGATTTTAGAGAGAGAGGAAGGGTAGAGAGGGTGAGAGAGAAACATCAATCAGTTGCCTGCTATATGTGTCTGGACCAGGGATCAAACCTGCAGCCTAGGCATGTACCCTGACCAGGAATTGAACTCACAGTCTTTTGGTGTACAGGACAATACTCCAACCAGCTGAACCACCTGCCCAAGGCTAGATCACTTTCTATAATAAAAAAAAAATAGATGGAATCATACTTGGTATTTGTTTAGCAGTTTGCTTTTCTTCATTAACATTAAATTGGGCATCTCCTCCATACCTGCAGACCAGCCTGCTGCCAGGATTTCAGATTTGGTTATGCCATAATTTATTAGCTGATCTCTGTGATGTTATTTCTATGTTATCTATTGTAAAAAGCCATGGAGGGAACATCTTTTTTTGTATTGGGTTGGCCAAAACGTATGTTTGTTTCTTTTCTATAAGATGGCTCTGGGCGAACTTAGTTGTCTTAAACTTCATTCTGATCAATTTTGTTCGATTGTATGGTGACAGCTGTCATATCAGCCTGCATTAAAAAAAGCATCAAAAATGGGTGAATTTTTGTGTAGCCATTTTAATATTGAAGATGGAAGAAAATACACAATATTTTCAGCATATTTATTATTTCAAGAAAGGTAAAAATGCAACTGAAATGCAAAAAGAAAAAGATTTATGCAGTGTTATGGAGAAGGTGCTGTGACTGATAGAATGTGTCAAAAGGGGTTTGCGAAGTTTTGTGCTGGTGATTTCTCACTGGACAATGCTCCACGGTCAGGTAGACCAGATGAAGTTGATTGCAATCAAATCCAGTCATTAATTGAGAATAATCAATGTTATACCCCACAGGAGATAGCCAACATACTCAAAATATCTAAACTAATAAAGTGGTTGGTGGAAATGAATGATGTGTCTTTTATTTAGTGGGGAAAAAAACCACACAAACTTTTTTGCCAATCCGATATATGTGTGAGACTTCTAGATACCAAGAAGTGGAAATTCTGGGTCACAGCATACATGTATTTAAAACTTTGATAGAGACTATCCACTTACCTTCCTAAAAGCCAGTTTATGTAGCCTCCAGTGATGTCTGCAAGCACCCTTTTTTCTCTCCATGCTTGAGTGTTGTTTCTTTTAAAGTTAGCCTCTAGCTGAAATTGTAGTTCTAATAAAAGTCCAAAGGAATTTTTGGAAACAAATCAGAAGTATTTAGGTTCAGCTGAAAGAATTCATTGAGACTAGATAAGGAAATTTTGAAATAAAAGTTAGAAATTAAAACATTATAAAATAGAAATAATTAAAAGTTAGGCATTAGCACCGATAGTAAAACAGGATATCCCACCAGGGAATAGCACAAAATAGCAGGGAAGGGATGGACTAGTCAAAAAGTGGTTTCAGGAAAATTGACTACTTGGGGTAAAAAAATAGTTCCCAGATTATGGAGTTAAATGCAAAACAAATTATTAAAAATTGGAGGAAAGTATATGTGAATATTTAACTATATATAAGGATAAAGGTAATGGACACTATTTTTATTTCTATTCATTTACTTATTTTAAGATTTTATTTATCTTTAGAAGGGAAGGGAAGGAGAGAGGGAGAGAAACGTCAATGTGTGGTTGCCTCTTGTGCATCCCCTGCTGGGAACTGGCCTGCAACCCAGGCATGTGCCCTGACTGGGAATTGAACCGCAATTCTTTGGTTTGTAGGCCTGCTTTCAATCCACTGAGCCACACCAGCCAGGGCAATATCTTTAAATAAAAGCTTGATTATGGGTATAAATTTAAACTTGACCAATATAAATAAAATTGAAAGAAAAAAGGGAGTATGACAAATTTATTATTTACATACACATGGGGAAGAAAGTCATATGTATGTATATATGAAAGTAATATGCCAAAAGGATAAATAAAAGATATGAACAGGGAGATTTCATAAGCAGAAATACAAATGACCAATATGTGAATAAAAGTTTCAACCTTGCTTTGTGATTTTCAGAGCAGATACTGTATTTTGTTTTTCTTTTTAAAAAAATTTATTGATTATTTTAGGGAGAGAGAAACATTAATGTGATGTTCCACTCATGCATTCATTGGTTGGTTCTTATATGTGCCCTGACAAAGGACTGAACCACAGCCTTGGTTTATTGGGAGAAATACTATGTTTTGAGTATAATTTTGAAAAGAGAACTGGATACCATTGTATCAGGAAGTCTGAGATGATGTATCTTTGTATATGCTGCTCCTGAGAGGGCAAACTGTTTTCAGTGAATAAGTTAGCTGTGTATATCAAGATCTTTAAAAACGGTCCCAGCTTTTGATTGTCGAGTCCACTTCTAAACATTAACACCATGAAGAGAATAATCAGAGTTTGGGGAAGCTGATTCTTATGTAACCACATGAAATATAGTATTTGGAGTAGAAGACAAATAATATAAAACCCCACAATAAGGGATTGGTTAAAAATGTAATTTTCAGGCCTGGCTGGTGTAGCTCAGTGGATTGAGTGCGGGCCTGCAAACCAAAGGGTGCAGTTCGATTCCCAGTCAGGGCACATGCTGGGTTGCAGGCCACGTCTCATCAGGGGATGCACGAGAGGCAACCATACATTGATATTTCTCTCCCTCTCTCCTTCCCTTCCCCTCTAAAGATAAATCAGTAAAATCTTTAAAAAATTTTTAAAAAGCCCCATAAATTTAATTATGTGGAAAACTGAAGCCTTTACAAAGCTTACTTTTGAAGAAAATTTCAAGAAATGAGAAAATGCTCAGAGTATGAGAAACATACAGCGTGATCCTAATTTGGCTAGAATAGTGTCAAGCAGGAAGTTTTCAATAAATGTTAGCTACTATCATTATTGAGAATTTCAAACCTTCCAATGATCATTTGTTCGTTGTCGGTGCACGCATCACTCAGTGACCTGTGTCTTGAATGTTCCACCTGTGTGAGACAGTGGGGCAGGTTAGGGGGTTGGAGGCTCCCGTCCCCTTCTTCCCTGGGCCTTCAGCAGGCCCTGTCTCTGGCTGGGCAGTGCCATCTAGAGGCTTCTAGCCCACAGGGCAGCCGTCCTTGCAGCCTCTGAAACAGGGCTCCAGCTCTGGGGAGGGATGCTTGTTTTCTGGAAACCCCTGAGAACATCAACACCAGAAATACCCTTCAACAAGCCTTATGTCAAGAAACCTGTGGGGCAACATTTCTTAAAATGTGGTATTTCTCAAAATCACTGTTGGCTTGTGGGAGACTTAATATAATGAAGATCCAGAGCACACTCTCCCTCCAGGGAGTACGTCCACCATGTCTCTCCTTTTCCCTTCTTTCTTCCCTGCAGGCCTGCATCTCCTAAACTCTGAGGGTCCCCAGGAGACTTCCAGCCAGAAGAGCAGCAGCAGCAGCAGCAGCAGCAGCTTGTCCTGGGATAACCCTTGAACCTGTCTCCAAGGCCCCATATTCTCTGACTCTCCAGTGAGCTGAGAGCAGGCCCACCTTGGCTGTCTGTTACTGCTTCCTCTATTCTGTCTTTCCTTGCTTCACTGTTCCCACTTCTAATACATGTATTCTCAATTAAAAAACATAAAAGACCCAGGAACCATCTCAAGCCCCATGAATCAGACCTTGCAGGGGGGAGCAGGGTTGCTGAGCATCTAGAATTTCCATGTTCCCCACATGATTCTGATACATGTTGCATTTGAGAGCTTCCACCTAGACCACTGATAGTTATAATTTAATGGGAGTGGGGGGCTTGGTACAGAGCCTTTGACCTTCCTAGGAACATACACGTAAGTAAATTTTAGTAGGATCCTTGACTGAATGTTAAGACTTTTTTTAAAAAAAGATTTTATTTATTTATTTTTAGAGAGGGAGAGAGGGAGAGAAATATCAATGTGTGGTTGCTTCTCGTGCCTCCCTTGCTGGGAACTGGCCCACAACCCAGGCATGTGCCCTGACTGGGAATCGAACCTCGGTTGTTTGGTTTGCAGGCCTGTGCTCAATCCACTGAGCTGCACCAGCCAGGGCTGAATGTTAAGACTTTAAAAAAATTATATATTTTATTGAATATGCTATTACAGTTGTCCCATTTTCCTCCTCCATCCTCCATGTTCCCCCCTCAGCATTCCCCCCTTAGTTCATGTCCATGGGTCATACATATAAGTTTTTTGGCTTCTACATTTCCTAAATTATTCTTAACCTCCCCCTGCCTATTTTATACCTACCAATCATGCTTATTCCCAGTAGCTTTCCCCCATTCTCCTCCCTCTCTGTCCCTGCTGATAACCCTCTACAGATCTCCATTTCTGTGATTCTGTTCCTGTTCTAGTTGTTTGCTTAGTTTTTTTTAAGGTTCAGTTGTTGATAGTTGTGCATTTGTTGTCACTTTACTGTTCATATTTTTGATCATCCTTTTCTTAGATAAATCCCTTTAACATTTTATATAATGAAGGCTTGGTGATGATAAACTTCTTTCACTTTACCTTATTTGGGAAGCTCTTTATCTGCTCTTCCATTCTAAATGATAGCTTTGCTGGAGCAATCTTGGATGTAGGTCCTCACCTTTCATCACTTGGAATACTTCTTTCCAGCCCCTTCTTGCCTACAAGGTTTCTTTTGAGAAATCAGCTGACTATCTTATGGGAACTTCTTTGTAGGTGACTGTCTCCTTTTGTCTTGCTGCTTTTAAGATTCTCTCCTTATCGTTAGTCTTGGGTGATGTAATTATGATGCTCCTTGGTGTGTTCCTCCTTGGGTCCAACTTCTTTGGGACTCTCTGAACTTCATCGATGTCTATTTCCTCTGACAGGTTTCGGAAATTCTCCTTCATTATTTTTTCAAGTAAGTTTTCAATTTCTTGCTCTTCCTCTTCTCCCTGTGGCACCCTTATGATTCAGATGTTGGAAGGTTTAAAGCTGTCCCAGAGATTCCTAAGCCTTTCCTCATTTTTTTTGAATTGTTGTTTCTTCATTTTGTTCTGGTTAAATCTTTCTTTCTTCCTTCCTTCTGCTCCAAACTGTTGATTTGAGTCTCGTTTTCCTCTGTCACTGTTGGTGCACTGTACATTTTCCTTTATTTCAGTTTTCACAGCCTTCACTTTTTCCTCTTTTGCAACTATATTCAGTCATTTCTGTGAGCATCCTGATTACCTGTGTTTTGAACCCCACATCTGATAGGTTGGCTGTCTCTTTGTTATTTAGTTATATTTTTGGAGCTTTGATCTGTTTTTCTTATTTGGGTAATATGTATACATATTTTTTGTCTCTGATGGCCTGTTACATTGTAAGGGGCAGAGCCTTAGCTATTCGCCAGGGCAGGGCAACTCCCCTTGCTATGTTGTGTCACTGTATGTGGGAGAGAGGTCTGAGAGGGAACAATGCCACTTGCTTGGCTCTCAGCCAGCTTTCAGACACCTCCCCCACTACCCACAAGCAAATTAGGCCCTTCTTGTGCTGATTCCTGGGTGGTTGAGTTTGCGTAGGTTAGAGGACCCTGTGGGTCTCTCCAACAGGCTCTTCTGTGAGGCTGGGAGTTTCTTCTTCTGCTGCAGC
The DNA here is from genome assembly GCF_021234435.1 of Artibeus jamaicensis. NCBI lineage: Eukaryota > Metazoa > Chordata > Mammalia > Chiroptera > Phyllostomidae > Artibeus > Artibeus jamaicensis. The sequence goes on along the minus strand of NW_026521939.1, from coordinate 8,583,991 downwards.
TCCCACAGATTTTTATAGTCAGAGTTTTTTAGGCTTTAGTTCTCCACAGTGGAACCCTGGGTGGCACACTGTCTCTCTGCCCAGTTGTTTCTCCCAGTTTGCCTGCACACAAATGTGGGACTGCCCAGTTCTCCAGGTTGGCCAGCTGCCACCTTGCTGCACATTCTCTCCACCCTGGCTGCCTGTTTCTGCCCCTTCTACTGGTCTGGATGAATGTTTCTTCTTTAACCCTTTGGTTGCTGGACTTCCATACAGTTTGATTTTCCAGCAATTCTGGTTATTTTTTGTTTTTAAATTTGTTTTTGTCCTTCTTCCGGTTGTGCAAGAAGGTAAAGTGTATCTATCTATGCCTCTATCTTGGCTGGATGAATGTTAAGACTTTTTTAAGAGCAGTTTTAGGATCACAGCAAAATTGTGAGGAGATACAGAGATTGTTCATATACCCCTGCCCCCACATGCCAAGCCTTCCCCATTTTCAGCATCCCTACCACAGTGGTACTTTTGCACAGTGGTGCATTGATGAACCTACACAATACATCATTGTCACCCAAAGTCCATTGTTGACATGATGATTCACTCTTGGTGTTGTACATTCTGTGGGTTTGGACACATGTACCCATCACTGTGGTTTCATACAGAGTATTTTTGTTGCCCTGAAAATCCTCTGTGTTCCACCTTTTCATTTCTTCCTCTGCCATAATTCCTGGAAATCACTGACGTTTCTGTCTCCAAACTTTCACTTTTTCCAGAATGCCTTGGAGTTGGAATCATACAGTATGGAGCCTGTTCAGACTGGTTTCTTTCACTTAGTAATAGATAGTAAGCGTCCTCTGTATCTTTTCATGGCTTAATAGCTCATTTTTAGTGCTGAGTAATATTCCCTTGTTTGAATGTATGGAAGTTTGTGACTAAAGCTGTTGGAATCATCCATGAGCTGGTTTCTGTGGGGACATAGTATTTAGCTCCTTTGAGTAAATACCAAGGAGCCAGATTGCTGGAATATATTTAGTTTCGTAAGAAACTGCCAGACTGTATTCCAAAGTGGCTGTACCATTTTGCACTCCCATCAGCAGTGAGGGAGAGTCTGTTGCACTACATCCCCACCAGCACCTGACGTTGTTAGTGTTCCAGATTTTGGCCATTCTAATCGGTGGTTAGTGGCCCCTCACTATTTTAATTTGCCTTTCCTGATGACATATGCTGTGGAGCATTTTCTCATGTGCTTATTTGCCATCTGTATATCTTCTTTGGTAAGGTGTCTGGTAAGATCATTGGCCCATCTTTTAATCAGGTTGTTTGTTTCTTATTGTTGAGTTTGAGAGTTCTTTGTATGTTTTGGGTAACAGTCCTTTATTGCATGCATCTTCTGCAAATATTTTCCCCCAGTCTGTGCTTATCTTTGAATTCTCTTGACATTGTCTTTCATAGAGCAGAAATTATTAATTATAATGCAGTTCAGCTTATCGCTGACGTCTTTCATGGATTGTGCATTTGGTGTTGTATCTAAAAAGTCATTGTTATACTCCAGGTCATTTGTCTAGGTCTCACCTATGTTATCTTCTGGGAGTTTTATAATTTTACATTTTCAGTGTAGGTCTGCAATCCACTTTGGGCTAATTTCTGTGAAGGGGATAGGTGCTGTGGCCAAAGCCACAGTGAGCCCTGGATGGAGGAGGAAGGCTACCTGTCCTGCTGCCTACAAACCCTCCAGGCATGAGCAGGGCTGGCCCATTTGCCCACATTCTCTGGAGAAGGAGGAAGCCCTATTTTTGTTAGTCTGCACACTAGTCTCTGACACAGAGATGGCTGTAACTTTTAAAAATTTCTATTTTATAAAATAAGCAGTGATTTGAGTGTAAAAGTAAAATTCTACATGTACCATTTTTGTATAATTTCTCTCTTTTGAGCAACATACAGAAGTTAGTAACTAATACCTTACTGATACAAGGTACATGAGAAAAAGTATCAGAAAATAGGGTTTTGTAAGTCTTGGTTCATCACCTATTAATGCTGTGACCTTGGCTGAGTTACTATCTTCTAAGTTTTCTCATCTGTAAGAGAGGATTAACAATAGAGTCTTACCTGTGGCAGAGACTGCTTGTTATCCTCAAAGATCCTTTCTCGCCTGGGCATACGGCCACTGCAAATAATGACTATTTCGCAACGTCCTTTGCAGCTATGTATAGCCAGGTGACCAAGTTCTGGCCAATGGGACATAGGTAAAGGTGGTGTGGGAAACTTCTGGGGGTGTTTCTCTTCTCCTCCCGAGCTGGATTGCAGGTGTCATGGCTGGAGACGGGGCAGCTATGTGCAACATGAGGACTGGAGAATGGAGGGCATACACGATAGAGAAGTAAACAGAACAGAGTTGTTTCCCTGACAATGGGGAGCTGCCACATAAGCCCTGGAACACTTTATATCAGATTTTTATGTCACAGAAAAGAAAACTTCTACCTTATTTAGGTCACTGTCATTTTGGGTCTCTTCTCACTTGTAACTTAACTTACTTATAATACATGCATGACCTCATAGATTTCTTGGGAAAATTACATGAGATACTGAGTACCGCCTGTTTGTCACAATAGCTAGCACATTATAAACACTCAGTAAATGTGAGCTCCATCTTAGTAGCTTTTCTAGCATCTGATTATAATAACTGTCCCTCATCCCCAGTGAGATTTCTAGTGAAGAGTCCTGCAAAGAAGAGTTATCAAGATTGTTTTGACTTTTTTTTTTGGTTCCAAACAGTTACAAAAAAAAAAAAAGAAAACAGTATTATCAAAAATAACTAATTGAACCAGAAACAATTTCATTTGAGCTCTTCTGTTCTCCTGTTTACTTAGTTCTAGTTGACAAAGCTCAGCCTTGCACATTCACATGGTATTTTAACTGGAAAATAAGTCATGCATTCTTTTAAATAGCCACGTTTATAAACACAAGCCTAATTGTTCTACATTTGAAACCCAGCCTTTCAAAACAATTCAGGTGCATTCTTCTCCTTGGCATTTTCCATTTGAAAAAAAACACATTGGAATGTTTTCCAGGAGTCAATGGCCCCAGTCCAACTTAGTGCTTTGTATTGTTTGGATGGTCCATTTATCAAATATTCAATATCCAATTAATGTTTGTTGACACAATAGTTTCTAGACCTCATTTAGCTTTCAAGTTCTCTGATTCTGCAAACCATTGGCAGTCTAAAGAATGCAAACCTGGATTCCTAAGGAATCCTAAGGGAAAAAGAATGAAGACAGTAAAACTGAAGAATGGAAATTGTTACAAGGTTCATTATCAATGACTGAAAGGAAAGAGACATTAAATGATACATTTTAATGTTTAAAAAATGCAAAAATTCAAAACTGTGAGCAATAACATCTGGGGGGAGAATAGTACCCAATACTACTCTACAATGATACAGTTTAAAAGAAATAGTGCTCATATTTTTTATTATGATGTAAAGCTGTACTTTACATGTTAACTCAATTTTACAGTAAAGAAAATTATTTCTGTAAAGTTGTAGAGAAACTACTGTACAGGTAGTTCCAACTTAAAAATGGATCTTATATTAAGACTCATTGAGTTGGTACATAAATTGGAAAATATCTCCTCTTTGGAAAATAGTAAGGTGACAATGTTTCCCCAGCTAGCCCAACAGGTCCATTTACACCAAATAGTAGTGGAATCATACATTTATAAGTGTAGTTTGAGTTCTGGGACCCAGGAGAATCATTAACTTCATTTGTTGAGACAACCATGTTTTTCTTTTTAAAGTTAAGAAAAATTAAGTACCCCTTATTCTTGATTTACATCTGATTTTTTTTAGGTTAATTTGTATCAAGGTTTTCACTGCCCTTCCCAGAAAGATAGATGCTAAGTCCTTTTAATGTGCTTGATAAGGCACTCATCCCTATTCGTGAAAACAATTTTTGGTTGTTATTAAAGCATGCCTAGTATTTGGGCAAAAATAAAATCTAAGAAGTTATGATTAGACAGCTCATCCTGTGCCTTGTTGGCAGGCAGACCTTCGAGGGTTTGGGAGGAGATGAGTGGATCAAGGAATAAAAAGCAAGAGAATTTCTGAGAATAGTTTCTGCAGTCAGGATTCGAGAATACCTGCCTCATGGATCAAGAATTCAGTTGGCTGCTGGCATCGCTATGATTTCAGCATGAATGCTCTTTGTGGCCACTTCTTGCCGACGCTTTCTTCAGAACCCCCAATTTTTGGGTTATTCCCTGTACTAGTTTGCTAAGGCTGCTGCAGCAAAGTGCCACAAACTGGGTGGGTGGAACAACAGTTTATTCCCGAAGTTCACGGTGCTGACAGGGCTGGTTCCTTCTGAGGGAAGGGAGGGAGAATCTGATTCTCTTGCCAGCTTCTGGAAGCCAGAGGCATTCCCCAGCTTGTGGATAGGTGGCTGTATTCTCCCTCTGTGTTTACAAGGTCTTTGTGCATGTCTTTATGTTCAAATTTTCTCTGTATAAGGACAGCAGTCCTGTTGGATTGGGGTCCACCCTGATGGCCTCATTTTAGCATGATTACCTCTGCGTAGGCCCTATCTTTAAGTGTGGTCATATTCTGAGGTCCTGGGAGTTAGGACTTAACATCTTTTTTTGGAGGAGGCCCAATTTAACCCATAACATCCGCCCTCCTCACAGGAGTTTCTACACGTGTGTGGCTAGCCAGGGCTTCCACCCAGCTCTCTCTGACTTTCCACAGTGCACCTCATGTTTCTCTAGAGCTCAGTATTTAGTGATGTGAAAGGGGAGCTGCCGATTGCACACGAATCTTTGGAAGTGTTTCGTGCAGAAATCTTTGAAGGAACTGTGAGTGAATCCAGGTGGCTCCCATTCCAGGTAGGCAGGCTGAGGACAAGGAACCTGCTTACAGTTCCCTGGATTTGGAGGAACAGAAAAAGACTCTGAGGGAAGACTTTGCCTGGGAGTTGGCACAGTCGCGTGCTTGAGAAGGACACACTCAGGGCCACCTGCCTGAGCTGGAATCTGGCTCTTGAACTCACTAGTTACATGACCTTGAACAAGTGATATGACCACTCTGTGCCTCAGTTTCCTCATGTGTAAATGGTGCTACAAATGGTAGCTACCTCATAGAATTAGAAGAGGGGTTATGCATAGGGTGTGCGTAGTGTTCTGCCTGCTACTCAGTGACTGTCCACTAAGGGTTAGTTGGTTGTTGTCCATTTCAGGGCCATTCTCAAAGGGTCTGTGGTGACCCTTGTCCTGCAGGCCCTGTGCAGCATGGGCATGGGGGAGCTTGGACTTGTAGTCAGGCACGCCCGTGTGAGAATCCTGGCTCCTCTGCTTGATTGTGCAGTCTTGGGTGACTGATTTGCTTCAGGTCTCTAGGTCTCAATCTCCTGTTATTAAATGGAGGAAATGTTATTACTAATCATAGAGGCTTATTGTGAGGCTTGCAGATTATTCATTCACTCTGCAAATATTTATTGTGATCCTTTGCTATAGGAGTCTGGAGATAAACACCAAACAATAAGGGAATTATTTAGCAAGTTCAAAGGATGTGAATGCTATAGAAAAAAAAAAAGCAGAGAATGGGAGAGAGGGGTAAAGGGAAAGAGAGGAAGTAGCAATTTTATAAAGGGACATTTGAACAAGATCTGAAGGGGAGAATGGAGTGAGCCATGTTGGCAGGGACAGTGCAAAGGCCCTGGGGCAGCAGTGATCCTGGTAGGTTTGAGGGACAGCACTGGAGCCAGTATGGCTGGAGAAGAGCAGGGGAGAGGAGAGAGGAGGAGGTGAAGACAGACAGGGTCCAAGGGTGCTGGAAGGACCTTGGCCTTACAAAGAGGTCAAGTTTAGCCTTGGATACATTCCACACTTATTTTCTAGGCACTGCCTTTGTCCCAGGAACTATGCTGCCTGTTGGGAATAGTTCAGGCCTCAAAGAGCTCAGCCCTGCACCTGGAAACCATTGGGGGTTTGCAAATCAGCTGTCTGGGAAGTCTCTGGGGCTGTATGCGAGTCTGTCTGCTTAATTTGTGACCAGAAATATACTCTGAAAGCCTTTGGAAGCAGAACAACCACCACTTTTCAACATCCAGTGGCTTGCTTATTAGAAATAATTTAAAAACTTTTTATTTTTTAAAAATATATTTTATTGATTATGCTATTACAATTGTCCCTTTCCCCCCTCCATTCCCCTCCACCCTGCACACCCCCTCCCCTTACATTCCCCCTTCCTTTAGTTCATGTTCATGTGTCACATTTTCTTTAGCTTCTACATTTCCCCTACTATTCTTGCCCTCCCCCTGTCTATTTTCTACCTACCATCTATGCTACTCTTTCTCTGTACCTTCTCCCCCCTTCTCCTCCTCCCATTCCCCTGTTGCAAACCCTCCATGTGATCTTCATTTCTATGGTTTGCTCCTGATCTAGCTGTCTTCTTAGTTTGCTTTTGTTTTAGGTGTCGTTGTTAATAACTGAGTTTGCTGTCCTTTCACCGTTCATATTTTTTATCTTCTTTTTCTTAGATAAGTCCCTTTAACATTTCATATAATAATGACTTGGTGATGATGAACTCCTTGAATTTGATCTTATCTGAGAAGCACTTTATCTGCCCTTCCATTCTAAATGAAAGCTTTGCTGGATAGAGCAATCTTGGATGTAGGTCTTTGGATTTCATGACTTGGAATACTTCTTTCCAGCCCCTTCTTGCCTGTAAGGTCTCTTTTGAGAAATCTGCTGACAGTCTGATGGGAACTTCTTTGTAGGTGACTGTACCCTTATCTGTTGCTGCTTCTAGGATTTTTTTCTTCATTTTAATCTTGGGCAATGTAATTATGATGTGCCTTGGTGTGTTTCTCCTTGGGTCCCCCTTCTTTGGGACTCTCTTAGCCTCCTGGACTTCCTGGAAGTCTATTTCCTTTGCCAGATTGGGGAAGTTCTCTTTTATTATTTGTTCAAATAAGTTTTCCACTTGTTGCTCTTCTTCTTCTCCTTCTGGTACCCCTATAATTCCGATGTTGGAGCATTTAAAGATGTCCTGGAGGTTCCTAAGCCTCTCCTCATTCCTTTGAATTCTTGTTTCTTCATTCTTTTCTGTATGGTTGTTTCTTCCTTCCTTCTGGTCCACTCCCTTGATTTTAGTCCCAGTTTTGTTTCTATTACTATTGGTTCCCTGTGTATTTTGTTTCATTTCACTTAGTGTAGCCTTCATTTTTTCATCTAATTTGTGACTAAAATCAACCAGTTCTGTGAGCATCCTGATCACCAGTGTTTTGAACTGTGCATCTGATAGGTTGGCTATGTCTTGGTTACTTAGAAGTATTGGCTCTGGGGCTTTGAGCTGTTCTTCTTGAGCCATAATGTTTTGGTCTGTTTGCGACTGTTACATATGAGAAGCGGGTCAACCAGTCGCTGGGTTGTGACTGGGGGTGGAATCAGAAAGTGAGCAATGGTGTTTGTTTAGCTCTCTCTCAGATTTTGGTCCCCTCTGCCACTTCCCACAAGCAAACTGGGCCCTTCTCATGCTGGTTCCTGGGTGGGTGGACTTGTGTACATTCTAGGACCATGTGGGTCTCCCCAGCGAACTCTCCTGTGAGGCTGGGCGCCTGTCCCGGCACCTCAACACCTGAAAGTCTTTCCAATCGGTGCTTTTAGGCTTTATTTCCCCTGCACTGGGGCCCTGGGTTGCACGGTCTGTCTCACTGACCGTTTTTAAACCTGCCTGGTTTACCTGCATGCGAATGTGTGTCTGCAGTCAGCCAGCTGCCTTGTGCGCCTCACTGGGTTTGCTGTTTTCTCCCAGTGCCTGTGTCTGCCGACCACCACTTCCTCCTGCTGGGACGCCTCTCCTCCAGCCCCCGACTCTGCCCCTCTTACTGGTCTGGATGAATGGTTTGTTGCTGTTGTTGGACTTTGGTACCATTCAATTTTCTGTCTGTTTTGGCTATGGTTTTGTCTCTAAATCTTTGCTGTCCTTAAATTTGGTTGTGTGAGGAGGTATAGTATTTCCACCTATGCCTCCATCTTGGCCGAAAAAAATTATTTTTTCTTAAGGGTGATTGAAACCCACACCTTACTTGGGTCTCTTTTTCTCCTATCCCCACTGGTGGCTGAATTTGGTTTATTTGTCTTTTCATACAGTCTTCAGGTAGAGCTCTACCAGCCTTTGAGATGATACAGATAATATATTCTTCTAAAGCACAGGGATTTTTATTATTCAAACCTTTAAAATGTTAGTCTATTAAATTTGGAACTTGAATCAGTTGGGGACTTCAACTAGGCTCTTTTCCTCCCTCCTCCCTTAGCTGCCCTTTTCTATCCTTCCTCACCTCCCTCCTCCCTCTCCTTCTCATGCTCTCCCAACCCTCTTCTCCATTTCTTTCTTTCTTTTTTTAAAAAAAATTGTTTATTTATTTTTAGAGAGAGAGGAAGGGAGGGAGAAAGAGAAGAAGAGAAACATGGATTTGTGTGAGAAATACATTGATTGGTTGCCTCTCACACACCCCTTTGGGGACCTGGCCTGTAACCCAGGAATGTGCCCTGACTGGGAATCACACTGGAAACTTTTTGGTTTGCAGGCCAGAGGTCAGTCCATTGAGCCACACCAGCCAGGGTTCTGGTCCATTTCTTTTCCCCATCCCTTCTTCCCATTTCTCCTGTGTGGGGGCAACTTCCTTGCGAGTACCCTGGAGTGCCACGGACACGAGTGAATATGGCTGAGACATGATGTGATCTGCTTGGGGAGGAGAAGTGAGTAGTGGCCAGTTTCTCAGGGGAAAAAGGCCAGCTGCAGCCAGTTTCTCTGAGGAGAAAAAGGCCTGGAGCCCCATGGTCCATAACCTTTTATTGGATTCTAATACATAGGAATAGAGGGAGGGAAGGATCAAACAGTAGATAACATTTCAAAGAAATCTGAGGGCTTACTATGAGTCTGAGTCTGTCAGGAACAGAGTTTTAGGGTTTCCTGCTTGAACCCTTAACATGTGAATGAAAGCACTCTTAGCAGAGCAAATTTCACAGGTTTATCAGCAAGTCTTTGTGATGCCAGATTTTTCCCCAGGACATGCTCTGGCAAGGCAAGGAGCTGAACCCCTCCCCATCAGGTATTCAGGCTTAAGGGGATTAGAGCCAGAAAGCACTTCTCCCAGAGAACATGGGGACTCGGGCTATGTCAAAGCTAGGGGGTGAGAGTCGATTGCTCTCTCTTTGTTGCAGCCCCCCAGTCCTTCCATGAAGGCCTCCCAAGTGATTGAGTCTGGCTTAGGTTGTGACGAGTCTTACCCATCATTGACTTCCAACCAAGCTTTGGGGGCAGGGAAAGGAAACTGAGGCAGCATTTGCTACCAGAGACAAGCTTTGTCTCCTGCAGCTGGCACTCCAAAGGTCGTCCCTTGCCCTTAGCCACAAGGGGTCGAGATACAATTCCTAAAACCAGGCAGAGCGGTCTACAAGACTCCTGTCCTACCCTCTCCCTCCTTTCTCTCCCCCTCCCACTCCTCCCTCCCTGTCTCTTCTCCCTGATCTCTGAGTTCCTTCCCGGTTTTGTTCACTTTAGATGATGCTTGTTTCTGTGCCTGTGTGTCATCTGTTTCTACACTGTATCTGTCTCTACTTCAGCAGTGTTTTTGTTGAAGCCAGATACGTCCTTGTTTTGAGGGACCGACCCATGCACTGTAGGATATTTAACAGCGTCCTTAACCTCCACCCTTTAGATACTAGTAGCAGCCCTCCCCCCAGTTGTGGTGATGAAATGTCTTCAGACATCCCCACATGTCCCCTGGGGGACACAGTTTTTGGACCTACTGGTGAGTCTCCCTCATCTCTGTGTGTCTCTTATGAACTCCACCTCTCTCTGTCTCTGGCCAACAGGAGCCAGTAATCAGGGCTGAACCGTCTTCAGGGCTGGGAAGCCAGGCTGTATACCCCCCCATCCCCCGCTCCATACTCTGCTTCTTCCTTCCATGGGGGTTGATCTGGCAAAAGAGCGGGAGTGAGCAGAGGGGTGAGAACTTTGAGCAGTGCTCCTCATGTGAGCCTTGGAGCACCTGAAAGATCATGGTGGGGTGAGGGTGGGCTTGTTAAAGCTGGAGCTCCTTGGGCTTCACTCCAGCCTCAGACCATTTCAGACCCACTGTTTTAGGCTCTGGATGAAACAATGGCTTGTGGCCTGTGGCTGGGACTTTAAGAGCTGCCTCAGCATTGAGTTACTACTGTATACCATGGGCTTTCCCATCTCTACTGCAGCAAATTTTCAAACAGTAATTCCTAAGTGCCAAGGGTCTCCTGAATTCCCAGTGGCTGCTGCTCTGACTGTGCCCTACACAGGGGGCTGATGTAGCTGGGGTCAGTTGCATCTAAATTCTAAGCTCTCAGGTGAGCCCTGCTGCCTAGAAACCTGAGTGTGGCCTGTGCACTGTCCAGGATGTACATACCCTCACTGCTGACAGTACTTCCAAGGTGCGGTCATCTTTCTCTCCGTGAATCCCCACATTTGGCCCCAATTCTCTACTCCAGGTAAACTGTGAAGTGCTGCCCCAACCAGTCCCCTGCTGCGAAGGTCTTCAGTCATTCCTCTCCTTTCCCCCTCGAACAATAGAGGGAGGGGCCACAGCAGTGCTGAAGGCTGCAGAATGGCAGAGCGTGGTCCCACAGACCTGACCTGGAAATGCAGATTCTGCCTTTGAATAGCTGTGTGATCTTGGACAAGTCACTTCACCTCTCTGAGCCTCTTTCCCTCTTCTGTAAAATAGGGGTAATACCACCCAGTGGCATATGTATCTTATATGACACCTATAATGGATCTTCTTTTTACAGCTTTATTCAGATATAATTCACATACTATATACTAAACCCATTGAAAGTACAATTTGATGGGTTTTTTTGCACATTACATTATTCATTTAGAAATTTGTGGTAAAATATATATCACATAAAATGTACCATGCCTTGACCATTTTTAACTGTACAAATCAGTATTGTTAATTACATTACCACCTTCTTTTCTCTACCACAAAATGATCTGTGATTGTCATGTGAACCCTTAGAAGGAAGATACCTACTGAGAAGGGTTCCTGGTGGCTAATTGGGCTCAAATTTTAAAATAACAAAGCCTAGTAACCATTTCTACACAGGGGCATCTCATGCTAGCTGCACTTCAGGGAGAAGCCAGCACTGAGCTACCTGCCTCTGCACTGAACTGCCTGCCTGCACTGTGTCTCTGCCATCTGAGCAGGCCCTTATAAAGGAGTTCCTGGAATCCTATTTCAATCAATAAGACAGGACTGAGGCTTGCCCCATCCAATCAGAGCTGAGCAGCTATATTTTTGCACCCTCAACAACATTTCACTGACCAATCAGTGTAACTTGATTCTGACCAATCAGGAAAATGCCTTTGGACCAATCATACCTCAGGGATTGGAGTCCTCTGTACATGAGGGCAGACTGATTGGGGACCAGGGGTGGGAACTTCTCTCTGCATAAGCCAGCTCCCAGCTGTATAAGTACACCTTCCCTTCCCATTGAAGACTGAGGACTGTTTTCCCAGCTGAGCTGAAACACTGAAGATGTCTTGTGGAAGCAGAGCTTGAGAGGGGTCTGGCCCTAGGGCTGCCTATTACAATTGAGCTATTTTGCACTGAATAGAGTTTAGTTTTTCACTGTACCCCAAATTGGGGATTCTTGTTGGTGCTGAATTGATGCCAACAACCAGACCTGTGCTTGAAAGTCACTGACAGTCATGAATGTCTTGATTTGCTCTTTTGTTTTAAAACAATGATTAATGACTAAAAGAGGCATTTATATTAAGATGCTATTCAAATTCAATAACTGTTTCACATGTGAACTTGCAGTTCCCACCATGTCACTGACCTAACTTGTAGACACAAAATTCCAAGATTCACCATGCTGACAGAATGGCAATAACTCCAGCTCTGTGTCCTCATCACAGCGTCCTCTCTGTCTATGTTGACTCTGCTGTCTGCACTCAGACACCAAGCATCAAAGCAGTGTTGGGCACTCAGACTGCATCCAGAGGGAGTGCAAATGATACCCAGGCATCTAGGAATTTACTCTTAAAACAAGTGCTGTGTTGCTGAGTGTCCTCAGAATGAACTTCCATGTAGGATACAATGTTTACTAAAAGATAGGTAATAAAAAGTTCTGACTTGAAGTTTCCATATATATTATTAAAACTCAAGTCAAAGCAGCCGCTGTTTAGAACTTCAACAAATGAAAGATATTTTGGGGGAAGAGGAGAGCGTGGTTCCCATAGTGACAACAAAAAGTGGTCCAGCTTGTCATCAAATTTATTGTTGTTTTAAGTTCTGCCTAAAGATGTAACCCCTGATGGCCTGCCACAGTTGGACCATGTCCTCCCCCCTGCTGAGATATGGGTTGAGGATTAGCAGTTATGTGTAGGAAGCACACAGCATGCTCCTCGTGTGCAGTGGGTGTTTGATGCATAACTAAAGCCTCTGTCATGATCAGTATGGTTCTTCCACAAACTGGCTGTCCACTGCTTGTTTAGAAATGTTTCTTTTTTTTTAAATTATATTTTATTCATTATGCTATTACAGTTGTCCCAATTTTCCCTCTTTGTTCCCCTCCACCCAGCACACCCCACTCCTTCAGGCAAGCCTCACACCAATGTTCATGTCCATGGGTCATGAGTAAAAGTTATCTGGATACTTCATTTCCTGTACTGTACTGTATATCCCCATGACAACTCTGTAACAACCAGTTAGTACTTCTTAAATCCCCTCACCTCTTCACCCATTCCCCCACACCCCTTCCCCTCTGGCAACCATCAAAGTGCTCTCTGTATCCATGATTCTGTCTCTGTTCTTGTTTGCTTAGTTTGGTTTTTAGATTCAATTGCTGATAGATATGTAATTTTTGCCATTTTATTGTTCATAGTTTTGATCTTCAAGTCCCTTTAACATTTCATATAATAATAGTTTGGTGATGATGAACTCCTTTAGGTTTTTCTTGTCTGGGAAGTTCTTTATCTGTCCTTCAATTCTAAATAATATCTTTATTGGGTAGAGCAATCTTGGCTGTAGGTTTCTGCTTTTCATGACTTTGAAGATTTCTTGCCAATCCCTTCTAGTCCTCAAAATTTCTTTTGTGAAATCAGATGACAATCTTATGGGAACTCCCCAGTAAGTAACTAACTGCTTTTCTCTTGCTGCTTTCAAGATTCTTTATCTTCAAGTTTTGGCATTTTAATTATGACATGTCTTGGAATGGGCCTGTTTGCATCCATCTTGTTTGGGACTCTCTGTGCTTCCTGGACTTGCATGTCTATTTCCTTCAACAAATTATGGAAGTTTTCTTTCAATATTTTTTTAAGCGGTACAAAGATAATTTTATTATTTTTTTAAAATTTTTTAATTGATTATGCTGTTACAGTTGTTCTATTCTCCCCTTCATTCCCCTCCACCCTACCCCCCCATCCCCACCATTACCCCCCCTTTAGTTTATGACCATGTGTCTCAAGTCCTTTAGATTCTATATTCCCCATGCTACTCTTGCCCCCCCATCTATTTTCTATCTACTGTCTATGCTACTTATTTTCTGTACCTTCTCCCCCCTTCTCCTCCTCCCACTCCCCTGTTGCTAACCCTCCTTGAGATCTTCATTTCTATGTTTCCACTCCTGATCTAGCTGTCCTTTTAGTTTGCTTTTGTTTTAGGTGTGGTTGTTAATAACTGTGAGTTTGCTGTCCTTTCACTGTTCATGTTTCTTTAACTTCTTTTTCTTAGAGAAGTCCCTTTAACATTTCATATAATAAGGGCTTGGTGATGATGAACTCCTTGAATTTGATCTTATCTGAGAAGCACTTTATCTGTCCTTCCATTGTAAATGAAAGTTTTGCTGGATAGAGCAATCTTGGTTGTAGGTCTTTGGATTTCATGACTTTGAATACTTCTTTCCAGCCCCTTCTTGCCTGTAAGGTCTCTTTTGAGAAATCCGCTGACAGTCTGATGGGGACTCCTTTGTAGGTGACTGTCCCCTTAGCTCTTGCTGCTTCTAGGATTCTCTCCATTTTAATTTTGGCTAATGTAATTATGATGTGCCTTGGTGTGTTTCTCCTTGGGTCCACCTTCTTTGGGACTCTCTGAGCTTCCTGGATTTCCTGGAAGTCTATTTCCTTTGCCAGATTGGGGAAATTCTCCTTTATTATTTGTTCAAATAAGTTTTCCACTGGTGGCTGTGCCTTTCCCCCTTCTGGTACCCCTATAATTTGGATGTTGAAGCGTTTAAAGATGTCCTGGAGGTTCCTAAGACTCTCCTCATTTCTTTGAATTCTTGCTTCCTGACTCTTTTCTGTTTGGCCATTATTTGCTTTCTTCTGGTCCACTGCATTGATTTGAGTCCCAGTTTCCTTTTCATTGCTATTGGTGTCCTGTGCAATTCCATTCATTTCAATTAGTTTCGCCTTCATATATTTGTCTAATTTGTCGGTATAATCAACCAGTTCTGTGAGGATCCTGATGACCAGTGTTTTAAACTGTGCATCTGAGAGTTTTGCTATTTCTTCATCGCTTAGATCTATGGGCTGTGGGGCTTTGAGATCTTGCGACATTTTTGGTCTGTTCTGGCCCTTTAAGTGTGAGAAGCGGTGCCTTGGACTCCCAGGTCGCTGGGTTGTGACACGGTATGTGGGGGCGTGGTCAGAGTGGGGAAATGGCGGCGTCCTCCACAGCCGCGGGCTGCGGGACCCGCCCGGCCCGGTCCAACCGCCCACTCCCTCGCCTGTCCACTCGGGCACAAATGGGCGACCACAGTCAACACGCAGCACCGCTTCCCCGCTGTCTCCTCCACGGTCGCTTGCCTGGTGGCTCGCTCAGTGGCTCACTAGGTCCAACCCTGCGCCTGGATTCCGCACGTCTGGATTCTGCGCATCTAGATTCCGCGCCTGAGTCCGTCTGACCGAGTCCTCCTGGGCAACCCCTCACCAGCCGCTGGTTTCGCCCCTTACCGGTCAGGCTGAAGAATTTGTTGTTAACGGACTTCCGAAAAGTTCAATTTTCCGTGTTCTGGCTGTGTTTTCTGTTGCTAATATTTAGTTGTCTCTAAACTTGGTTGTGTGAGAAGGCACGGCACATCCACCTATGCCTCCATCTTGGCGGAAGTCTTCAATATTTTTTTAAAAAGATTTTTTATTTACTTATCTTTAGAGAGGAAGGGAAGGAAAAGGGAGAGAAATATCAATGTATGGTTGCCTGTCACAAGTCCCCTGCTGGGAACTGGCCTGCAACCCAGGTATGTGCCTTGACTGGGAATCGAACTGCGATCCTCTGGTTTGAAAGCCCATGCTCAATCCACTGAGTGACACCAGCCAGGGCTTTCTTTCAATATTTTAAAAAATAAATTTCCAAGCCCTGGCTGGCACAGCTCAGTGGATTGAGCGCGGGCTGCGAACCAAAGTGTTGCTGGTTCGACTCCCAGTCTGGGCACATGCCTGGGTTGCAGACCAAGTCCCACTTGGGGGCACACAATAGGCAACCACACATTGATGTTTCTCTCCTTCCTTTCCTCTCTCTCTAAATATAAATAAAAATAAAATCTTAAAAAATAGATTTCCAATTTCATGCTCTTTCTCTTCTTGTTCTGGCACCCTTATGGTGAGAATTTTGGACCTCTTCAAGTTGTCCCAGAGGCTGCTTATACTATCTTTGTTTTTTTTTTGAATTCTTTTTTCTTTTTGTTGTTCTGATTGGTTGTTTTTTGCTTCCTTATATTCCAAAGCACTGATTTAATTCTTGGCTTCATCCACTCTACTGTTGTTTTCCTGTAAATTGTTCTTTATTTCAATTAGTGAATCCTTCATTTATGATTGGATCTTTTTTATGCTGTTGAGGGCCTCACTAAGTTTCTTGAGCATCCTTATAACCAGTGTTTTGAACTTTGTATCTGATAGATTGCTTATCTCCATTTTGTTTAGTTTTTTTTTCTGGAGTTTTTATCTGTTCTTCCATTTGGGCCATGTTCCTTTGTCTCCTCAATTTGGTAACCTTCCTGTGTTTGTTTTGATGTATTAGGTAGAGCTGCTGTGACTCCCTGTCTTGGTAGTGTGGCCTAATGTAGTAGTTTTCCTGTAGGGACCAGTTGCACAGCCTCCGCTATAACCCATGCTGGGTACTTGAGGTACACCCTTAATCAAGTTGAGCCTTGATTGCTGTTGGCAGGTCAATGGGAGGGATTTACCCAGGCCAGTCAGCTTCAAGGACTGGCTGTGACCACTGATCATGAACCTCCAGCCTCCATGGAGGGGATCAGCTCTCTGGGAACAGGGTGGTTGTACTCCAATGTGGTCTGTAGTTGTCCACTGGGTGGTGGATTCCTGAGTGGTGTAGGCCTGAGGATCAGCTGATGGTCTTATGGGAACTTCTTTGTAGGTAACTCTCTACTTTCCTCTTGCTGCTTTTAAGATTCTCTCTTTATCTTTCACCTTCAGCATTTTAATTATATGTGTCTTGCTGTGGTCCTCTTTGGGTCTAACTTGTTTGGTACTCTTAGTGCTTCCTGGACTTGTATGTTTATTTCCTTTGCCAAACTAGGAAAGTTTTTTTTCCATTGTTATTTCAAATAAGTTTTCAATTTCTCACTGTTCCTCTTCTCCTTCTGGTACCCCTATAATTCAGATATTGGTATGTTTAAAGATGTCTCAGAGGTTCCTAAGCCTATCCTTATTTTTTTTAAATTCTTTTACCTTCCTGCTATTCTGATTGAATGCTTTTTCCTTCCTTGTGTTCCAAATGGTTGATTTGATTTTCATCTTCATCCTCTCTATTGTTTTTTCCCTGTAGATTTTTCTTTATTTTACTTAGTGTAACCTTAATTTTTTCCCTTATGCTTTTGCTGTACTCAGTGAGTTGTTTGAGCATCCTGATCACCAAGTGTTTTGAACTTTGTATCTGATAGGTTGGTTATCTCCATTTCATTTAGTTCTTTTCCTAGGGTTCTGTTCTGTTTTTTCACTTGGACCATATATCTTTGTCTCCTCATTTTGGCAGCCTCCATGTGTTTGTTTCTGTGTATTAGGTAGAGCTGCTTTGACTCCCTGTCTTAGAAAAGGCACCTGTAAATTGTGTGGGGTGGAGCTTTAGGTAATCCCCAGGGCAGGTCAACCCACTTCACTGCTTTGTGGCTCTATGTGGGGGGAGGGCTCAGAGAGGGGAAAGTGCCACTGCCTGGCTTCTGCAGGTTTGCCCAGCACTCTCCCTCTTTTCAATCACTTCACCCACTTCCCATATGTGACTGGTACCTTTCCAGCTGCTGCTCTGGGGGTGAATCCCAGAGTGGGTGAGTTTGCATATATTTAAGTCTGTGCAGGCCCTTTAAATGGACTCTCCTGAAAATCCAGGAGTTTCCTCCCCAACCCCAATCCCCATTAGTTTTTACTACCTGAAGTTCAGGGTATCTTTCTGGTTCTGGAACCCTGGGCTGTGTGGTCTGGCCTGGGGCTGGGATTGCTCACTCCAAGGTATTCTGATTCTTATCCACCACACATGAGCATGGGCAGCCTGTTCTACTGCCACTATGACCACCTCTTCATGCCACACCAGGTCTCCATGCTTCTCTGCACATCTCTGTGACTCCACTCCCCCTACCCATCTGGATGAATGTAGTTTCTTTAAATCTTTGGTTGTTGGACTTCCATATACCTCAATTTTCTGACAGTTCTGGTTGTTATTTTTTGAGATATAGTTGTAATTCTCTCTGTAGTTGTGTGAGGAGGTGAAGCATATCTACGTATGTCTTCATCTTGACCAGAAGTCCCTCAGTAGACAGTCTTATAGGAGAACACTTGTAGGTAACTAATTGCTTTTTTCTTGCTGCTTTCAAGATTCTCTCTTTATTGTTAACCTTTGGCATTTTAATTATAATGTGTCTTAGTGTGGGCCTCTTTGGGTTCATCTTGTTTTGGACTCTCTGTGCTTCCTGGATTGTATGTCTATTTCCTTCACCAAGTTAGGGAAGTTTCTTTCATTATTTTTTAAAATAGTTTTTCAATTTCTTGTTCTTTCTCCTCCTTCTGGCACTCCTATGATGCGAATGTTGGTATGCTTGAAGTTGTTCCAGAGGGTCCTTACATTATCTCATTTTTGGTATTCTTTTTGCTTATTTTTGTTCTCATTGGGTGTTTTTTGCTTCCTTATATTTTAAATTGCTGATTTTATTCTTGACTAACTGAAATGAAGAGCAATTTACAGGGAATCAACAGACAGGTGATCTTGAAAATCTCTTCATGAAGACAAATACTTGCCTCTGCACTGCCCAGATTGGGGGTGAGGTACAATAGCTTGCCAAGTATGGAGGGCATTGGGAAGAGACAGGTGGAGATGGGGTCACTTTTGAATAAAGTCCTCAGGACCTTCCATGCCACCCTGCTTCTTTCCTATTACCCTAGTGACTGCAGTGATACCTCCTGTTCACTGAAGTCTGGGCAGCTGGCAGGCCGGGAGGATACCACTCAGCAGTGCTGGGCCCAGCTGTGGCCATTATCTGCCAGCCACTCTCAGTGGACTCTGGGCCCTGTCACCTCCTTGCAATCCCTCCTGTCCTTCAAGGTGGACCCTGTAGTACAGAGGAGTCAGGTAACACATTTGCTCTAACACTTTGTTATGGGCTAAACTGTCACACCTCTTCCATTTATATGTTGAAGTCCTAACCCTTAGTACCTCAGAATATGACTGTATTTGAGATGGGGGTCTTTAAAGCGGTAATTAGATTAAGTTGAGGTAATTGGTGTGGGCCCTAAGCCAATATGACTGGTATCCTTACAAAAGGAGAAAATTTGGACATAGATACACATAGAGGGAGAACACTATGTAAACATGGAGATGGTCCTCTACAAGCCAAGGTGAGAAACCTCAGAGGAAGTCAACACACCAGCACCTTGGTCTCAGTCTTCCAGCCTCCAGAACCATGAGGATATGTTTCTGCTGTTGGAGACCCCTAGTCCTTAGCAGATTAATGCACACTCCCACTGTGCCCCAGGACCTTGGGGCCAGCTCCCAGTGACTTAACACTCATCCCTCTGGTTGTTTCCAAGCTTTACTTCCTTAACCACACTGCGGTTTTTTCCAAATGAAACCTTATCTGACATCTTGATATATGAAACAGAAAAGCAGCATTGTTCCAGTTGATTGAAGGAAGAGGAAATGCTGCCTCGCTCCAGTGTTCTGACATTCTTACCCAATCCCTGTCAGTCCTTGGTGCTTTCTGTACATGAGAATTTACAAACCATTGCGCTGGAGGGTTTGCTATACCTTTGTTGTAGAACAGCCACCATTCTGGGGCTGGCAGGAGTAACCCCCACAGAAAAACATTAAATCTGACACTTCCTTCCCTCTTGGAGTTTACTATTATGGTCATGCATTTCATTTTTATGGGAAATTCATCTGATGAACTGATTCCCAGTCAAATGTTAGGAAACTCAGTCTAGGATAGAACATTGGACTTGCAGTCAGATGCCAGGTTCAAGTTTCTCCTCCAACACTAACTATATGAGAGCCCTTTGAGGGCAAGTCATCTAATCTATAGAAGCCACAAATTTCTCATCTACAAAGTGGAATAGATGCTTAGATTGCGAGTTGAGAAGCAACCTAGAGGAATAGAGTACATATGAGTTTTAAAGTCAGACAGACCCGAGTGTGAACCCAGCTTTGCCACCTCTTAGCTGTGTGGTATTGGGTAAGTTTACTGATCTCTTTGAGCCTCAGTTTCCTCACCTGTACCATGTGGGCAAGAAGGGCAGCCTGTAGGGCTGTTCTGCAGATTAAAAAGATAATGGGTGTAGAGTGCCTCGCACAGAAATTGACATGTAGTAGGTAGTCACTTAAAGCCAGTTCTCTCTTAAATTGTTTTTTCCCTGTTAGATCAGAGATTGGCATGCTTTTTCTGGAAATAAACAGAGTTAAGTATTTTAGGCTTTGGAATTACTGAGATACTGAATGTCTATGTATCTGTCAGAGATATAATTGTGAAAATTAGGTAGGAACATGCATCTGAACGGGTAGGTATATTGCAGGTATTCAAGGTGGCTCTGGAAAGACTGAAGCCTCTTTCAGGGGAATTTACATCTTACATGAGGAGACAGGGAGAAGTGTCAAACCTGGGGGACAGAGACCTTGGAAATTACGGGATTCTGGCCGCACGGACTTCTCAGCCATTCCTGATTTAGCCAGAAGGGGGAGCTGAGGGACCACTTTCCTCCGGTTGTCTGCTTCCTGGATGCCGTGAAGGTGGCGCCCTGCCAGGAGATGGGAGATTCGCGGGGGATGGCCCAGATGACCTCCAAGTGTCTTTTCTGCCCATTAAATCTAGGCGTTCCCCCCCCCCAGGAGGAAGGCATGGGATGAGCTTCTGGGAGCTAGCTAGCAGAAGACGTGAGATCGGGGGGAGCAGCCCCCTTTCCCCGGAGATGGAATAAAATAAAAATGTAGCCCATGTTGCAGGTGGCTGTCATCCTGGAAATTTAGTTTGTTCCCTTTATCACTCCTTTTTATTAATATGTATGTGTTTATAGAGTGATTAATGGAGGAACCCACCCTAGGGCTTTCTTTAATTAAAGGCAGGCCCCTTAAGTACATGACAAATGCCAGGCGCAAAAAAAAAAAAAAAAAAGGTCAGATGGGGCTGGGCTTGGGTCCTGAGGACCACAAATGGCACTATTTTAGCCTTTAACCTCATAGAAAGTGTGAAGCAAGACTGTCGGACTGCCTCCAGTGGCTATCTGCATTTGTCTTGAATGTGGTCTACTCCATGATTCTTTGTGTCTTCATCTGAGATGTAGAGAGAAACATCACAGGCCCACGGTGTAGGGCAGGATTTGCGAAGCATTGGCCCCAGACCTGCGGTATCAGCATCCCTGGGACCTGCTTTCAAATGCACGTCAGGGGCCCCAGCTAAGGCCTCCTGAATCCAACACTGCAGCTGGGTCAGCAGTGGGCCTCTTAAGTTTTCCAGGGGACTTTGATGCATGCTCGGGTGGGAGACTTGCTGGTGTCCTATAGCTGTTTTCAGTCTTGGCTGCACATTGGAATCACTTGGCGTTTTCAACCCCTGCTGAGGGGACCATCCCTGGGCCAGTTACGTCAGGCCCCTGGGGTTGGGACCAGCATCAGTGGGTTTTTGGAGTTTCCAAGGCGATTTCAATAGGGCCAATGTCAAGCCCACTGGTGTAATGGAAAGTGGTTTTGGAGTTAGCCAGACCCAAGTATAAATCCCAGGTTTATCACTTACTAGTTGTTTGACCTAGGGTGAGGCAAGCCACTCTCTGACCCACAGTTCCTCTTTTGTAGAACTGAGTAACCCTCTCCTGAAGCACTGTTTAGAGGTGGAATAAATGGTGGCCCTAGAGCAATATCTGGCATCCAGCGGAGGTGCAGCACATGATAGCTCCCTTTCCTGCTCCCTTTTCTTGGCCTGTGGGGTTTTCCAGAGCAGGAAAATCTCACATATTCTTCTTTGTATCCTCAGGGAATAAATAATCCCTTAGGTATACCCATCTCTGGGAGAGTGCTGGGGAGTGGGCATCTGAGATGCTTTGCTGCTGGATTCTTACCTGACAGTTTTGCTGGGGCAGGCTAGAGTGACCTTTCTGCTTTGTCTTAACACAGGTCAGCCCTGTCTGTTTAAAGACCATAGTCCCCTTGACATTTAGGGATCTATCCTGATACAAACAAAAGGGCCAGAATGTTAGGATATATATATGCAATGAGGTTTATTGTTGCATTGTTTGCCCTGGAAATATTTGGAAACGTAGCTTTACCAGTAGCTGAATAATAGAGCTGGGGCGCAGTCAGTATTATGGCATTACATGAACCATTGAAAAGAACTAGAGAGGTTTATACTTATTGATCTAAGAGATGGGCTATATGTTGTTAAATGAAAAAGCAAATTGCCGGTTCATGCCTGTGACATGATTGTGTTATTTTTGAGGACAACGAGGCTCCATATTATGTGTGTACTCATTCGTGTGTGTGTGTGTGTGTGTGTGTGTGTGTGCACGCACAAAGCAAAACATGGGAAAATATACTCCAGGCTGTTTGAATTAGTTTCCTGGTGGGGCTGGAGAGAGAAACAAACTTACTTATTTTCTCATTTCTTCATGATAGTCTCACTCATCTTTTTTATTCATTTATGTTTTCATTTCATTAATATTTACTTAAGGTCTGCTCTGTGTCAGGAATTGTTTCCCTGGGGACAGAGCCATGAACAAAACAGACCAAGTCTTTGCTTTCATGCCTGGGACTGTCTTGATTTTAGCGCCGAAGTTCCATTGTCATAGGACACTGTTCAGTCCTATGCAAACTAAAATGGGTGGTCACCTTGTGGAGCTTACATTTTTGAATGGGGAAGACAGATAAGTAAATATCAGGGGATGGCAGGTATTTTGGTGGCAAAAGAGCTTCTTGGAGCTCTTCCAATTTGCTTACAGTGAGGGTAATCCTCCTGCAGCACTGAGGGCTTCCTTTAAGTTCTGATTGGCTATCAGTGACGGAAGGATGCCTTGGGCATTCTGGCTGCCCCAGGGGTCATCGGCCAGCTCTATGTTCTCCTGAGTCAGCAGTGGGACCTAATTTTGTTAATCAAGAGTAGATGGTGAGCTGGCCTCGTAGTTTGATTAACCTAATGGCCTTCCCAGCACGACTCGGATTTGGCCACAGACATCACTGCAACTTTTAATGAAATGATTTGAAGGGCCATTAGGAGGCATTTCCCATCATGTGGTTGCTCCTCTGCATGGATAACCACTTGGCAGCTGAGCAGGCCACAGTCATGTCTCCACCGAACACCTGGTTTTGGTTTTGAGGCGTGACTCTTAATCTTTTAGTCATGCTTGAGGGACTGATGGTTGTTTCAGCTCTAACCCAATTTATTCTGCACTGGAAGAGTAGCCAGGAGAATGTGCATTTTAGGCTCAGAGCCTGTAGAGATGTTGTCCTGTCCTGTCCATGTCCCCCTTGTCCCAGGACAGGGCTCTCCTTCCTGGCCTGTGTGTGGCTAGAAGAGCTGGGGGGATGTTATGAGTTAAATTGTGCTCCTTCCAAAAGACATTGAAGTCCTAACCCCAGTAAGCAACTTGCACATGAATTTCCATCTCAGAATCTGCTTCTGAGACAAGTCACGTGTACGTGTGTGTGCATGTGTGCATGTGTGCGCACCATGTAGTGAAAAGACCTCTGATCACAACCTTTGGTGTGCAGGAAGAGTCATGTCTTGCCCATATTGCATCCCCAGATCATTGGTTGGTGGACTGTCACCTTTGTCCGTGGGGTCCTGGCTGGCCCTTCTCCATGGGTTGTGTCTAAGTTCTAACAGGGGCGCTGCTGTGATCCCAGGCCTCGTGGGTCCTGGCTGTGTGCCACCACCTTTCCCGGCTGAGATGCCCTTGTTTCTCTCTAGTCCTGGCTTTTGGCTCATTCAAGTTAAGGTGGCATTTTTCTGGTCCAGCTCTGACTCAGCTCCTGCAGGGACCATCCTCAGGTGTTCTGCCACCACATCCCGAGGCCCAAGGGACACCGCAGCTCTCTGAAGGCATCCCCACCTGCGCTCCTTTCAGGAGCAGGGAATACTGCTCCTGTGTGCAGGTCGGTGTCCTCCTTCCTTTGAATGGAGCTGCCCCAGAGCTGAAGGCAGCTGTGGCCTCAGGGTAGTGTGTGCTATACATGTTCCTCCACAGTCCACTCCCACACCCCCACTGTTCTCCCTCCTGTGACCCTGGCAAGGGCTGACATTCCTGGGTGCCATCGTGGCTGGCTGACCCTGGGGCAGGAAGGAAGAATTCCTTCTTTGGGTGTATGATGAGGCTCAGGATCCTGTGAATTTAAAAATTACATTAGTAATATACAAGTATGTGAAAAACTCTAATAACACAGAAACACCCAGGGTCAAAAGTGAAGGGTACCTTCCACCTTATTTCTTGGTAATATTTTCTTCATGAGACAATTACAGTCAAACCTGAGTTCTCCAATGTCTCCCATCTTGAACATTCGTTTCTCGGCTAAGTCGTTCACAACAAAAATGTCTCAGTTGTTGAACCAAACTGGTTCTCAACCCACCACCGCCTCTTGCTGACACCTGTGTGATGAGTCACGCCTCTCTCCGGTGACAGATGAAGGAGAGGAAGCGCAAGGATGAATATGGTTCAGTTTTGGAACAAAGTGCTTCTTGAACGGCCTTCTGAAATAGATTAAGTTTGAGAACCAAGGTCCCAATGTCTGTAAATATGGATATAGATATAAACACAGGTATCTATGCAGTGAAACCTTAAACGACCTGGGGATTAGGGCACTGACCCTCCACATGTTGAAAATCCACACATAACTCTCGACCCCCCCTAAACTTAACTGCTA
The DNA here is from genome assembly GCF_021234435.1 of Artibeus jamaicensis. Taxonomy (NCBI): domain Eukaryota; kingdom Metazoa; phylum Chordata; class Mammalia; order Chiroptera; family Phyllostomidae; genus Artibeus; species Artibeus jamaicensis. The sequence goes on along the minus strand of NW_026521939.1, from coordinate 8,559,644 downwards.
ACAGCCTGCTGTTGACCGGAAGTCTTGCTGGTAACATAAACAGTTGATTAACATCTATTTTGTATGTTTTGTGCATTACATACTGTATTCTTGAATAAATAAAGTCAGCTAGAGGAGTTATTTTAAAAATCATAAGAAAGAGAAAATACACTTACAGTGTTTACTGAAAAAAACTGTGGACAAGTGCACCTGCACAGCTTGAGCTCATGTCATTCAAGGTCCCCATGGCCACAGACAGGTGTAGGTGCAGATGTTGGAGTCGGCCATAGCTCTAGATTTGACATGGACACAGGATACACATTTACGTAAAGACACATGCAGATGTAGTGTGGGCATGTCTATATCTTTATGTACATATAGATATAGACAGTGTATTTTAAAATATACATGTCAATGTGCTGTGTGGTTTGATGACTGTGTTCTCACTAGATGATAGCCTTGGGGGTTTTCTGAAACAAGGACATCAATAACCACCTCATTCATTTTAACCAGTCCCCTGGTAATTGCCAATCAAGTCGGCCCTGTTTCTTTTGCTCTTTTCCACACACTGCTGCAACAAACATACTTGAACAAACATTTAGATCTTTATTATGTATTTAAGCAAGTGTTTTTGTGGGACAGCTTCCTGGAAGTTAAAGTCTTGAGTTCAAATGTAAGCAGATTTCAGATTTGGGGAGATACTGTCAAACTGCCCTCCAAAAATGTTGAATCAATTTATACACCCAGGATAATTTAATTAGAATATTAACAAGGACTTAACCTCATTTTGCACTTTAAGCTGATGACATGAGACAGATAAGTGACATGTAAATAGGTTATTGAGGAGCAAGCTTGTCTGTACCAGTTTCCAATAGGCAATGCTTTGTGTCTTGTTTTTGTGTACACATTTGAAAAAGAACAAGCTGAGTCTCTTTAATGTTTTATAATTTAAAATCCCTCTGATAGCTACAAGGCTTTCCATCATGGTCATGAAAAACAGGCCCTGGGTAACTGCTGGTCCCTGAGGAATGAAAGACAAGCCCTGTGGCCCATGCAGCCCTGCAGCTTGAAGCAGAGCTGCCCTGACAGAGTGGGCTACCAACCACTTAGTATTGTGTGACTCTGGAAATGGCTTGTTTTGCACTGACAGCCAACTGATACAGAGCTTCTTTTCTGTGTTCTCATCACCCATCTGTATTTACCCACAACCACATTTACTAAGAAAGGTGATAATGACCTGTTTACTTGTCTAAAATCTTCGCCAGGCTGCATGTTCAGAGTGGGCAGAAATTATAATTATTGTGTGTGTTTCACCCAAATTCTACCTGGAACCTGGCGGGAGCTCATCAAGTACTGATTGCATGGTAGGTGAATGAATAAAAGAAACAATCAATGAGTGTGGGTTGCCCTAGTTCCTCAGCTGTCCTTGGATCTTACGAATGACATTTTCTTTCTTTCTCTTTGAAAAATTATTCTCTTTTGGCCTAAGTCAATTTTTGTTATCTGTCAAGAATCAAACGTGTGAAAAGCCAAAATCTTAATGAATACATACAAATTCAGTGTTTTGTTTACTAAGCTCTTCCTCTTGCCTTTGGTTTATTTCATATTTTCAGCAGTCTTGTGATACATCATTTCTTCCCCTTTATTGTGAAGACTGGAGGATCAGAGGGGCCAGTGACTGCTGTTATCTCCTCAACTAGAAGGTGGCCTGAAGGAGGCCTGCATCTGTGTCTCTAGCTCTTGGTCCAGGGTCTTCCTTGAGCTGCCTCCCTCCCATGGGTCCTGACCCTCACTGGGGTGGTGATCTGGGGTCCTTCTTTGGGAAGGCGTGTGTAGTGTTTGGGTCTGGTCTGCTTTGCTCCCTGGGGTGCAGGAGAATAGAGTGGTACTTATTTGTTATGGCTAGGGAAACATTAATGAAAAATGAACCATCAGTGAAATTGATTTCAAAGATTTATGCATTCTCTGTGACTAACAAGCCTACACCTGTTCATCTGACGCCCTTTAACAGCTCTCCCTCACCCCCTCCCACCTTTTAAAAATTCTCCTCCTTCCCTAAAGGCACCTGCTTGGTGCATTGAACAGTTAAAGAAATGTACAGTGGAATAGAGACACAGCTTGTTAACTAAAAATGTTGTGATGCCACTTCACAGTTATGAAGAGATGTGCCAGGCTGAGCAAAAAGAGTTACTGTCAAGGAGACACTGGTTGGATTTTTAGGTGCTGTGCAAAGGGGCCCGGTGTCTGCGACAGCTCCCTCTGCCTGTCATCCTCTTCTGTCCTCTCATCCCTTAGCCTCAGGATGGGCACCCTTGCTGGATAAATGCACAGTGAGAGGGTCACCTTTCCTCCTCCCTCCCTTCCCTCATCCACCACTGCCATTGGCTCCAGCACATTTTTCTTCATCCCACTCATCCCAAATCTTGTCATTATTTCCTTGCACACTTTGAGGGATGGACATCTCTAAGAATTGGCTCAATGGGCCCTTTCTGGTTAGCAGCTCTCAGAGGTTGGAAGCTTGCCCATTGGACTTTGTAAAAAGCTACAGAGAAATCCAGAATTTGGATCTTTGACAACTGGGCTTCTTTGGATATGACTGCCATTTACTGACCAGCCTCATGTCAGTATGCTTCACTCTCAGTCACCTTCTTTCAGCCACAAGAAAGTATATCTAGATTGAGAATGTACTAGAGTTTTTCTCATCTTCTAGTCTTTGTATTACCCTGAGATAATTTTTAGCCTGAGGAATATGACCTGGCCCCCCCTTAAAAAAACAAACTTAAAGAAATTGAAGTGTAGCATACATGCTCTGTTTGTAAAGAGTACACATCTCAGTGTATAGTTTGGTGAATGGTAAATACATATACACCTGTATAACCACTGCCAAGTACAGGATATGGACTATTTCTAGTTAGTCCAGAAGGTTCTCTCAAGTTCTTCCCCAGCCAATACCCTCTACCCCAGAAAGAACCACTATTCCAATTTCTATTAGTTTTTCTTGTTTTTGACCTTCATAGAAATAGAATCATACAACATGTGCTCTCCAGGGCTTCAGCTTCGCTCATCATTATATCTGTTCAGTAAATCTATGCCATCTATGTTTGTTTTACTGTTGCATGGTGTTCCATTGGAAGACTCAACCACATTTATTTAGCATTTTTATGTTGATGGATATTTACAGTTTTTCCAGTTTGGGGCTAAAACCAATAAAGCTACTATAAACATTCTTGTGTATGTCTTCTGTGGGATTAAATGGATGCATTTCTATAGGATATTTACCCAGGAGTGGAATTTACAGGTTATAGGGTAGGTGTGTGTTTAACCTTGTAAAACATTTATAGACAGTTTTCGAAAGTGCCTGTATCAATTTAGATTCCCACCAGCAGTGTATGAGAATTCTAGTTGCTCCACATTTTTGTTAACACTTGGAATTCTTAGTCTTTTTAATTCTTGCCATTCTGCTGGGAGGATAGTAGTCCTTCCTCCTTTTACTGGCTTATTTGTTATTTGTCTTTCAGAGGTCAGCTCAGAACTCTTCTGTATTAGTCAGCTTGGGCTGCTATAACAAAATACCACATCCTGGGTGGCTCAAACCACAGGCACTTATATTTTTAGAGTTCTGGAGGCTGGAATTCTGAAATCAAAGCCAGCATGGTCTGAGCCCTCTTCTTAGTTTGCAGACAACTACTTTCTTGCTGTGTGCTCAGGTGGCCTTTCCTTGGAGCAAGAACTTGGAAACAGATTCTTTTCTACCCCTTTCCCTCCTTCCCTCTTATAAAGACACTAATCCTGTCACAGGGTCTCAACCCTCCTGACCTCATTTAAACCTAATTACCTCCCAAAGGCTCCACCTCCAAATACCATCACATTGAGGGTAATGCTTCAACATGAAGTTTGGCAGGGACACAGAATTTCCATGAATGACAGCTTCCCTGACCCCTTAGCTTGTGTAATTCCCCAGTACCCACCCCATCACAGCTTTGATTTTGCTGAAGTGTTATTGTTTATAGAAATCCACTAGGGCAGGGGCTATGGTTTGTCATTAACATGGAGCCTGGTACATAATGGGTGTTTGGTAGCCTACTGATACCTGTGCCCACATTCTCTGCCTTCTAGCCTATGACAGTGAGAGACATGTCTATAATCCTATCTAAGGTCTTAGACTCCAGGTTTCCTTTCTTATCTTCTCAGAGCATTTTATTCTATAGCTATGCCTTTCATCCTACTAGATGAATTTCTCTTCTCTCCCAGATAATTTTCATTAGAATTGTGCTGTAATACAGCTCACCCAAAAGAACATAAATGGTGCTACTCCTACTCTAATTTCTATGATTCCACATCTATTTTCAGCTGAAATACCATTTCCTGTTCTTTTCCCCTAGCAGGTCTTCTCAGAAGAAATGCTTATATTCATGGTCTTTACTTCCTCATCTCTTTTCCTCTCTGTAATCCACTCCAGTCAAGCCTTGACCTTTCTGAAATGGGCCTCCACCTTGCTAAAGGCAGCGGTCAATTTCCTCTTCTCATCTCCCTGGGACAGCAGCATGTGACACTTTGGTCATCCTCCTCTTCTGGACACAGCTTTGTCTCTGGGCCTCTAAGACACTACATTCTCCCTGTTTCTGCCTCCAGTCTGGCCACTTTTCCTCGATCTCATTTTTGCGGACCCTTTTCTCTTATCATATCTCTAAATGTGGGCATTCCCCAGACCCTGTACTTAGCCCTCCAGTTACATCTTCTCTCTTCATCACCTCACCTGCCCCATGTCTTTAAATCCCATCTACACACCCATGACTCCTAAATTGGAACCCCAATTGAATTCAATCACCTCCTCTACTTCGGAGTCTAATCAGCATCTCAGACTCAAAAGGGTCCAAACAGGACTTTAGATTCCTCACCTTGTTCCACTATCTTGCCCTACAAGCCATGTCTGTATCTGAAAAAGGTGATACTCATGAAGCTGGGTAGATCCCAAACACTGAAGTTATCTTTGATTTCCCTTTCTTCTCATTGAAAACTGGTCCATTAGCAAGTCCTTTTGGGTCTTCCTATAACAAAATATACCTGAGTTGCCACTACTCTATGGCACTACCTTTACTCCTACCACAAGGAGGCCAGGTGATGATGGAGGCAGAGATCGAAGTGATGCAGCTACAGGCCAAGGAACGCCAAGAATTGCTGATGACCATGACAAACTAGCAGGAGGCATGGAAGGATTCGCCCCTAGAGCCTTCAGAAGAAAGATGGACCTGCTGACAATTTGATGTTGGAATTCTAGCCTCCAGGTGAGACAACAAATTTCTGTTATTTTAAGCTACTCGGTTTGCACACTTTCCAATCACTGCTCCACCACAGACTAGCTGTACCATGGGGAGGGTACCCAACTTCTTCGTGCTTCATTTTCTTCATCTGTAAAATGGGATGATTATGATGACAACAGGGCCTGTCTCACAGGTTGTTGTGAGGCTAAAATAAGCTAACATGTGCCTGGCACATATTAAGACTGTGTACGTTTCTGCTATTGCTATCTAGCTTTGGAATAACACAGACACACCATCAATCCCAGATCCAAAATTTATTAACTGTATGACCTTGGACAATTCCCAGAGCTTCAGTTTCCTCTTCTAAAAAGAGGAAATAATCATATAATCTTATAGGATTGCAGTAGCAATGAAAACAGATTAACATACTAAAGAAGGCCTGGTGGGTATTCAAGAAATATTACTCCTTTCCAAACACATGAGTGGGCTGAATTCTAAAAATGTATTTGGAGGCACATGCTTGGAACTAGAGATGCCTTTTCCAATAGAAACCAGGCTCAAGTGGACTGGGAGTATCCTAAGATAGCCCATAACATTTTATTTTTATGGTTGAGAACATTTTCATTGTGAAATATTTCAAAGTTTTGGAAAAGTATAGGAAATAATATGACACTCATGCACCCACCCTCTGAAGTGAACGGATGTTAACATTTTGTCATATTTGCTTCCTTTACAAGAGGAAGGAAATATTACAGTTACAGCTAAGACAAAGCTATTTAATTAAGAATGTAGTTGCATTGTGGCTCTGAGGAGAGGTCCTGTGGGGCTACTGAGGACACCGACATGAATAAGCAAGTTACTGGCCTTTGCAGGCTTGGAGGCCAGTGGGGAGACATCCTCATGAACAGATAGATACTTGTCCCACACTAAGACAAGTGCCATAGCAGTGGAATGAACCAGAGCAGTCAGTGGTGATGGTGAGGAACATGGGCAGTCAGAGCAGGTTTCCTGAAGGAAGTGACATCTGAGTTGTACTTTGAAAAATTAAGTAGATATTTGTTGAGTGGATTAAGGGACAAACAGGCTTTCCAGGTGGAAGGAACAGCATATGTGAAGGTGGGAAGATGGAAAAGGGTATGTGAGCTGGGGTTATGATGTTCAGATTCTGATGTGCCTGATGTTTTGAACTGTGAGGTGTTGTTATCTGGTTCTTATGGCTTCTGTAACAAATTACCGCAAGCCCAGTAGTTTAAAACAGCAGAAATGTATTGTCTCACAGTTCTGGAGGCTAGAAGTCAAAGTCAAATTGTCAGAAGAGACATCCTTCCTCTGCAAGCTCTAGGGGGAATCTTCCTTTGCTTTTTCCGAGTTTCTGATGGTGAGCAGCAATGCTTGGTGTTCTCCTTGCAGGTGCATCATTCCAATCCCTGCCTCCACTATCACCAGGCCCCCCTTCCCCTGTGTGCCCTTGTATCTCTTCTCTTCCGATGAGGAAACCAGTCATAATTGATTAAGAACCCACCATTCTCCTGTATGACCTCATCTTACTTGGATGAATCACATATGCAATGACTCTAGGAGATCAAGCATTTTTTCCCAGATTGTCCCTCTACATGCCTTGGATACATAGGAACACTGTATATGCACATATACAGTGAACATATGAACACATATATTTATATATACATGTATATAAATATGTACTTTATAAGTCTGGCTTCTGCTCTGCTCCAAATGCCACCATTCTAGTTTGTAGGCAGAGGAAGACATCCATTGTCCTCATAAATTCCAAGAATATAAATTCTTGCTTTGGTTTTGCATTTTTTAAAAGAAGTTCCTTCTTGGATTTTGCCAAGCCATGCCAAGGAACCTAATGGATTATTGGATGTTTTGGGGAGTCAACCCAGTTAATCCAATATTTCCTGGGTGTTTGCTGGGAGCCACAGGATTAAGCAGTGGCTGGTTCCTTTGTGCCGTTTTTAGATGACTGTTTGATGAATAAGTATTCCAGGTGTCAGAAAGGCCTAATTCACAAAAATGGGCTTGAGAGTAAATGAGGGCCAAGTGTGGGTGGATGCCCTCTGAGCATGTGTGGGTCTGGGAAAAAGCACATAAAAGACAGATGAATTTTGGGTGTTGAATCAAGCATCCAGAACTGCCAGAGCCTGAGGACTGCCTGAGGAAAGCAGAGTGCTGATGAGAAGGCAGTCACTACCCTCTCATTTGTACAGCACTTCATGGTTCACAGAGACACTGATTTTGCAGGTGTCACTCCCTGAGCCCTGCAGCATCTCTGTGATATTAGCAGAGGCATAATTCTGTGGTTCACTCCAGGGACAAGAACACCAAGACCAAGGGAGGTGGGTTGCCTTGTAGAATGTTAGGACTTGTCTGAGTGGTTATATGGGGCATTTGTACCAGAGCCAGGATTAAGCCCACAACTCTTCCTCCCCATGCCCTGATTGTGGGCCCTTCTTCCCGTCTGGGAGGAGGTGTTGGCTGTGGTTCTCCGGCTGGGTTCATAGGAAGAACCTCTCCTTGTCACTGAGTCAGGGCTCCATGAGCAGGTGGGACGGGCAAAGATCACTTCCCCGTGGGGGCTTCACATCTCACATGCCTCTTTTCTGCCAGTCGGTGTTCCTGTCTATGAGGCCATCCTTTTTTTCCCCACTACCTCCGTTTTTTTCTTCCACACCCCCTCACACCCCTTACTGCCACTGCTCCTTAGTGGGCATCTGGGGCATTACCAACCCCAACCCCACCACTTCATAATCATTTTAAACTTTATCACACTGCCAATAGGAGTAGACTTACTTCTCTTCTGCAGATGGAGAGACGGAGGCATCACCAGAAGGTGCTCATTCAAAGGTACTCTCCTGGATTAGAGCTAGTTTTGGGGAGGCAGGGTAACCAGGTTTAGGAGTAGCTAGTTGGGATAATTTCAGTGGGCTCAGGGGCTGCCCCTGGTTTTCCCATACCTGGCCCTTGGGTGATTTAGGCACGAGGGGGTAATGGCCAGAGGGAGTGTAAGAGCTGGATAAACAAGGTGGTTGGGGTGGGCTTCGATTGGATGGTTTGCACAGGAAATGCGCGCTCTCAGGTGAGTTCTCTGCTACCCTCTGAAATCATTGAACCCTCGGAGGGGCTGTCCTTCCTTGGTCAGCAAGGCTCCAAAATTTCAAAGTATTGAAAGCATAGAATAAAAAAAAGACACAATTAATATAAAACCCAATTCTTTTTAGTATAGAACCACATTTCCCACCTCACCCATTCATCCTTGTCAGAGACCAGGAGATACTTCCTTGAGACCTAGAAGAAGCACCACTGGATTTTTTTTTGTCTATAAAAAATTATTTCCTCTTTCCGGAGTGTGTGTACCTTTCTCTTTCTGCGTCATTCTGTTCTTGCAATCGCTTTCTATATGTTACCCAACACGATAACTCTCTCTCTGTTGGGCCCAGCCTGGGTAAATGTCAAGTCTCTGATTAAAAAACATAATACGCCGGCCAAATGCACCATAACAGTGGTAATGAACAGACAGAAGGATATTAAAGCCCTTGAGTTCTTTGCTGCATCTCTCTCTTTTCTAGGGCTGGAGCGGAGGCTGGAAATACTGCAATATTAACTCTTTCAGGTCTGCAGTCAGCAGGACTCTAGAAATCAAATTGGGGACTTTCTTTGCCAGGCACTCAGAGGCAAGCCCCATAGACTCTGTCTGTCCTATTGTGGGTCCTTGGGGACTTTTTCATTCCCACCCAGGTTTGTCTGAGCAGTAGAGGGAGGGCAGAGGGAACTATAACAGAAACTACAGCCTGTGTTAGGAGCGTCAGCACTTTTACATTAATGCTGTTCTATGTCTGTGAGTTGGGTAGTAATAATGAGAATAATAATTTACATTTATGTAGCTCTTATTACGTGCCAGGCTCTGTGCTAAGCACTTTCTGTGCATTGTTTATTTAATTCTCACAGTGACTCTATGCAGTAGGCATGGTTATTGTCTCCATTGTATAGGGGTGGAAACCAAGGTGTAGTGAAACAAAGGAACTGCAAGTAGCAGTTGGTGAGGCCATGATTCAGACACAGGCAGACTGACTGTGGGACCTGAGCTCGGAACATCATTTCGCAGGTGAAGAACCAAGGCTAACAGATTAAGTCATTTATTTTCTTAAAGCTGTGGTTCTTAGCCAGGGGTGGTTTTGACCCAACTGGGGACATTTGGCAATGTCAAGAGAGATTTTTGTTGTCACAGTTGGGTGGTAGATGCTACTGGCATCCAGTGTGTGTAGGCCAGGGATGAGCTAAGATGCTGTGGTGCACAGGACAGTCTCCACTGCACAGAATGATCTGACCCCAGATGTTGACAAATCCTGTGTTAGGGTCACGTGCTTACAGCTGAGCTGGGGCCTGAGATCTGAACTACAGATGCCTCGCACAGTGCTCCAAGCAAAGGTGGTCAGTAGGTAACCTCTGTTTGTGCCAATGCAGGCTATTGACTCTCCATAGAGGTGTTCCCTGTGCCTCTGCTGGTGGTGATGATGGTGATGGTGACAGTAGTGACGATGACGATGATGGCAAAAATCACAGGATGATTCTTCCTGGAGGGCCAGGGGTAGGGATATAAAATGCAGATGGCCTGACCAAGAAAAAGCACAGCCCTTCGGCTGTGCCTTGTGAGCTTTCCCCACGTGTGATCTGTGTCCTCTTCTCTGTGATCTCCCTCACCCAAATGCAGACGTCACCTTTTCCTCTGGCTCAGGACTTTGTAATATGTCTTAAGCCAGTGGCACCTGGTGGTCACTGAGTCTCTTACACAAGTGCTCTTGTGCAAGTGGCATGGGGTTATGGGCAGGAAAGCAGCATGTGCTTTCCCGGTTAAATTTTCCACCATGTAATATTAATAGTAGGCAGTTGGCTGAGTGCAGTTGTGGGGGAGGTACCCAAGGATCGAAGGCTGATCACAGTTCAGAGAGCTGGTGCGGCGGGGCAAGGATCTTGGAGGGGATTCTACTTTCTCTCTCTAGGCTTTAATTTAATCCTCTGTAAAATGAAAGATTAGAATTGGTAATTCCGAAGATACTCTCCTGTCCCCTGCCTGTTCTGCACTTACATTTTATATCAGTATGATATCCTGCCCCCCTCATCCAGGTTTTGGGTTGAGTAATCATTAGAATGTAGCTTGGCCCCTTCTAGTGACAGGGAACTCACTACCTTACAAGACATCTGTTCTCTTCTTACACAGCTGCAAGCTTTGCTGTTGGTGATGGTGTTAGTAACAGCACCTTTTATGGCGTGCCGAGTACTTTGTGGGTGTTCTTGCCTCCTGGCTACACAACAACACATTGTGGGAGCTATGATGGGTAGCCCATTTTACAGATAATGGACACAAGGCTGAGAAAGGTCCTAGAACCTACCTATGATTGCCCTATAAGGAAATAGCAGAGCCAGGACCTTAACCCCAGCTTGTTTGACTAAAGCCCAGGTATTTATTTAAGTGAGTTAACTGCAGGACACAGGTACCCAAGTGGGTAACCAATGGAGGTTAAGTAGGTTCCAGCATCCTTGGAGAATGATGTTATCTTTGGTGGGTGGCAGCAGGTTGGCTGAGATGGCAGGGTCTTATTGCAAAACTATTGAGTAACTCTGACTGAGCACCTACTTGTTACGTACCAGGCACCATGCTAAGAACTCTGTGGGCTTAAATTTTATTTAATTTCCTCAACCTCATCATGAGCAGGTAGCATTATTTATACCCTTGTCAGCTTCCTATGGCTGTGGGTGAATAAAAGCCACAAACTCATGGCTTAAAACAGCACAAACTGCCCTGGCTGGTGTTGGTCAGTGGATTGAGCACCAGCCTGGGAACCAAAGGGTCACCGTTTTGATTCTCAGTCAGGGCACATGCCTAGGTTGCTGGCCAGTGAGGGGTGCACGAGAGGCAACCATGCATTGATGTTTCTTTCCCTCTCTTTCTCTCTCCCTTCTCCCCTCTCTAAAAATAAATAAATAAAAACTTTTGAAAAAAACAACACAGACTCATTATCTAACAGTTTTGGAGTTGGAATTCTGAAATGGTCTCACTGGGCTACAGTCAAGGTGTTGACAGGCCTGTGTTCCTCCTGGAGGCTCCAGGGGAGGATCTGGTTCTTGGCCTTTGCAGCTTTGGAGGCTGCCTGCATTCCTGGGCTCACAGCCCCGCCTCCACCTTCAAAGCCAGCAGTGGTGCTTCTTCGTGTCTCTCTCCTCTCTGACCTCTGCTTCTTCCTCCTCTGCTTCTGACCCTCCTACCTCCCCCTTACAAGGACCTTTGGGATTCACAAGGCCACTTGGATAATCCAGGATAATCTCTTCATCTCAAAATCCTTAACTTATTCACATTTGCAAAGTCTCTTTTGCCATATAAGGTAATATGTCTTGTGGTAGCCATTATTCCGTCTACCGCACCATTTTACAGGTGAGGACACCCAGGCCCAGAGCAGGTAGGTGACTTGCTCAGAGCTGCACAGATTGTAGGGGGATCACAGGAGCTGGGATTCAGATCCAGTCAGTCTCACAACGACTAACTGTGTCACCTTGCTCCCAGGAAAGCTGTGTTCATGCAGCAATACCTTCTCTTAATCTGCCAGTTGGATGGGAACAAAGTAGGTGATTCTGAATGGACACCGTCATACTTGGATATAATGATGGGACCCCAGGGCCATTCATTCAATCAATTCAGAACGTATTTACTGAGGCTACTGCTTTGTGTGACAGGTGGATATGTTGGTGAGCGAAATAGATGAAGATCCCTGCCACTGTGGAGTTTACAGTCTAAGGAGGGGACACCAGGCCATTAACCAAATAAATAAGCAGATCATCTGATAAGGCAGAAGTGGGGTGTGGTTCTGGGGAGTGGGGTGAGTTCTCCTGATTGGTGGGCTCTGTTAGAAGCCTGGGGTGGGCTATGCCTTCAAAAGTCCCCCAGCTGCCTGGCAGAGAATGGTGGCCATTGCCACATCTTGGCTGTCATGAGCCAGGTGGCTGTAGAGGGAGTGGGTAACTCTGACAGGGCTCAAGACAGACATGCCTGTTAGTTTGGGGAGGGCTGGAAACTGCCAGGCTGTATAGCTGTCAGCAGCTGCCACTGCACAGAGCAGCTTTGCTGAGGCCACCCTTTTTGGGAAAAGGAGGAAAATGGTGACACTTCCAATAGCTGCCTCTCCCTCTTCACAGGGGCAAGGGCTGGATACCCAGAAGCTACTGAAAGAGCTGGCACTTTATGACTTTGACTTTGCAAATGACAAGAGAGACAGGTACAAAACAGATATACTCTCTGGGTTGTAGATGCATTAGGTCTGACTTCACACAAAAATGCCTTGCTTTTTCTATTGGGCTTTGGAGTCAGAGAGATCTGAGTTTGAATCCTGACTCTGAGTTTGAATCAGGGTGCTGAACAGCTTTTGTACCCTCTCTGAGCTTCAGTCTCCTTATCAACAGTGCAGGGAAGAGACTACCACACTTCACATGGTGTGTGAGGGGTTAGGTGGGGTGGTGGCCTTGGGAACTCTCTGAGGTGGCTCTTAAGCTGAACCTGTAGGAAGAGGAGGAGCTGGCCAGGGAAAGCCTGAGGAAGGGTGGGGTATTTTATGTTGAAGAATCTCACCAGCAAGAACCACTCAGAGGCCCTGGCTGGTGTGGCTCAGTGGATTGAGTGCCAGCCTGCAAAGCAAAGGGTTGCCAGTTCAATTCCCAGTCTAGGGCACATGCCTGGGTTGCAGGCCATGTCCTGGTAGGGAGCACACAAGAGGCAGCTGCACATTGATGTTCTTCTACCTCTCTTTCTCCCTCCTCTCCCTTTTCTAAAATAAGTAAATAAAATCTTAAAAGGACTCTGAAGAACCACCTGGATGTTCCGGGGGTGATTCTAGAAAGAGTGGAGAAGTCGGACTGGGGGAGTGGAATGAGAGAGGGGGAGAGTGAAGATGGGTGGGGACTTGTGGGCAGAGGTAGGGAAGTTATAGTCTAAATGCCAGGAGAAGATTTTGAGAATTTGGAGATTTTTAAGCAGAGGAGTGTTGTTGGCTGCTTCAGGAATTAAAGGCCACTCTGAAGGTGCTGTGTGAGAATGGAGGATTCCCATGAGGAGCTGCAGCAGGTGCCCTGGGGCACCCAAGACGATGAAGTTGGAGCTGGGAGGAGGGGTTTGGTCTTTGGGCCAGACAGAGGAGCCCACTGCAGCTTCCAGGAGGACTGAAGGTCTCACCCGCAGATTCCAGAGCTGTGGGGAGGGCGAGCCCTTCCCACCCACAGAAAGTCAGAAGCTGGGGCTAAGACCCAGCTTGAGCACCTGGAGACGACTCCGGGGACCTCTCAGCAAGGCCACGTGGCCCCATCCACCATGGACATAACCGTGAGTTGCTGGAACCTTTCTCACCATTCCTCACCAATTCTATTTTTGCTCCTCTTGGCAGCTCTGTGGAAATTAAAAGGCTATTTGCGGTGACTAATGTTGCTAATTCTGATCAAACAATTTAAAATTCATCCTTCGCCATAGCAGAGGCCCACTAGGGAACAGAATTAACACATCATTTGTGGCAATTTCTATGAGAGTTGGTGGAAAACAAAAAAAAGACATTAAAATAGACCTCAATTCTAATTGCTGCTCATTAAACTGCCTCCTTTAAAACAGCCCATCTTGATCTATTCAGTGGGTCTCCGTCGGGTCCACCTTATGAACCCAGAGGAGGAACCTGACAAGCTGGCTGCTGGCTCCAGGGTGCTGGAAACCAGAGAAACCAGGTAACGCATCCCACTGCCCTCTGCTGCCCCTGCCCCTCTTAAAGCTCCAACCCCAGCTCTAGCTGCCTTTGAGCCTTCCTGCCCTGAGAGAGGGGATGCGGTTCCCATGTCAAAAAGTTACAAGTCAGGAAGCCAAACTTTATAAAAAGGATTAAGCTTCCTAGTGTTACCCAAACTCAAGTCACATACCACCTGCGTATTTTGGCCACATCCGTAGTCACATTCTATAATTTACTTACTATAAAGCCAACTCATTTCATAACTTTATAACATGTATACTCTATATTAATCATATTAGTACTAATTACAATGGGAAAGTTTATAATATATATAATATATTAATATCAATATTATATTAACATAACAACATATAATATAGAAAAACAATAATATATAACATGTGTAATATGTGCAACATATCCTATCATATACAACATACATTGCATATTATATAAAATATGTTAGTTTATAACACAATATATTAATGTGTTATAGTTATATTAATATATCATTAATGTATACTATATGTAATATAACATATTTATATGTTATATATTAAATTGATTTAGTTTTTTGTTTTGTTTTATCATTATTTTAATTTTTATTTACTTTTTGATATATTTTATTGATTATGCTATTACAGTTGTCCCATTTTCTGCCCTTTTTTCCCCTCCACCCTGCATACCACCCTCCTACCCATATTTCCTGCCTTTGGTTCACGTCCATGGGTTGTACATATAAGTTCTTTGGCTTCTACATTTCTTATATGATTCTTAACCTCCCCCCAATTTCTACCTATCATTTATGCTACTTATTCTCTGTACCTTTTCCCCATCTCTCCCACTCCTCTCCCCCATTGATAACCCTCCATGTGATCTCCATTTCTGTGGTTCTGTTCCTGTTCTAGTTGCTTGCTGAGTTCGTTTTCAGGGTTTTTTTTTTGTTTTTAGGTTTGGTTGTTAATACCTATGAGTTTGTTGTCATTTTATTGTTCATATTTTTGACCATCTTCTATTTCTTAGATAAGTCCCTTTAACATTTCATATAATAAGGGCTTGGTGATGATGAACTCCTCTAACTTGACCTTATCTAGGAAGCACTTTATCTGCCCTTCCATTCTAAATGAAAGCTTTGCTTGATAGAGCAATCTTGGATGTAGGTCCTTGCCTTTCATGACTTTGAATACTTCTTTCCAGCCCCTTCTTGCCTGTAAGGTCTCTTTTGAGAAATCAGCTGATCGTCTTATGGGCACTCCTTTGTAGGTAACTGTCTCCTTATCTCTTGCTGCTTTTAAGATTCTCTCCTCTTTCATCTTGGGTAATGTAATTATAATTGTGCCTTGGTGTGTTCCTCCTTGGATCCACCTTCTTTGGGACTCTCTGAGCTTCCTGGACTTCCTGGAAGTCTATTTCTTTTGCCAGATTGGGGAAGTTCTCCTTGATTATTTGTTCAAATACGTTTTCTACTTGTTGCTCTTCCTCTTCCCCTTCCCCTTCTGGTACCCCTATAATTTGGATGTTGGAATGTTTAAAGATGTCCTGGAGGTTCCTAAGCCTCTCCTAATTTTTTTGAATTCTTGTTTGTTCATTCTGTTTTGGTTGAATGTTTCTTTCTTTCTTCTGCTCCAAACCATTGATCTGAGTCCTGGTTTCCTTCTCTTTCACTGTTGGTTCCCTGTACATTTTTCTTTACTTCACATAATGTGACCTTCATTGCTGCCTGGGTCTTTTTTATGCTGTTGAAGTACCCAGTGAATTCCTGGAGCATTCTGATAACCAGTGTTTTGAATAGTGCATCTGATACGTTGGCTATCTCTTTGTCACTTAGTTGTATTTTTTCTGGAGCTTTGAACTGTTGTTTCATTTGGGCTATTTTTTTGTTTGTTTGTTTGGGTATGCCTGTTACATAGTAGGGGGTGGAGCCTTAGGTGTTCACCAGGGCAGGGCAAGTTGCTGGTTGTGATGCCATATCTGGGTAGGGGTCTGAGAGAGAACAATGCTGCTTGTTCCACTCTCTGCCAGCTTTCAGTCACTTCCTTGGCTACCCACAATCATATTGAGCCTTTCTGGTGCTGATTCCTGGATGGGTGGGTTTGTGTACATTCTAGGACCCTGTGTGTCTCTCCAACAAACTCTCCTGTGAGGCTGGGAGTTTTTCCTGCTGCTGCCTCAATCCCCACAGGCATTTTCAGTCAGAGGCTTTGAGGCTTTATTTCCCTGCACTGGAAATAGGGTGCGGCCTGCACTAGTGCGGTCTATCTCATACCCTAGTTGTTTGTCCTGGTTTATCTGCATGTGAATTTGTGACCACCCAGTCTGCAAGCCACTGCCTTGACTGCTCTGGTCCTTCAGCTGCTGCTTTTCTGAGAGTCCTCTCCACCTGGCTGCCTGTCTTCGCTCCTCCTACCGGTCTGGATGAATGTTTCTTCTTTAACTCCTTGGTTGTCAGACTTCCATACAGTTAGATTTTCTGTTAGTTCTGGTTATGTTTTTTTTTAAATTTGTTGTTGTTCTTCTTTCGGTTGTGCAAGGAGGTGTGGTATGTTTACCTACACCTCCATCTTGGCCAGAAGTCTAAATTGGTTTAGTTTTAAACAGGAAACTTTATAAGACTATAGCAAATGGAAAGGCAAAATCACAAACATTAAATGAATGCTAAGTGTAAAAGAATGATTTAAAAACATTGGACAGAAACTAATACAAAGTAAAATTGAATATAAACTGTAATTGAGAATTAAAATTAAAAAACAAAACAAAACAACAACAAAAAAACCCCTTTCCCTCCTTGGGCTTTGTCTGACATGAGGGCCTGTCTGTGTGCATGTGAAAATGCATGCAAAAGATGGGTCACCAATGAAAAGGCAATTACTGTAGGTACATATTTGCCAGCATTTTGACCATTAGAAAGATGTGAACAAGTTAAACAGGGACTTGCCAGCTGAAAAACAAAAGCTTATATGTAACAAGAACAAAATAAATACAATGGAAAAGAAAACAACAGATCTGATTCTAAGTGTATGCATTTGTGGGTTTAGGCAATTTATGGAGGTGGAGGGGCAGAACACAGCTTCTTCCAGAGGACCTGGGAAGATGTCCTGGGGTGGGGGATGACATGCCATCTCAGTAGCTGCCTCCTTGGGGTCCCAAGGGGGGCTTTTCAGCCAGCAGAATCTTTAAAGATTTAATAAAGTTTTTGGATTTCATATTCCCAGTTCTTGCAAGTACCCAGTACTACCTGCCTGGGACAAGTCCGTGAGTGTGTGTGTGTGTGTATGTGTGTGTGTGTGTGAGAGAGAGAGGGAGAGAGAGAGAGAGAGAGAGAACACACTTTTAGGTAGATTTTATAAGCTCCATTATGATGACAACGTCTCTAGTCTTCTCTCACGGCTACCCTTTCCATCACCATGGCAACTCACAAAACAAAAAGGGTAGAAGAAAGATTTTTGATCTTGTCTTGCCTGGAGCTTTGCCACATTCTTTGATATTTCCTGAGGCCCAGCATCTTAGGGAAAGTTCAGTACTGTGTATTTGTGTTGAATATCTTGGGTTATTTGGAGTTTATTCTTTGTGATATTGGTTTCTATCAGAGAGGTGTGAGAAAGAACTAGAAATTCTAAAGCGATCAACTGGAAATCATAGGAAAACCACTATGCAAATTGTGGCAGATATTTTTTCCAGGACAGCTGCTACAGCATCTCCTGTCCCACATGCTGTGCTAAACCCTCACCAGCTCCATCAAGAGTCATAGTCTCTGTCCCCTCCTTGTGAAACTGGGTGGGCTTCAGTGCTTGTCTTGGTCGAATGAGAATGGCAGAAGTTATGGGATATGACTTCTGAGGTCAGGTCATAAAAATGCTATGCGGTCCACCTTATGCTCACTTGGAAACCAGTCACCATGCAGCAAGGAAGCCCAAGCCTCCTGGGCCTGGGGAGGCCCAGGCGAAGAGGAACAGAGGTCCTGAGCTCACAGTCCTGGCTGAGGTTCCAGCTGGCAGATGGCTCCAACTTGCCAGTCATGGGAGTCATGCCCAGCCCTTAATCTGATGTAGGCTGTGCATGGGACAGAGAGGAGCTGCTCCTGCTGAGCTCCACCCAAATTAAATACTTGTGATTAAAACAAATAATTAGTGTTGTTTGAAGTCACTAAGTTTTGGAGTGGTTTGTTACTTTAGTAATAGATAACCCAAACAAATGGATGTCCCAATAGGATGATTCTTGCTTTGTGGAGGCAGCATGCTCACCAATTTTCTGCCTCTTCATGTGCACTTCCAATTATGTTTTAAAATTAGACCTCCTTATGATCCTTAATACCTTGCAACACTGACATCTAAGCAGAGGCTTGAAGAACGAGTTCAGATAAAGAGGGGCGGGGAGGGTATTGAAGAGACAGGAGCTGCCTGGATGAAGCATTTAGTGGGCACAGGGAACTAGAGTCAGTTGGGTGCTTCTGAAACGTAAGAGGGTGGAATAGGGAAGTAGGGGATGAGGATGGACAGGTCAGTAGGGGCCACATCCTGGAGAGCCTGTTGGACTGATGACTTGTTCCAATCACATAGTAAACCCACGTGGGACTGGTTTCCAATTCTGGGCTCTCTGACCCCAGCCCAGAATCTTATTCCCTGTTTACAATTCCAGTGTAAACTGCCCTTGCTGGCAGTTCTCTCAAAGACCCTGAAGATTTTGAGTGAGTTAAGTAGGGCCATCACAAGGTGTAATGATTAAGACCCCAAGCTCTAAAGTTCAAATACCAGCTTCCTGCTGGGTTGGCCAGATGACATACAGCTTCTCTGGATCTCTGTTTTTCTCATTTCAATGAATAGTATGTACATTGTGAGATCGTTTTTCAGGTTCAATAAATTAATTAACCTAAAACATTTGGCATGTAGTAGTTGCCCAATAAACATAGCTCTTACAACATTTGGAATTGGAAGGGGTTGGAGACGTTAGGAGGGTGAGCACAGTGAATCCAGTGAAACTTATAGAACCCTGTGAACTGAGAAACAAAATGATTTTTCTGATCTCACCAAGAAGCTGTCTTTACAGATTATTGAGACATTTTAGAGGTGAGACGAGGTGAACAATAGACTTGCAAGTAAGAAATGCACTGTCATCCTTAGAGAGAGACTGCCTGTGGAAGGAGGTGGGTGGAAGAATGTGCTTGATTATTTCACTGAGGTTAGACATGCCATGTGGGGCTAAGGCATCCTTCCAGACCTCTGGGTTTCCCAGGGGAGTGACTCCTGGGGGAATCTGTGTTTTCAGGTCACTCTCTCAAAGGCTCCTTAATGGACTCTTTAGTGGATGTCCATTGTTTGGGAAGTGGGATGGAATGTTTCTGCATGAAAGTGGAGGTGTGACATCTAGTTCACACCCTGTGCAGAAAGGGATGTGTCCTCCAGTGAAAAAAATAGAAACCAGGGCAGGAGACTTTCTTTATATATATATATATATATATATATATATATATATATATATATATATATATATCGATTATGCCATAACAGTTGTCCCATTCCCCCCCTTCATTCCCCTCCACCCTGCACACCCCTCCTCCACCATTCCCCCCCTTTAGTTCATGTCCATGTGTCACAAGTTCTTTAGATTCTATATTTCCCATACTATTCTTGCCCTCCCCCTGTCTATTTTCTACATACCGTCTATGCTACTTATTTTCTGTACCTTCTCCCCCCTTCTCCTCCTCCCACTCCCCTGTTGCTAACCCTCCATTTAATGTCCATTTCTATGGTTCCATTCCTGATCTAGCTGTCCTCTTAGTTTGCTTTTGTTTTAGGTGTGGTTCTTAATAATTGTGAGTTTACTGTCCTTTCACTGTTCATATTTTTATCTTCTTTTTCTTAGATAAGTCCCTTTAACATTTCATATAATAAGGGCTTGGTGATGATGAACTCCTCTAACTTGACCTTATCTAGGAAGCCCTTTATCTGCCCTTCCATTCTAAATGGAAGCTTGCTGGATAGAGCAATCTTGGATGTAGGTCCTTGCCTTTCATAACTTGGAATACTTCTTTCCAGCCCCTTCTTGCCTGTAAGGTCTCTTTTGAGAAATCACCTGACAGTCTGATGGGAACTCCTTTGTAGGTGACTGTCCCCTTATCTCTTGCTGCTTCTAGGATTCTCTCCTTCATTTTAATCTTGGGTAATGTACTTATGATGTGCCTTGGTGTGTTCCTCCTTGGATCCACCTTCTTTGGGACTCTCTGAGCTTCCTGGATTTCCTGGAAGTCTATTTCCTTTGCCAGCTTGGGGAAGTTCTCCTTTATTATTTGTTCAAATAAGTTTTCCACTTGTTGCTCTTCCCCTTCCCCTCTGGTACCCCTCTGATTCTAATGTTGGAACATTGAAAGTTGTCCTGGAGTTTCCTAAGCCTCTCCTCATTTTTTTGAATTTTTGCTTCTTCATTCTTTTCTGTTTGGTCATTTTTTTCTTTCTTCTGGTCCACTCCCTTGACTTGAGTCCCAGTTTTCTTCCCATCACTATTGGTTCCCTGTGCATTTCCCTTCATTTCACTTAGTTTAGCCTTCATATGTTCCTCTAATGTGTGACTAAAATCAACCAGTTCTGTGAGCATCCTGATCACCAGTGTTTTGAAATGTGCATCTGATAGGTTGGCTATCTCTTGGTTGCTTAGAAGTACTGGCTCTGGGGCTTTGAGCTGTTCTTCTTCTTGAGCCATAATGTTTTTGTCTGTTCATGCTTGTTATGTATGAGGGGAGGAGCCTTAGGTGTTCACCAGGGCGGGGCAACCCAGGTCGCTGGGTTGTGATGCTGTATGTGGGGGTGGGGTCAGAGAGGGGCAATGGCATTTGTTCTGTGCTCTCTTGGATTTCGGTTTCCTCTGCTGCTTCCCGCAAGCAAATTGGGCCCTTCTGGTGCTGGTTCCCAGGTGTGTGGGCTTGTGCATCCTCCAGGACCATGTGGGTCTTTCCAACAAACTCTCTGTGAGCCTGAGAGCCGGCACCTTGACCCCCAAAAGTTTCTCCAATCGGTGGTTTTAGGCTTTATTTCCCCGCACTGGGGCCCTGGGTTGCGTGGTTTGTCTCACTGTCTGTTTTTTCACCTGGTTTATCTGAGCGCAAATGTGTGACTGCAGTCAGCCAGCTGCCTTGCGCCCTCACTGGGTTTGCCCGTTGCCACCCCACGCCTGGGATCTGTCAACTGCGGCCTGCACACCTGGGTTGGTCTGGCCATTTTTTTCTGTGTGTCCGCTCAGCCAGTTGCTGACTCTGCCCCTCTTACTGGTCTGGATGAATGGTTCGTTGTTGTCGGACTTCCATACAGTTCAATTTTCTGTCTGTTTTGGTTGCGGTTTTGTTACTACATCTTTGTTGTCTTTAAACTTGGTTGTGCAAGGAAGTATAGTGTTACCACCTATGCTTCCATCTTGACCGGAGGAGAGTTTCTTTAATCCTTCCATAGGTTCTGTAATCACTGGAGAAATGGGGGCGAGATGACTGTGTGAGGGAATGAATGAAGGAATGAGTGATCAGGTGAGCTAATGAACGGATGAGTTAGCATGTGAGTGAGCAAGTAAATAGTATCAGTGAACCCCTATTGTCACTCCACTCCATGCCCCTCCTTGTTTTTTCCTGTTCTATCACCACAGAATGGCTTGGTTTGGATATTTCCCAGGGTGAGGCTTAATCAGGTGTAGGTTACACAATACAGGTAGGGCACAGGTAGATTATTTGGGAAGTGGTTCCAAGAAGCAGCAGTGAGAACACTGGGAGAGTGAGATAGGAAAGGGAGAAAAGACCACAGAGTGGGTGGGTGTTTTGAGCTGGTTGAATGCAATGAGCATTAAAGCTTGGTCTTGGTGGGGTTCTTGGAGGAACTGTGTAGTACGCACCTTAGAATTGACTCGCCAAAGAGTGGAAGGCAGGGGCCATCTCCCCTCAATTCCCATCTCCCATTGGTTGAGGGTTGCCCCAGGTGTGTTGGCTCTACCTCATCTCCACAATGTGTGTCTCCCCTTGGGCAGAAAGCAGAATGACATCCGCATGCTCCCTGAGGTGTGAAGTTCACCCCTCACAGCCTGGCCGAAATCTGATGGGTCCAGAGAGGGTGGTACAGTACAAGGCTCCTGCAGCTTCTGCGGTCATTTCCCCCCTGTCCCTCTCTTATCTCTCCTCCAAGTAACCAGGTTCATTCTCAACCCAACAGACCAATATTTGATCATGTAAATCTCCACCTCACTCCCTGATTCAAATGTTTCACTGGCCTCCCTTTTCTCTTGGCATAAAGACAAAATTACTTGAAAGGACCTGCATGGACCTTTTTGGTCTGGCACTTGTCCTCCTCTCCAGCCTCATGCTATGCCCAGCTTCCTCCTTGCTCTTTGCACTCCAGCTACACTGGCCTTTTAAAAAATATATTATATTTATTTTTAGAGGGAGGGGAAGGGTGAGAAAGAAACATTGATTGGTTGCCTCTTAAGTGGAGACCTAGTCAGCAATCCAGATGTGTGCCCTGACTGGGAATTGAACCAGTGACCTTTTAGTTCACAGGCCGGTGCTCAATCCACATAGTCACACAAGCTAGGGTTACACTGGTCTTTTTGCACATCATCACCCTTTCCATGTGCTCGTCCTGCTTCAGTACCTTTGTGCCTGCAACATTCTTTGTGCCTGCAACATTCTTTGTGCCAAATGGTCTCTGGCCCAGTTAACTCCTCCTCATTTTTGAGGTCTTATTTCAAGTATCACTTTTTCCAGTAAGCCTTCCCCGACAAGGTCATATTCCCTTGTTACCTGTTCTCCTAGTTGCTGTAACTTTTCTTTTAAAGTCCTGCAGTGGTTGCAATTTTAAATTCATCTGTGAGATCTTTTGATTAACATGTGTCCCCTACCATGCCATAAGATCCAGAAAGGTAGGAACGATGTATTCTTCCTCTTTTCCTAGTACAAATCTTACAAATTCTTGTGCCTACCATATAATGGGCAGTCAATAAGACCTTTGTTGCATGAGAGCGTGAGGCCCTTCTTCCTGACTCCTCCAGGTTTCTATTCTCCCTGCATTGCCTTTGGGGCTTAGATTTGGCCTTGCTGCCGGCCTTCCTTAGAAAGTCTCAATGACAAGACATGCTTTCTTAAGCTCTCAGTTTGCTGTTAGTGTAACATAAACTGTCCTGGTTATACAGCTATGCAAATGAAAGTCCCAGTTTTGTCTTTCAGTGGCTGAGTGACGCTGGCAGGGGCCTGCCCCTTTGCACATGGCTTCCTCATCTAGGAGACAGAGGTGAACCCCACTCTGGGACTGTGTAAAGGCTTCAGGAGGCACATGGCCCCCACCCACACATGCCATTTCCCTTTCAGCCTCTTGCTCCATTTTCTGTGCCTAGGACCTCAGCTGCAGAGGGAAAAGCAGAGGGTTGGCAGGGCCTGGGGGACATGCCTAAGAGGCTGGATGTTCACCGTGCTCTTTTTTCACTCCCTCTACATGGCTATTGGTTGCTGCAAAACCTACAATATTTGGCTTCTAAAAAAATCATTACTTTATTAGCTATCACCTTTCGCAGGCAATCTCACACAGGCCACTCTGGGGGATGCTGACTGGGGCTGTGGGACCAGAACGAGGCCAGGCTCTCGCGGAAGCAGCCAGTCCCTGGGGCATGAGAGCTGATGGGCCCTGAGTCCTGAGATGCTTGTGGTGTTTCATCTGGCTCCCCTTGGCCGGGAACTCTAGCCAACAATAAAGAAATAGTTGTGGAAGGAAACCTTTGAAGGAATTTGTTCATTCAACAAATATCAAAAGAGTTTCTACCCTGAAGGGGAGTGGCTTTGGTGTGAGACAGGTGCAGTTTTGGATCCTGGATTGTATCTGCTCTGCTGAGTACCTGTGTATTCCTGGTATGGGCCTGGCAGGCAGTAAGTAGGTGCCTGCTGAATTTGTGCAGAAGGATGGAATGCGTTTTGCGATGATTGGCAAGGCACGTCGTTTCTCTGAACTTCAGTTCTTCATCTCGGAGATGGGCATGATCATAGCCTGTTTCCCTGCGGTTATGAGGAGGTGCTTCAAATGCCAGGCAGTGCTGGCACACCACAGATCCTCCACAAGCGGTGGCTTTGCCGATGACAGGGGTTTGAAAGCTGCCCTGTCTGGCAGCAGAAAAACTATTCCCATCTGGAATTGTGTTAAATCTGCACCCCATCCCTTCTGCAGCCAGTAATCTGAATAGTTATTTCTCTTCCCTAATTATATGCATTTGCTTTTCTCTTTTTTTTGGTTACGTAAGCTGAAATATTATTGTTGGCTTTAAAGGTTGAATTCTCTTCTAATTATAAGAAAAATGGCTCTTTCTGCCTTCCATTAGTCCTAATGGAAATAAGCTGCATAAATCTCCCAGCTTTGAGGTAAATCTCCAGGCCTCCAGTGGCATTGCTCAATGCAGGCTTTGAAAGGAAGTCGGTGGGCAGCCCTCAGCTGGGTGGAGGCCAGCCCTGTGTTTTCAGAGTTGGGGAGACCTGATTTTGAATCCACTAATGAGCTATATGACCTGGGGCAGCCACCTCACTTCCTGGTGTCAGTTTCTTCATCGGTGAAATGGGCATAGTGATATTTACCAGGTGCTGTTAGTGTGTGGTTTCATACTGTTCTAATATTACAGGGCATGGAGATAGATTCTCTCCATATGACAGCAGCTTCCCCTCTCATCCCACCTGTCACGAGCTGCCTTCCTGTGATGACACACACTTGGAGAGGGTGGCTCTTCTGGACATTTAGATGTGTCCTGTGAAGTCTATTAGGACTGCCAGAAGGAGACAAACAATTGTATGGCACTATTTTCCTAAGTTCTTCTCCCCTAATGTGTTTAGATGGGTAGATACCAGTGGTGATTTCTGGACTGACTCAGATCTGTGGGTTTTCTCTTTCATTTTCCATAGGTGTCTCCCCAAGGACATCTTTTTTTCATGCCACAGCAAATTGTCCTAGAAGAGAAGCCAGCCCTTCAAGAACACATCTGAGAGATGGCTGCATGGGACCAACAGCTCATTCCTCACCTTTGTGTTCCCAACAAAACACAGAAAGCAGAGAAGGCTCAGTTCTGCGGCAGAGTGGAAGGAGGAGGAGGGATGGCGGGTGTGGCTGGCAATGGTGGGCTTGGTGGAAGAGAGTGATCTGATAATTCCTACCTTCCACAAGTTAACTGTAAGACCACAGGGGTGCTGTGTAATTCCTCCACATGTAAGTTTTTCATCTGCAGCCCTCTGGAGGATATCAGTCCCTGGCCATATCTCCAGGTCTTGAAAGAGAGCCAGGGAGAGTGAGATCTCAGTCACCAGGCAGAGGCCAGGGAAGTTTTGACTTCTTGGCTCTGTGGTCCCTCACCTCCAATGCCATGTCCACAGTCTCTGTGGAGGATCCCAGCCACTGCCTTCTGAGTGTGGCCTACAAGTTCTCCCCTTCATCCAGGCCTCCAGAATAGCTGAAGGGCAGAGGTGGGCAAGAGGGGACAGAGGGGACTGGGAGAGGAGCGTGCCTATCTCTCCAAAGCTTTTCTTCTGGTGCTTGACAGAGGTGTCCTCAGGAATGGAGGACGCTGATGCCTATGGAGGCCCATGGCAACCTGCTTGGGCTCAAGCTCTAAGGAACCTGCTGGTCATCATCTCTACTCTGTAGCATGATGGCCTGGTTGATGCCTCATCCTGGGTTATGAAGATGGTGTGTGTGTGTATGTATACACAAAGAAGAGAGAAGCAAGGGAGAGAATGACCTACAAAGGGGGACGAAAGAGAATAAGTAACTCAATGAAAAGGTGGGCAGAAGACCAGAATAGACAGTTCTCCAAGGAAGACATACACATGGCCAACAGACATATGGAAAAATGCTCAGTGTCACTAATCATCAGAGAAATGCAAATCAAAACTACAATGAGATACCACTTCACACTTGTCATAATGGCTATTAACAATAAACCAACAAACAACAAGTGTTGGCAAGGATATGGAGAAAAGGGAACCCTACTTCACTGTGGGAGGGAACACAGACTGGTGTAGCTACTGTGGAAAGCAGTATGGACATACCTCAAAAAATTAAAAATGGAACTGCCTATGACCCAATGATTCCACTGCTGGGAATACCATATGTCAAAGCCCCCCCAAAACACTAATTGAAAGGAATATATGCACCCCCATGTTTATTGCAACATTATGTACAATAGCCAAGAGAGAGAAGCAACTGAAGTGCCCATCAATAGGTGAGTGGATAAAAAAGCTATGGTACATACACACAGTGGGATACTACTGCGCTGTAAAAAAAATAAATAAATCTTACCTTTTGTGGCAGCATGAATGGACCTAGAGGGTATTATGTTAAGTGAACTAAGCCAGATGGAGAAAGACAAATACCATATGATTTCACTTATGGATAGATATATGTAGAATCTTAAGAATAAAATAAACAATCCTTCTTTTCTTGGAGGGTGTTGGGTGTGAAGTCCCGGTTCCTGGAATGTACAGAGGCAGAGGGAAGGGGCTCCTGACCCCTCAGTGTCATGTCTTTGGTGCAGATGGTTTCTTGTCCACTGGTTCCATCCTCAAGTACTGGGACAAAGAAAAAAAGAACAAAATAAACAAAATAGAATGCAGAGATACAGAGAACAGACTGACAGTTGACAGAAGGGAGGTTGTTAGAGGGCTGGGTGAAAAAGATGAAGGGATTACACAGTACACATTGGTAGTCACAGAACAGTCATAGGTATGTAAAGCCCAGCATAGAGAATATAGTCAGTAATGCTATAGTAACTATGCATCGTGTCAGGAGGGTATTAGAATATTAGGGAGAACACTCTGTAAAGTACATGATTATCTAATCACTATGCTGTACACCTGAAACTTTTACAGAACAATATCAATTGTAGGCTGTAATAGAAAAAACAGTAATTTAAAAAAGAGTGAGAGTGAAGAAACGAGGAGGAGAAAATGATGAAAGGAGGAAGGTGAAGGAATAAAAGAGAAAATAGAGAAAAAACATTCCTTTCTTTGCTGTGTTCCTCCCCTGCTTCTTACCGAGGAGGAGGAACCTGCCCCATGTCCCGGACTCTAGAATGTTTGCCAGCCACATATCTGGTCTTCCAGCTTTCCCTGGAGGGAGCATGGGTGATGGGACCTGGTCATTGCTATTCTGTTCAGGAAGTGGGACACTACATTCTTGTGTGGAAACAAATCCACTGGGCTCAAAGCTATGCAATGAACAGCTCAGCAACCCTGGCTAGGATGCTGGGCTAGGAACACAAGCAGCCTCCTGTGTTTGGTTCTTGGATCATAGAGACAGGGGAGGAAAAGCCAGGACTGAGCAGTGGGCACCATTTTCACTAGCTACACCATTTATGCCCAGCTGACCTTTCTGCAGTCCCCTGGGGGAGGAAATAAGAATCTAATGATACCAGAGTCTTGCTGGAGTTTTGGGGCATGGACCTCCTGCGTTCTGTTCCTGGGTTGCAGAAACCTGTGCCAGATCAAGATGTGGCCTTCAACTGGCCTGGCATGGAGGCCAGCTGCCCTGGAAGAAATACAGCTACCTTCTTCTTCATGTACATTACCACTTTGGTCAATTTCCTTTGCAAGAGCTAGTTCTGCAGTCCCTTTGGTAGCACGACACTTCAGTATCTTATGGCACTATTAGCTAAATTTTGCAAACTGGCCTTGGCTGGAGCTCAGCAATCAAGGGCTATCCAGTTTTCAGGGGACACATCCATCCTAGGCTCTTTTTGGCTAGCCTGAGGGGTAGTCAAAGGCCCAGGCTACCTTGAGAAGAAAAAGAACTGGGTTCAAATCTTAGCTCTTCCATTTCCCAGCTGTGTGGCCTTGGACAATTGATGTCATCCCTTTGAGCCTTATCTTGCTCATCCGTAAAAGGGGAAAAATAACATTAGAAAGAAGGGGGAATGTGGCCAAGATATTTATTTTCTTTGTTCCCCCCTTGCAGGTTCAATTAAGGTCAACTGCATCTCTTGATTAAAGGTCACAATTCCATCTGATGGTCCTTTCCTTGCAACTCTGTCTCTGGATTCTGATAACTGCTTCCTTCTTCTCACTCCAGGATTATCTTTTAACAAACTAAGTTCATCTTCCCCACTCTCTTGCCCTCCTTGTTCCTTAAGCTCTGGTTTCCTCCCACCTCTGTCTCAAACTTAGTGGCATTTTTCTCTGCAGGGCCTCAATTCTTGCCATGGTGAGATAGTCCTTTTTCTCAACCCACTGCCTTAGCTATCAGCTGGTAACAATTCAAATATGTTCTCTCTCTGGATCCAAGAGTTGTGTAGGATTTTGCATGTGTCTGTATTTTTCTAGGAAAAGGTTCCATAGCTTGCCTTCCTCCTGCAACATGCTCAGACTAAAAGATTAAGAATTAGTGGGTATTAGATCTCTGTCACTTCCCCCAGGATCATCAGATTTTATAGATGGCTTTTAAATAGCCAAAAGAATGAGTCTCTAATGGTGGAATTATTGCAGAGGATTGTACAGATAACAGGGTCTGGGACAGCCTGTAGCTTCCTGAAATAGCCAAATACACACTATGCTTGCCTAACAGCTGTGTTAATGCAGCTTAATGTATAGCAACCGATTTTATTATCCCAAAGTATGAAAACACAGTCTGAGAGATTCACAGAGGATTATAAAGAGGCTAGATTTACTCTTCCCTAAAACTTTTTCAGAACAAAGGAGAAAGAAAAGACTAATAAAAAATGACATGCTAAATTACATGGACCAGAAAACAGATAACAAAATAAATCTTGCAACCAAGAAGCTTGGCTGGCTGATGTAGGCTGGGGAATATTTAAGAGAGAAAGAAAAAGGGAAGTTCCTTTCTTTTTTCTCAGGGTGATCCCATCACTATCTTTAGGAATTGGAAAGCAGAGTGCGCCTGCCTTCTTTCTTAGCAACATCAGGAGGTTCAACCCTATTTCAGGTGAAGTAGCTCTTTTGGGGATGGACTTCTTTCTTTCTCCCCCTTTCCCCCTACCTCTCCCTTTGATTTTACTAACATTATCTCAGATTTGCAACTTTCCAGCTATGTGACCTTGGGCAAGGGACATAACCTTGTGACATTTAATTTCTTTTCCTTTTTTCTTTTATTAAATGTTTTATTGTTGTTCTACTACAGTTGTCCTACTTTTTCCCCCTTTGTTTTCTTCAGCCAAGCCCCCCTGCCCTCATTCCCACAGTCAATCCCACCCTGTTGCCCATGTCCATGGGTCATTCCTACATGTTCCTTGACTTATCCCTTCCCCTCTTTCCACCCTTATCCCCCTCCACCATCTCCTCTGGTTGTTGTTAGTCTGTTTCTTTTTTCTACGCCTCTGGTTCTATTTAGCTTGTTTTTGTTTGTTTTGTTCATTAGTGTCCTCTTATAGATGAGTTCCTATGTTATTTGTCTTTCACTGCCTGGCTTATTTCACTTAGCATAGTATTCTTCAGTTCCATCCATTCTGCTGCATAGTATTCCATTGTGTAAACATACCAGTTTTATGATCCACTCATTTACTGGTGGGCACTTAGGCTGTTTCCAGCACTTGGCTATTGTAAATAACACTGCTGTGGACATTGGGGTGCATAGGTTCTTTTGAATTAGTGATTCAGGATTCTTAGGGTATAATTGCAGCAGGAGAATCACTGGGTCAAAAGACAGTTCCATTTTTAGTTTTTTTGAGGAAATTCCACACTGTTTTCCAAACTGGTATGGTGGCTGTGCCAGTTTGCATTGCCACCAACAGTGCACTAGGGGTCTCTTTTCTCCACATCCCTGCTAGCACTTGTTGTTTGTTGATTTATTAATGATGGCCATTGTGACCTTTGTGAAGTGGTATCTCACTGTGGTTTTCAATTTGCATCTCTCTGATGGCTAGTGGTGCTGAGCATCTTTTCATGTGTCTCTGGGCCCTTTGTACATACTTCTTGGAGAAGGGTCTGTTCAGGTCCTTAGTCCATTTTTTAATTAGATTGTTTGTCATACTGGTGTGGAGTCATATCAGTTCTTTATATATTTTGAAGATCAAATCCTTGCCCAGTGTATCATTGGCAGGTGTGTTTTCCCATAAGGTCAATTCCCTTTTCATTTTGATGATGGTTCTTTAGCCATTCAAAGCTTCTTAATTTGATGTAGTCCCATTTGTTTATTTTTTCCTTTATTTCCCTTGCCCTAGGAGATATATTAGCAAACTATAGCTATGTGTGACATCTGAAATTTTCCTGCCTATGTTTTCCTCTAGGACTTGTATAATGTCATGATTAATATTTAAGTCTTTTATCCATCTTGAATTTATTCTGGTGTAATGTGTAAATTGGTGGTCTAGTTTCATTTTTTTTTGCAAGTTCCAATCCAGTTCTCTCAACACCATTTATTGCAAAGGTTATTTTTACTCCATTCTATGCTCTTGCTTCCTTTGTCAAATATTAATTGACCATAGAGACATGGGTTTATTTCTGGACTCTGTTGTGTTTCATTGATCTATGTGTCTGTTCCCATGCCAGTACCAGTCTGTTTTGATTACAGTGGCCTTGTAATATAGTTTGATATCAGGTAGGGTGATCCCTCCTTCTTCGTTCTTCTTTCTCAAGATTACTGTGGCTCTTCAAGGTCATTTTTTGTTCCATATAAATTTTTTGAAATATTTGTTCTAGATCTGTGAAATATGCCATTGGTATTTTAATAGAGATTGTGTTGAATCTATAAATTACTTTGGGTAATGTGCACATTTTGATGATGTTAATTCTCCAGCTCATGCACACGGTATATTCTTCCATTCATTTGTGTCTTTCTTAATTTCTTTATTCAGTGTTTTGTAGTTCTCTGAGTATGGGTCTTCTATCTCTTTGGCTTATTCCTAGGTACTTTATTTTTCTTGTTGCTATAGTAAATGGAATTTTCCCCCTAGTTTCTGTATCTGATAGTTCATTGTTGGCACACAAAAATGAGTTTGATTTCTGAATATTGACTTTGTATCCCACTATTTTGCCAAATTCACCTTTTAAGTCGAGTACTTTTTTGGTGGTCACTATTGGGTTTTGTATGTACACTATCAAGTCATCTGTAATTAATGACAGTTTTACTTCCTCTTTTCCAATTTGAGTGCCTTTTATTTCTTTTCCTTGCTGGATCACTGTGGCTAGAAATTCCATTACTATGTTGAATAAAAGTGCTGAAAATGGACACTCTTGTGTTGTTACTGATTTTAAGGGGAAAGCTTTTAGTTTTTGTCTGTTGAGTATGATGTTGGCTATAAATTTCGCATATAAAGTCATTACAATGGTGAGGTATGCTTCCTCTATTCCCATTTTGCTGAATATTTTTGTCATAAATGAGTGCTGATTTCATTAAATACTTTTTGAACACCTATTGATGTGATTATGTGATTTTGTCTTTCATTTTGTTTATGTGGTGTATTACATTTATTGATTTGTGAATATTGTACCATCCTTACATCTCTGGGATGAATTCCACTTGATCATGGTGTATAATCTTTTTTTTAATTTATTTTTTATTGATTATGCTATTACAGTTGTCCTATTCCCCCCTTCATTCCCCTCCACCCTATCCCCCCATTCTCACCATTACCCCCCCTTTAGTTTATGACCATGTTCTTTAGATTCTGTATTTCCCATACTATTCTTGCCCCCCCATCTATTGTCTATCTACTGTCTATGCTACTTATTTTCTGTACCTTCTCCCCCCTTCTCCTCCTCCCACTCCCCTGTTGCTAACCCTCCTTGACATCTTCATTTCTATGTTTCCACTCCTGATCTGTCCTTTTAGTTTGCTTTCGTTTTAGGTGTGGTTGTTAATAACTGTGAGTTTGTTGTCCTTTCACTATTCATGTTTCTTTAACTTCTTTTTCTTCGATAAGTCCCTTTAACATTTCATATAATAAGGGCTTGGTGATGATGAACTCCTCGAATTTGACCTTATCTGAGAAGCACTTTATCTGCCATTCCATTCTAAATGAAAGTTTTGCTGGATAGAGCAATCTTGGTTGTAGGTCTTTGGATTTCATGACTTGGAATACTTCTTTCCAGCCTCTTCTTGCCTGTAAGGTCTCTTTTGAGAAATCTGCTGACAGTCTGATGGTAACTCCTTTGTAGGTGACTGTCCCCTTAGCTCTTGCTGCTTCTAGGATTCTCTCCTTCATTTTAATCTTGGCTAATGTAATTATGATGTGCCTTGGTGTGTTTCTTCTTGGGTCCAACTTCTTTGGGACTCTCTGAGCTTCCTGGATTTCCTGGAAGTCTATTTCCTTTGCCAGATTGGGGAAATTCTCCTTTATTATTTGTTCAAATAAGTTTTCCACTGGTGGCTGTTCCTTTCCCCCTTCTGGTACCCCTATAATTCGGATGTTGGAGCGTTTAAAGATGTCCTGGAGGTTCCTAAGACTCTCCTTATTTCTTTGAATTCTTGCTTCTTGACTCTTCTGTTTGACCATTATTTGCTTTCTTCTGGTCCACTCCATTGATTTGAGTCCCAGTTTCCTTTTCATCGCTATTGGTTTCCTGTGCAATTCCATTCATTTCAATTAGTTTCACCTTCATATATTTGTCTAATTTGTGGCTATAATCAACCAGTTCTGTGAGGATCCTGATCACCAGTGTTTTAAACTGTGCGTCTGAGAGTTTTGCTATTTCTTCATCGCTTGGATTTATAGGTTCTGGGGCTTTGAGATCTTCTTGAGCCATTTTTGGTCTGTTTGCACCCGTTAAGTATGAGGAGCGGAGCCTTGGACTCCCTGGTGGCTGGGTTGTGACACTGTATGTGGGGGCATGGTCAGAGCGGGGAAATGGCGACCCCCTGTGCTGTTCCTCACCACTGGGTGAGGAGCAGAGCCTTAGGTGGTTCACTGGGGCCGGGCCACTCAGAGTCACTGGGTTATGATGCTGTATGTGGAGGCGGGGTCAGAACAGGGAAATGGCGGTGCCCTCTGCTGTCACTTGCCACTGGGGCCTGCTGGGTCCCGTCTAATCGCCCACTCCCTCATTTGTCTATCTGCACATGAATGCGCGACCACAGTCAACCCACAGCCCTGCTCCCTCACTGTTTCCCCGAGGTTGCTCGCTGGGTCCTTCACTAGGTCCAACCCTG
This sequence comes from Artibeus jamaicensis, assembly GCF_021234435.1. Lineage (NCBI taxonomy): Eukaryota > Metazoa > Chordata > Mammalia > Chiroptera > Phyllostomidae > Artibeus > Artibeus jamaicensis. Next base: position 8,526,542 of record NW_026521939.1, on the reverse strand, counting down.
CGCCTGGGTTCCGTGCACCTGAGTCAGTCTGACCGTGTTTTCCTGTGCAACCCCACTCCGCCAGCTGCTGGTTTCGCCCCTCTGACCGGTCAGGCTGAAGAATTTGTTGTTATCAGACTTCTGAAAAGTTCAATTTTCTGTGTTCTGGCTGTGTTTTCTATTGCTAATATCTAGTTGTCTCTAAACTTGGTTGTGTGAGAAAGCATGGCATCTCCACCTATGCCTCCATCTTGGCGGAAGTCCCCTCCTCATTTTTTAAAATTCTCGTTCGTTCATTCTGTTCCAGTTGAATGTATCTTTCTTCCTTCTGGTCCAAACTGTTGATTTGAGTTGTGGTTTCCTTCCTGTCACTGTTGGTTCCCTGTAGATTTTTCTTTATTTCATATAATGCAAACTTCATTGCTGCCTGAGTCTTCTTTATGCTGTTGAAATACCCAATGAGTTCCTGGAGCATCCTGATAAGCAGTGTTTTGAGTTGTGCTTGTGATAGATTGGCTATCTCTTTGTCACTTAGTTGTATTTTTTCTGGAGCTTTGAACAGTTGTTTCACCTGGGCCATTATTTTTTGTCTTGGCATGACTGTTAGGTAGTAGGGGGTGGAGCCTTAAGTGTTCACCAGGGCAGGGCAACTCACATTGCTGCACTGTGATGCTGTATGTGGGGGAGGGGTCTGAGAGGAAACAGTGCCACTTGCTCCACTCTCTGCCGAGTTTCAGTCACTTCCTTGACTACCCACAATCAAATTGGGCCCTTCTGTGGCTGACTCCCAGGTGGGTAGTTTGTGTATGTTTTTAGACTCTGGGTCTCTCCAACAAACTCTCTTGTGAGGCTGGGAATTTTTCCCACTGCTGCCTCAATCCCCACAGGTGTTTTTAGTCAGAGGCTTTGAGGCTTTATTTTCCCGTACTAGAACCCTTGGTTGTACAGTCTATCTTGCTCCCTAGTTGTTCCTCCTGGTTTATCTGCATGTGAATGTGGGACCACCTCGGTCCTTCAGCCAGTGCTTTTCTGAGAGCCCTCTCCACCCAGGTGCCAGTCTCCATCTTTCCTACCAGTCTGGATGAATGTTTCTTCTTTAACTCCTTGGTTGTCAGACTTCCATGCAGTTGGATTTTCTATCAGTTCTGTTTTTTTTTGTTTATTTGTGTGTTTTTAAATTTGTTTTTGTCATTCTTTTGGTTGTTCGAGGAGTCTCAGTGTGTCTACCTATACCTCCATCTTTGCTGGAAGTCTCTCTCTCTCTTTTTCTTCATCTTCTTCAATCTCTTTAGCATCTCTTGCAATGCTGACTTAGGGGATATGTATTCTTTTAGCCTTTTCTTTTCTTCTTCTTCTTCTTCTTCTTCTTCTTCTTCTTCTTCTTCTTCTTCTTCTTCTTCTTCTTTTGTCTGAGAAGCTCCTTATTTCACCTTCTATTTTAAATTAAAGCCTTGTTGGGTGGAGTAGTCTTAGTTGAGGCCTTTGCTTTTCATTACTTGGAATATTTCTTGCCATTCCTTTTTGGCTTGTAGTGTTTCTGTTGAGCAATCAGTTGATAGCCTTATCAGACCTCCCTTATATGTTATTAGCTCTCTCTCCCTTGCTGCCTTTAAGAGTCTCCTTTTGTCTTCAAATTTTGCCATTTTAATTATGATGTCTCATGGAGTGGGCCTCTTTGGATTCATCTTGTTTGGGGTTCTCTGTGCTTCCTGGACTTGTGTGATTTTTTCCCTCACCAAGTCAAGGAAGTTTTCTGTTATGAATTTTTTAAACAGGTTTCCTGTCCATTGCTCCTCTTCTTTTGTTTCTGGTATCCTTATGATATGAATATTATTACATGTCTTATTGTCCTGTTGCTCCCTTAAACACTCTGTTCTTTTGAGCCTTTTTTCATCTTGTTGCTCTGTCTGGGAGTATTTTGCTATCCTTGTTCTCCGGTCACTGATTCAATCCTCTGCTTCATCTAGCCTGCTTTTAATTCCTTCTAGTGTATTCTTCATTTCAGATACTGTACCCTCATTTCTTCCTGGCTCTTACTGATAGTTTCTATGTTCTTTTCCATGCTAATGTAGTTCCCAGTAAGTTCCCTGTAGTTCTCACTGAGTTCCTTGAGCATCCTTATAACCATTATTTTGAACTCAGTCGCTGATAGATTGCTTGCCTCAATTTCATTTGGCACTCTTTCTGGGAGTTCCTCCTTTCCTTTCTGTTGGGGGTTGTTTCTTTGTCTCCTCATTTCAGGTGACTCTCCTTGTTTGTTTCTGCATATTAGATTGATCTGCTTTGACTCCCTTCCTTCATGGTGTGACCTTCAGTGGTAGGAGACCTGTGGGGCTCAGTGGTGCAGTCTCCTTGATCTCCTGAGTTAGATGCTCTTGGGATGCCCTTTCTGCTATATATGTAGGGCCTCTTGTTGTAATTGGGTTTTTGTTGTTGCTTGGTCATTCTTTGGTGGGTTCTTCCCTCTGCCTGACTGTTTGAGAGCCCTACTACCCACCATGTCTTGCCTGCTTTTATGTAGGTGCTGCCAGAACAAACAAAACCACCTAGGAAACAAAACCTGCTCTCCCAGTAATAATCGCTACCCATGAACACACTGTCAACAGTGAATGAGAAAATATTAATAAAGGTGTAAAGAGATTAAGACTACTATAAGAAAGGAAAAATGAATACTAGTTGACTAACTGGAAGAAAAATGATTTTGAGAGGTTATAGGGAGGACAAATAAGAAGAGTAGGGAATAGAAATAAGGTGAAGAAAGAAAGAAAGTAGAATTTACATCATAATTTGAAAAGAGGGGAGGGAGACAAAATGGAGTAAGTAAGAGAAAAGTATAGTATGAGGTTTAAAACATTTTTTTAACAATAGTGAAACAATTAGGAACCAATTGGAGAAAAAGATCCACCACAGCAATATTAACAACAAATGTGCAAATATAATACCAGTGGAATGGAAATAATAAGGAAAAAAGAACAAATAAAAAGCTTATGAGATGTCTGGAGGAAAAAAGTGATTTTGAGGGCATAGAAGGAGAAGAAATACTAAGAGTGAGTAATAAAAACCAGGCTATGAGAGGGAAAAATTAAAATTTAAAATAAAAAAGGAAGGGCAGGAGGAAGGCAAAGTGGAGTAGGAGAGGAAAACAGTAAAATTTGAAATTTGAAAGACAAGGATAGTGAAGCTCTAGGAATAAAATTGAAGAAATGCAACAACAACCACCATATCAACAACCAACAAGCAAAGATTGATAAAGGTGGAGAGAAAATAAGGGTATTTTAAGAGTGGGAAAAAGAATGTGAGATGACTAATGACAAGAAAAATGGTTTTGAGAGGCTGGAGGGGGGAGAAGTAGTGAGAGAGCAGAATAGAAATAAGTTGTAACTGGAGGAAAAACAATAAAATTTTAAAGAAAAATAAGAAGAGCAAGGAAGAAAGTAAAATGGAGTAAGAGAAGGGAATAGTAAAATATGAGATTTGAAATAAACTAAAGTACAAAACTAGTAAAATGATAGGCACAAACGTTAAGGAAAAGTAACGAATGTTAAAAAGCTATGCAGGAGAGAAAATAATGCAAATCATGAAGAAGACCATGGTGGAATTTGTCTCGGTAGAATCCAATGTTTACCACTGTCTTCTCTTTCAGGATCCACCCCTGGTAATGTCAGATGGTGCACTAGTCTGGACCTAGGCAGCCTGGTGGAGACTGAAAGTGGTCCAGAGCTGTGGCCGTCACCTTCAGATTTGGCTGGACCCCACTGTTCTTCCCTGCTGGCTTTCCCTCAGCCCAGGACCTAGGAATGGTTTATCTAATGTCTGAGAGCACTGCCAGTACCATCTCCACCTGCCTCCAGAGGGGGCCTCTAGTGATGGAGGGTAGGAGTCGGGGTCACCCCTGGCACAGCACTATTCAGTCTTCAGGGAAGGTGGTGGGAGTGTTTCCCATTCCCATTACCACATGACTTGGTCTGTCCCAGACTTTTTCCAACAACATATGGTTTCTGGTTAATTAGCAGTCTTTTTCTTGTGAGGGGCCAACCTGTGTAAAAGGGTCAGCTCTTTCTTGCCTGGGCAGACAGAAGCTCTGTCTATGTGCAGAGGCTGGGTGGGGCCCTGGATCCTCTTTGTTGCGCCTATTTCTAATCTCTTCGCCCTGCTGATTTCAGTGGATCAGGGCCAGAGGAACATTGTAGCTTGTAGAGTCTGGTAGAAAGGGCCCTTTCAGAGCTTTTATCTTCTGCAGATATTTGCCACGCAGGGGACTCCTGAGCCCAGCCTCACTGATCTGCAGAGTCTCTAATCCCACAGGTGAGGCTTGCCTGAACTGCCTGGTAGGGGACCTGCCCGGCTGCAGCAAATCTCAGTCCTTTAGCTGTCCAGTTCCCAGTTTGTGACTCTCTTGCAGGAGATCTGGGCCTGAAGTCCCCACTCTGCACAGCCCCCTGCTCACCAGCCATGCCAGGTTGGGTCCCCTAGTCCCGTCAGTGTGACTCTATCACTCTTTGTTGGAAGAGTTGCAGTGTGTGTGCTCAAATGCTTGCGAGCACAAGGTCCCTGCTGAGTCTTGAGTCTTGCCTCAACTCCTCTTTTAAAAATTTCTGTGTGGCCCCCCTCACTGCAACACCAAGCCCTGGTGGTTCTGTTCTTCACATGCTCCCCCTCCCCCAAAACCACAAAGTCCTCTTGGTCAGGGTTGGCCACAGCCTGCCAGAGCCTCTGACAGTTTTAGATAAAGTTTCTCTCTGGATCTTTCCTGGGTGATGCTGGGAAGAATCCCACAGTGATACGGTAACACTGGGCATGGCTGGGCTCTGTCCCTGCTCCCTCCAGAGATTCTCAACCTCGGGTGGGCCTACTCCCCACACTCTTTCTGCAGCCCATACTGACCTTGCCATCTCTCTTTGCCTCCGGAGCTTGCGGCTCCTGAGCTGAACCACATCCTTCTCGATCAGATTCTGTCTTGTTTGGTTCTCATGGCACCCCGAGTCAGGGAGGCGACAGCCTCTTCCCAGTAAAGTACTGCAGTCCCTGGATCCTAGCTCCTGGCTGGAGTGCGCGGCCCTGCCGGAAGGGGGGGCGGGCTCACAGACATATCTGGGCACCAAGGTGTAGGCTCTCTGGAGCCTTCTTCCTGGAGAGGATGTTTTTAATTACTCAGAATGGCCCCCAACCCCAAATCTGTGCAGCCAGAAGTGCCTGGCTGGGCAGCCGCGGAGGCAGCTGCTCCAATAGGAGAGCCTGGGTGGCTGTCCCCGAGTGTCCTGCAGGCAGGTAAGCTCTTGCCCACTCACAGACATGTACACACTCACCTGTACATACTCTCACTCTCAGCTGGATTTTCGAGTTAATCACTCTGTGATTTAGCTGCAAGACCTGTCTGGGTCTGGGAGCAAGTGGACAGAGCTTCCAGCTACTCTGCAGCCACCCACTGACTTTTAATTTCTTTGTTCCTGAAGCCACTGTGGGGCTTGCATGAATTGATAAAGCCATTAATGTAGTATCTAGTTCTTCTACTTTCTCCTTGCAACAAAATTAGCCAGCTCCTAATGCATCTAATTAATAAATGTGCATTTTAAAGATACTGATAAGGAGCTGCTGCTCCTTTTGTTGCCTACAGGGGGTACCTGGACACAGAGCGGCTGACATAGGCTGTTAAGTGTTAATGTGGGATCCTCATTTTTGCTTTAAGGTGTGGAGGAGGTAGGGGTAGTTTTGAAATGCAAAAGTACATTATGTTACCATGACAAAGAAGTTGCAAGGAAATAGAAAAATCACAGAATTTCAGTGCTGAAAAGATTTTCAAACAAAATAACTCCATTTTCTAAGCCCAAATTGGGACAGGGGGTCAGAAGGGTGCAAGTGTTCTTGTGGGGACAGCAGAGCAAAGCCATAGCATCTAGAGTTTAAAATGTTTCCTTTTAAACCTCTTAACGTATCTGAAATTAGTACACCTTTTCTGTGCATTTAATGTAGTTTATGTTTTAAGTTGGGAAGAGCTCTTATTATACTGAGTGTGCATCTTACAGGCAGTGGTATGTTAAAACCAAGCCACATTGCTTTTGAAGTCCGAGCTGACACTGCCTGAATCAATGACCAGCCCAACAGGAGACTCCCTTGTTCTCTCCGTGCTATGAAGAGGTAGACCAGTTACCACTAAGTGTCCTAGCACTATTATGGCAGGAGATGTTGGCACCTGGCAGATCCCTCGATATCTATGCCCACTTGCCTCCATCTTCTTGTGCTTCTGTTGTTATTGAGCAGCTCTGATGCCCCATGTGCATAGGAGCCAAAATGATGATGCTGGTCTTTGAACAAGGAAAGAGCTTTTTATTTAATGCTCAACTTACAGGAGACAGGAGGCACTGCTCGAATCTGTCTCCCTGGTCTGGGGTCTGGACAAGTTTTAAGCGTAAGGGAGAACAGGGAGGCATGAAGTAGTGCTGATGGGGCAAGTTTTAATGGGAGGGTTTCAGAACTTGGGCAGTTATTGTTTAGAGAGGGGCAAGAGAAAACACAAAGCAATTCCAGTCTGGCACGGTTTAATCGGTCAGTTCTACATTTGTCTGTGTTTGGTCCAGGCACCAGATCATCCTTATTGAAGGGCATCTCACTTCATAAAGGGCTCCAGTGGCCACACTTCTGTTTCTTGAGTTCCATAGACTGAAGACTCTTCATTCGGGGGTCATCTTGAGGACAGCCATGGCACATGCGCAGTGCTATCTCTGTAAAATAACCCAAAGATTGCATTAATCATGAGTCTGCTTTCAGGGAGCAGAATCCGTGTTAAGCTGGTCACTGTGACGTGTGTGCTGTTTCACTATCCTGGGGACACTTTGGACTAACAGCAAAATCTACTGGTGCATGGGGAAGGCTGGAGGTGTTGGGGAGTGAACAACCCAGGAAGCAACAAAGGCTGGGAGTTGGTGGGAAATACAGCTGATTCATCATCCCTCAGATGGGAAATTCTGACGGGCATTCTGCACTGTCTGCCCAAAGTTCCCCAGTGGTATTGTGCTCCAGTTTGCACACGGCACATTTTGCTTGGTAAATCAGCTTCAGCTGCCTGCCTCCTCCCTCCCTCTCTCACTTGCCTGCTCCTCCTGCTGATGCATCTGGGATTTCCCTCCCAAATAATGTATTTGCACTAGAATCCTTGTGTCATTGTTCATTTTAGATGCCAACTTGCCTGGGCCTGACTGTTCAGCTGGGACATTGCTGTACTTCTGGCCTAACTGCTCCTGGGTCTTAGGCCTTCAGACCCAGACTGGAATCCACACAATCAGCTCTCTGGTTCTCGGACCTTCGCACTACAACACTGGCTCTCCTGAGTCTCCAGTTTGTAGACAGCAGATTGCGGGACTTCTCAGACTCCATAACTGTGAGAGGCAATATCTTAGAATGAATGTGTGTATGTCCCATTGGTTCTGCTCTCTGGGGAATCCTGACTAACACACCTTCTTTCAGGGTGTGCTCCTGGGTAACCAAGCCTGAGACAGCTGGCCTCCTGTGACTATAATGACATCTCTACTGCAGAGACAGCACTGTGCAGCCTTTCTCTAGGGTAGCTTGTCAATACTGAAATAGCTGGGCAGCTGTGGAGCAGTAGAGGGGGAACTGCCTTTAAGGCTGGATGACTGTTCAAATTCTGGCATTGCTTCTTGTCACCTATATATGTTTGGGCACTTTCTACTCCTGCTAAGCCTCCGTTTCCTCATCTGTACATTGAAAAGAGTAGTCTTTTTCCTGCAAGGCTAGAGTGAGGCTCAAAAACCCCCCAATGTCTTGGTATGTGAAAGGACTTTGTGAATTGATGGAGCATGTGTAGCATTATTTTATATCTGAGAGGAACATGACTTGGCAGAATTTTGGGGTCAAGCACAACTTGATTCAGATCCCTGATCTATTGCATCTCATCTGTGTGCTCTTGGTCATCTTATATGACCACTTTGTGACTCATCTTCTCATGTACCAGATGGGTGGATTTTTTTTTAGGATTCTATGAATGTAGCAGTTAAGGTACAAAACTATAACAAAGAGGCCCCAAGATACAGTGATCTTAAGTATATAGAAGTTCATTTTCTCTTGCACAAGAATCTTAGGATGAGTGCTTTAAGGCTGGACTCTTTACTCTGTGAGCTCATTTAAAAATCCAAGTTTCCTCTACTTTGTTGAAATCAGCATGACGAAAGTGGGCTCCTCAGCAACACATCCATGGAATGGACCAGCACTTCCTTTTAAAGAGGTTGACAGCGAAGCTTCACATATCACCTCTGTTTATTTCCCATTGGCTAGATTTAGGCGCATGGTCAAGTCAAGTTGCAAGACAGTCTGGGAAATGTCATTTCTGTCTGTCATTTCCCTCTGTATTCATCTTGCTAAACTTAGAAGGAGACTCTATTACTAAAAGAAGAAGAAAAGATACTGAGAAATAGCCAGCAGTTTCTGCAATAGGGGCAATTTCCACCTTGCTGTGTTGCAGTGTAGCTTAAATGAGCTCCTGTCTGCCAAGAGTCAGCTCATAACACATGCTTGATGATTTTGACACTAATTTGTCTTTATTGTTATAGCAGCAGACAGGCTCAGGATCCTGAGGATAAGATGAGACGGGGGCATCAGTATGGATGATGATCCCTTCAGATGGCCCCTTTGCAGAGCCAGAACCTCCTCACTTCCCTGTGAGGCTGGTCCAAGTGTGCTGACCCTCCTTGTGCTCCAGTCCTTTGAGCATCTTAGCCCTGGCTCTCCAAAGCCCACCTTAGTGAGCAAATCTATTTCCAAGTCGTGGTAGACTATTACCAGAGGCATTCAATATTGGCTGGGTCTACCATGGAGGGAAAACATGGAATTCATCAAATCCAGGCTCACCTTGCACGACCTGGGGTGCTCACTAGCCACCTGCTTTAGTAAACTTCCATCAGTGAGGTGGCCAAGTGAAAGAGAAAAGAAGAAACACAGAAAGGAGAAGGCTGTGGTGGATAAGCAATGAGCCCAGATACAAGGTCTGATTTCCACTCCTTCCTATGCCTTGGATGTGCTGTGTGACTCAAAGCATTGTTTATACCTCTCTCATCCTCCCTTTTCCATTTTACTCTGGTTTTCTATGAGTCTGAGGCAGACAAAGCAATAGGTGTCCATTCTCCTCACTTGGCCCAGCTTTTTCTGGGTTTATTTCAGAGGAAAAGTTCATATTTGAGTTCAGTTTAACTTGGACTTAGGAAAGAGGCCCAGTAATCATTCATTCTTGTGGTGTTTATTGAACACCTACTGTGTAGCAGGCCCTGCCATCCTGGGTTCAAGGAGCTCGCACAGTTAGAGAGCAGTGGACAAACAAACGTGCATGCGAGCTGAAAATTACACTGCAGTCCAGCCAGGGATGGAGGGTGGACCGAGGATTTCAGTGTCACCTATGCCCAGAGGCAGCAGTTTGTATTAGTAATGACAATAAAACTCATGTTTACTGATGTGCTGGACTCTGTGCTGAGAGGTTTGTAAGCAGTATGTCATTAGTTTCCTCTTTAGCCCCCGAGGGTAGGTTGTACTAGTCATACCAGTTTATAGATGAAAAAGTCAAGGATCAGCGAGGTTAAGTAACTTGCATCAAGTCACCCAGCTAGTGAGAAGCACATTTGGGATGTGAATCCAGGCTTTGTTGTCAGCCAGCTGTAGTTCCATAAGCCAAATCCTGGCCCATGGCCTGTTTTATTTATAATACAGGTGGTATGCATGCAAAGTTGGAAATAGTTACTATCTTGCCCTTGACAGGAAAAGTGTGCTGAATCATGGTTTATTATGTTAAGTCATTTAATTCTCACAGCAATCTGATCATCACCTCTCTTATACCAAGTGGGGAAACTGAGGCACAGAGAGGCAAAATTGCTTGTCCAAGGTCACACAGCACAGTTGAGATTAGCACTCTGGTCACAGTGTTGTTCAGAGTTTGTGCTCTGATCATTGTGGTCCATGGTTTTTCTGGTCATACCAGCAAGGTCTGCTCCTTATATTTAATTTTCACATTCTGTTTAGCACAAAAAAGAGAAAAAGGTACTTGCTAAAATTGGCTATGAGTAGATGTCAAAATATTTTCTGTGGCACCAGAAATGTGTGTGGAGAAGAAAAATCATGAGGACCAGAACTTTCAATATTTATCTTTGTGGTGACCACATAATTAGAGCTTTGGCAGCTTGCCAAAAATGGTTCATCCGCTGGAGGCTGGGGATAGGCTGGAAAAGCTGTTTATGATAGTACGAGGCTCACAGGGTTGCTGTAGGGATCATATGAGTGAAATATGCAAAGTGCTCAGTCCTGTGTCTGACACCTAGTGAGGTCCACGTAGGCATGTGCTATGTTGTGTCCTGAAGAGCTATTCCCAAGGAATATTTGTAATTCGTAGCCATATCTGACTTGCTAATTAACTTCTCTCTCTCGTCTAGGTCTTTGCATGGGCTATTCTCCCTGCCTGAATTCTCTGACCTGCAGGTGAGATGGGTGCCCTCCCAGATCTCCTTGGGGGTGCCACCTCCAATCTGGGGCCAGGGTCTGCCGGGATCCTGCTAACCCCTCCACCCTGCAGGCTGTGCATGCACTCTCTCTCTCTGGTACAGCTACAGTCTCTCTCGCCCCCTGGTTTATAGACTATACACAGGCCTGTCAAGAGCAATTCTGACTTTCTTCCTTGCTCACTGATTTAGAATTTACCTGGTATCCTGCTATAGAACAACACAGATGTACAGATCATGTCCTTGCCAGCAGACTTCCTGGGTTCAAACCCCAGCCTGCTTTTTACTAGATCCATGACTCCAGGCAAAGTAGTATCCTCACTGAGCCTCAGCTTTCCCATCTGTAAAATGGGGAGTGATTTAGTACCTACCATCAGGGTTGTTGCAGAATTGAACTGAGTGAGCATGTAAAGTACTTTTAAAAGTGCTCAATAAAGAAATGCTAGCATTTATTGTTGTTGTGTTTTTTTATTTTTTAATCCTTCTGAGGATATACTTATCAATTTGAGAGAGAGAGAAAAAGGGAGGGAGAGAGGATGGAAGGGGAGAGAGAGAGAGAGAGAGAGAGAGAGAGAAACTGATGTGAGAGAGAAACATTGATCAGTTAACTTCTAAATGTGCCCTGACCAGGGACTGAACCCATATCCTAAGTATGTGCCCTGACCATGGATTGAACCCACAACTTTTTCATGCATATGAAGATGCTCCAACTAACTGAGCTACCTGGCCAGGGTGCGGTTATTATTTTACTATTTTTATTTCTACTTGGCACTAGGTGTTATTGAAAAGTGTAGCATTAAAAAAAAATCTTGTCTCCCTCCCATCCCTTCCCCACAAAGTCCACACCCAGAATCATTAAAACAGCTGTAAGGAAACAAACTAGAGTTTGTATGAATTCTGAAAGCTTGTCCCCATCAGCATGAAAGCCTTGGAGAAGATAAAAGAGATGCCTTTTGTGGAGCAGCGCTATTACTTACATGCTGTAAGTGATCACATTATGGATCATCGAAGGAGAATGGATGGTGGATGAGAAAGGGTGGTTGCTCACTTCCCCTTTCAGATGGCACCACTTATTAATTCACATGTCATTGTTCTGCAGGCACTTAGAGCCTGGGGAAATGATGGCCACACATTCATATGCTGAGATGGAACAAATTGTGAGTTGAATAATGAGCTAATGAGTGGAAATCACTTTGTACAGAGTCTGGCACATGATAAACACTTTATAAACATTGGCTGTTATACCTCATGCTATACCTCATGAGAATGAAAGCTGCTCCTGCCGAGGGTCACTGGTTGGATAAACGTAGCAGGTGGAATGGCAGCTCCCCAGTAGATATGTCCACCCAGAACAAGAAAATGTGACCTTGAGAATGTGATCTTGAGTTTAGGTCATTGTGCATTATCCAGTTGGTCCCAAATTCATTAACAAGTGGATTTCAGAGAGGAGAAGACACAGAAGGGCACACTAGGTAATGATGAGGAGAGAGGCTGAAGTGATACAAGCCAATGGACACCAAAGATTGTAGCTGCCATGAGATGCTAAGACGTTGGTTTCATTTACAACAAAAGGAATGCCTTAGGATACTAGGACTACCGTGACGAAATACCATAGACTGGGTGGCTGAGACAACAGAAATTTATTTTCTCACAGTTCTGGAGGCTGGAAGTCCAAGATCAAGGTGCTGGCCAATTTGGTTCCTGTTGAGAGCCCTCTTCCTATTATGCCCCTTTTGCTATAATTTCCCCTGGGCCTGAGCAGAGAGAAAAAAGTGATCTTTCTTTTTGTCTTATAAAGACAGGAATCTCATCATGAGGGCCCCACTCTCATGACCTAGTCACCTTCAAAGGCCCCCATCTCCAAATGCTATCACATTGGGGGTTAGGGCTTTCATGTATAAAATTTGAGGTGGGAGACACAAAATATTTAGTCCATGACAGAGAGGAAAATGGTTTTTGAAGGGGAGGGTAGGTGGAAATTTAGACTCAGTTCCTTCACCTATAGGTGTTTAAGGAGTACATTAACTAGACCAGAGGTTGGCAAATTTTTTGTTTAAAGGATCAGATAGTAAATATTTTAGGCTTTGTGTTTTGTGTGGTCTGTCTTACAACTAATCAAATCTGTAGTTGTGGGAAAGCAGTGACAGATGGTACATAAATGAATCAATGAGGCTGTGTTCTAATAAAACTTTATTTACAAAAACAGCTGTTAGTGAACACAAGCCGAATGTCTATCAACCGAGAAATGGATAAACAAAATGTGGTTCAAACACACAAGGGAATAGTATGCAGCCTTAAAAAGGAACAAAGCATTGATTCATGCTCTGGCAGGGATGACCCTCTAAATTATTATATTCAGTGAAAGAAGCCAGACACAAGAGGTCAGATATTTTAGGATTCCACTTATATGAAATATTCAGGATAGGCAAATCCATGGAGACACAAAGTAGATTAGTGGTTGCCAAAGGCTAGAGAGTGGGGAGAATGAGGAATGCTGCTTCATGGGAGCTGGGTTTCCATTTGGAGTGATGAAAATGTTTTGAAAGTAGGTAGAGGTGATGCCTGCACACAAATGTGAATGTGCTTGTGAGTGATAACCTTAAAGTGGAGAATTTTTGGTGATATGAATTTCACCTCAATAACAAGAACAGGCAGTGGGTAGGACTGGGCACTGTGCTGCGGCGTGCTGACCCCTGAACTGGATGACCTTTAAGGTGTCGTGCAGATCTAAAATTTTTTGATGGTAGGGTGGAGTGGACATATTAAGATATTTTTTAATTCTCTCCTTTTCCATCCCTGTGGACTCTGCCTTGGAGATTGTGCTGCTGTTACAGAGAGAAGCAGCTGGCCTTAGGACTCTAAAGAGGCCCCGCCTGGCAGAATTATAACGCAAACTGCAAAGGCAGCCTGCATGTGCAATGCACCATTTGCTAGTAGGCACATTGAAAAAGTAAAGAAACAGGTGAAATCAATTTTTTTCCTTTATTAATATGTGTTTGTTTTTGTTTTTAGCCCAAATGAAACATATCAACATATTTTGTTTACTTTCTATTTTTATTCCAAAATCTACGGACTTGATTTCTCTTCTTATTTGAATAGTCTCTCCAAGATTTTCATTGTGTCTGTACTTGTATAGCAAACAAAACATATATAGAAAAACAAAAATTAAAAACTGTCCCCTATCAGTGTTTTAAGGCTTTGAATGTATTGTTTGTAATCCCACATCCACTTTTATGTTGAGTTGAATCCAATTCTTTCTCTTTCTGTATCTTAAACTTTATTTTCTTTAACACAATATATACGAAATATTGTCATTTTTAGATGCAACCAATATAAAAATTATTAACAAGACATCTTGCATCCTGGCTTGGAGGATCTTTGAAATCTGCTGGCTATTTTACACTCACAGCACATATTGACTCAAACTAGCCCCATTTCAAGTGCTTGAAAGCCACATGCAGCTCGCAGCTTCCGTTTCGAATCACACAGGTCCGATGTTTCGGATATGCTATAATCTGATCTCCAGTCTTGGCGATCACTCATTAGATGATCAGGGAGTCTTTGCCTGGATGCACCCAGTGATTTATTCTGTCATAAAAGACAGTAGATTGGATTTCTGGAAATCCTTGCTATTAGAAAGTGCTTCTTTGTATAGACTGGAAGTTGTTTTCTCTCTAAGCTCCATGCAGTGGTCCTTGTCCTGTCTTCCGGGCTGAACAAGTTTGCAACCTTTCCTCTCTGACAGCTCTGCAGGGCCTTCAAGATGGTGATTTGTAATCCCTCCTCCCTGCTAGAATCAACGGCTCAGCTCAGCATATATTTATCAAACTCCCATGGTGCTGAGCTCACTGCCTGAAGGAAGGTTATCCTAAGACAGACATGGGGTGGCTGCTTTCTCCTCTAAAACCCAAAGGAACATCCCTGTTGCTTAAGTTTTTCCAAAGAAACATCAGCCAGACATCAGCCTATGATGCAGGTGGCTTCTGCAATTCCAGGGTGACCATCTCCATGGCTTTCATTCACTTTCCCTCTTGTGGAAAAATCTGGGGTCAAAATCCCTTGAGTTGGGAACGTTGCTCAAAAGATCCTGGTGTAATAGAGTAAAAAGAGGGAAGTTCAACAATGACAACAGTAACAACAGCAGTGACAACAAAACACTCATCGTGTGCTCTTCAAATTCTTCTAACATCCCTTAGAATAGGTGTTATTTTCTGCTGCATAAATATGATAAGATTGTAGCCAAGAGAGGTGAAGGTGAAGTAGCTTACCCAAGTCACACCTGGGCAAGGGAGGAGCTGGGAACTGAATACTCGCCTCTCTGAATCTTAAACACATACTTCTTACCCATAGATATCCAAATAAGCCACAACAGAGATTAAATTCTTCATTTAGGCTGCCTTTCCTTTTTCCTGCTCCCCCACCCCCGCCCTGTCCCTCCCTTCCTCCATTTCTGAGACATTTATTCATGCCAGGCAGTGAGGATAGGAAGCGGGCACAATCTCCAACTGTGAGAAATAATCAGTCCAGTAGGAAGGGCTTACAGACACAGGAAGACAGGCATGATTAACTTCAGATTCTCATTTCTTGTTTAACATGATATTTGCAGTAATAACTTGGGGAGGCAACAGAGGCTGCGATAGAAAGGAAGGACCTGGGATCAGCCTCCCTGATTTCAGCCCCAAGACTCCCTGCTTGGCCTTTGGACCCCTCCTCTCCTTTCTTTGAGGAATTTCCTCATCTGTAAAAGAGACATTAAAACAAAGGAAGAAAGGAAGACAGAAATAAAGCTGTGTCCAAGGTTGCTCTGGGGACAAAGGGAGGTAATATTTGTGAAGGCATTTAGAAATGGTAAAGACCATGGGTGATGATCATGTCACAGAACACAGGCCAAAGTCAAGTGCGATATACTATTATCGAAAGAAACCCCCCGGTAGGTTTGTTATGTCTGCCGCCAGAGGAAAGACATCTCTCAATGCCAAAGATTTGTGAAAAGGAAAGGAAATGTTTATTTAAAGCTATACAGACTTAAAGTAGTGACTCAATGTCTTCATCAAAATCCCAAAGTTCCTTAAAACACCTACAAACACACACAGTCCTTCCTTCTCCCTTTGCCCTTATCTGGGATACCATATTTCAGGAGAAGTTGCAGTCTGTGATTCAGGTTTTTGACACCATCAGCTGTGTCACAGTCAGGGTCTCCAATTAATCCAAAACCATGTGGCACCTTCTCATGGCCCATTGGTAAAAGTCCTTTCTCCTCTTTCTTCCAGGCAGTCTCTCCCATTTCCTAAGCCACGTGGCCAAAGCCATGGGATCCTCACTCTCACCAAAGCGGTGGGGGTCGCCACTCTGCCAAAGCTGAGTGGCAGTTCTCTGCTAAAGCTGTATGGTGATTCTCCCTCCATCAAAGCTCTGGAGGTCTGCACTCTGGCAAAACCACGTGGTTCTCCCCTTTAATGGCTGCCACATCTGGTTTTAAATCCCTGTGCCAATCTTCCTCTGCAGCCCCATTTCCGACTCCTCCCACAATCAGCTACACTTGCCAGCACTCCTGTATTTTTCAGCTTTTCTGGGCTGCCATGGTAAGTCTGGGTGGGTGTGGCCCCATGGTGTGGAGCCAATCATCTCCAAGCTCTCATGCAGGCACTGTAACCAGGGAGCATTGCCTCCCAGTTCTGTGTTGGGTGGAAGTCACTTTCACCCTCCTGGCTCAAAGCATGGCGACAGCTATTTAACATATCTGTGCAACCAGGTAAGGTTATAGATATGTTAAATCACCATGCCAGAGGTTAGTTGCAAAGCTGTTGCTATACAAAACAGCTCTGAATGGTCCTGCTCCATGTGTCCCTTCTCCCAACTCACACCTATTTACTCCAAGATAAGTAAATAAAAAAATCTAAAAAAATTATTTATCTTTAGAGGGGAAGGGAAGGAGAAAGAGTGGGAGAGAAATATCAATGTATGGTTGCCTCTCGTGGGTCCCCTGCTGGGAACTGGCCTGCAACCCAGGCATGTGCCCTGACTGGGTACTGAACCGTGATCCTTTGGTTCGTAAGCCCATGCTCAGTCCACTGAACTACACCAGCCCGGGCCGGTCTTTACCTCTTGCTGACCTTCCATTTGATAAGACAGGAAATGCCTCAGGTTCAGACCTTCAGTGAGCCCTAATATCTAGGTTTTCATTGTATTTATTTTTATAGGTGATTATGGAAAAGAATGCCAGTTTTCCATTAACAGTGATAAAAATGTCTTACTGGACAAAAGGTCTTACTCTGGGTAAGAAAAGCAGTTTGGTTTAAGAAAAATATTAAGTAATTACAAATATTGCTCCAAATGGTGAGGGTGATATCAATCTTCTTATGTTAGGAGATATTGCCCTAATTAAAGGTATGAATATGTGTGTGTAAATCACACAACCTACAAGTTTACTTTACTTTTTAAAAATTATATTTATTGTTTATGCTATTACAATTGTTCCATTTTTCCCCCTTCATCCCTCTCATCCAGCCCACCCCTGACTTCCATAATCAGTCCCCTCACCATTTTACATGTTCATGGGTCTTTCATGTATGTTCTTTATTAATCCCTTCAACTTCTTTTAATCAGTCCCCATCTCCTCCCTCCCAACTTACAGCTATCAGTGTATTCTGTGATTCTATGCTTCTGATTCTATTTTGCTCATTAGATTCTTCTTATAAATGAGCTCATATGGCATCTGTCTTTCACTGACTGGCTTATTTCACTTAGCATAATAGTTTCCAGTTCCATCTATGCTGTTACAAATGGTAGGCATTTCTTCTTTTTTTCTGCTGCATAGTATTCCATTTCGTAAATGTATCATCTTTTTTTCCACTCATCTACTGATGGGCACTTACACTGTTTTCAGATCTTAGTTATAGTAAGTAGTGCTGTTATGAATATGGGGATGCATAAAATCTTTGAACTGGTGTTCGGGGATTCTTCAGGTGTAATCCCAGCAGTGGAATCACTGGGTCAAAAGGCAGTTCCATTTTTAGTTTTTTGAGGAAAGTCCATACTGTTTTCCACAGTGGCTGCACCAGTCTGCATTCCCACCAACAGTGTACCAGGGTTCCCTTTTCTCCACATTCTCACCAGCACCAGTGTTAATAAATCTTGTTGATTTATTGATGGTAGCCATTTTGGCAGGTGTGAGGTTATATCTCATTGTGGTTTTAATTTGCACTTCTCTGATGGCAAGTGGTGTTGAGCATTTTTTATGTGCTTATGGGCCACCTATATGTCTTCCTTGGAGAAGTGTCTATTTAGGTCATTTGCCCATTTTTTTAATTTGGATTATTTTTCTTCACAGTGTTTAGTTGTGTAAGTTCTTTATATATTTTGGAGAATACACTCTGTCCAATGTATTGTTGGCAAATATGTTCACCCATATTGTTGGTTCCCTTTTTATTTTGACGATGGTCTTTAACTGTGCAGAGGTTTTTTATTTGACGGAGTTCTGTTTGTTTATTTTACCCTTTTTTCTCTTGCTCTAGGATATATATAAGCAAAAATATTACTATATAGGATTCTGAAATTTTACTGCCTATGTTTTCCTGTAGGGTTTTTATGTTATTGTGACTTATATTTATGTCTTTTATCCATTTTGAGTTTACTCTGGTGTATGGGGTAAAACAGTGGTCTAGTTTAATTTTTTGCATGTACCAGTCCAGTTCTCCCAACACCACTTGTTGAAAAGATTGTCTTTGCTCCATTGTGTGCTGTTGCTTCCTTTGTCAAAAATTAATTGACCATAAAGACACAGGTTTATTTCTGGGCTCTCTATTCTGTTCTATGTGTCTGTTCTTATACCAGTATCAGACTATTTTGATTATAGTGGCTTTGTGGTATAGTTTGATATCAGGTATTGTGATTCCTCCAAATTTGTCCTTCTTTCTCAATTTGCTAAGGCTATTCAGAGTCTTTTTTTTTGGTTCCATATAAATTTTTGGAATATTTGTTCTAGATCTGTGAAATATGCTATTTGTATATTAATGAGGATTGCATTGAATCTATAACTGATTTGGATAGTATGGACATTTTAATGATGTTAATTCTCCCAACCTGTGAACTTTGTATATGCTTCCATTTATTTGTAACTTCCTCATTTTCTTTCTTAGTGTCCTATACTTTTCTGAGTACAGGTCTTTTATGTCCTTGGTTACATTTATTCCTAGAAACTTTAAAAAATATATTTTATTGATTATAGTAGTCCCATTTCCCCTCCTTCACTCCCCTCCACCCTGCACATCCCCTCCCACCCACATTCCCCTACTTTAGTTCATGTCCATATGTCATACATATAAGTTCTTTGTCTTCTACATTTCCCATACTATTCTTACCCTCCCCTGTCTATTTTCTACCTACCATTTATGCTACTTATTCTATGTACCTTTTCCCTCTCTCTCCTCCTCCCACTTCCCTGTTGCTAACCCTCCATGTGATCTCCATTTCTGTGGTTCTTGTTCTAGTTGTTTGCTTTTGTTTTTGTTTTAGGTGTGGTTGTTAATAGTTGTGAGATTGCTGTCATTTCACTGTTCATATTTTTTATCTTCTTTTTCTTAGCTAAGTCTCTTTAACATTTCATATAATATGAACTTAGTGATGTTGAACTCCTTTAACTTGACCTTATCTGAGAAGCACTTTATCTGCCCATCTATTCTAAATGAAAACTTTGTTAGATAGAGCTATCTTGGACGTAGGTCCTTGCCTTTCATGACTTGGAATACTTCTTTCCAGCCCCTTCTTGCCTGTAAGGTCTCTTTTGAGAAATCAGCTAACAGTTTTATGGGCACTTCTTTGTAGGTAACTCTTTCTTTATGTCTTGGTGCTTTTAAGATTCTCTCCTTATCTTTAATCTTGGGTAATGTACTTATGATGTGCCTTGGTGCGTTCCCCCTTGGGTCCACATTCTTTGGTAATCTCTGAGCTTCCTGGAAGTCTATTTTCTTTGCCAGATTGAGGGAGTTCTCCTTTATCATTTGTTCAAATAAGTTTTCCACTTGTTTCTCTTCCTCTTCTCCTTCACCAGAGGGGTACCCCCCTTATAATTTGGATGTTGGAATGTTTAAAGATGTCCTGGACGTTCCTAAGCCTCTCCTTATTTTTTTTAAAAATTCTTATTTTTTCATTCTTTTTTGATTGGATGTTTCTTTCTTCCTTCTAGTCCACTCCATTGATTTGAGTTCCAGTTTCCTTCCCATCACTATTGGTTCCCTGTACATTTTCCTTTAGTTCACTTAGCATAGCCTTAATTTTTTTCATCTAATTTGTGACCAAATTCAGCCAATTCTGTGAGCATCCTGATTACCGGTGCTTTAAATTGTGCATCTGATAGGTTGGCTACTTCTTTGTCACTTATCTGTAATTTTTCAGGAGCTTTGATCTGTTCTTTTGTTTGGGCCATTTTTTTTGTTTTGTTTTGTTTTGAGGCATCTGTTATGTAGTGAGGAGTGCAGAGTCTTAGGTGTTCACCAGGGCGGAGCAGCTCACATCACTGGGTTTAAGGCTGCATGTGGGGCAGGGGTCCATGAGGGAACGATGGTGCTTGCTCTGCTCTCTGCTGGATTTCAGTCACTTCCCCTGCTTCCCACAAGCGAACTGGCCATTCTGGTGCAGATTCCCAGGTGGGTGGGTTTGTGTATGTTCTAGCATCCTGTGGGTCTTGCCAATGAACTTTCCTGTGAGGCTGGGAGTTTCTCCCAGCACCTCAACCCCAACAGGTGTTTTCAATCAGTGATTTGAGGCTTTATTTCCCCTTGCTGGGACTCTGGGTTGCATGGTCTGTCTTGCTTCCCTGTTTCACCTCATTTCTCTTCATGTGAATGTGGGGCCGCTCAGTCTGCCAGCCTTCTTGTGTGCGGTGCCCCTCCACAATTCTCTGCCTCTCTGAGTTCAGCATCTGCTGCTTTGCCATGAGCCCTCTCTGCCTAGACTGCCCAACTCCACCCCTCCTTCTACAGGTCTGGATGAATATGTCTTCTTTTAACTCCTTGGTTGTTGGACTTCCATACAATTCAATTTTCTGTCACTTCTCGTTGTTTTTTGTTTTTAAATTGTTGTTGTCCTTCTTTTGGTTGTGTGAGGAGGTACAGTGTGTTTGCCTATGCCTCCATCTTGGCCGGAAGTCTCCCGAGATACTTTTGTTGTTGTTGTTGTTGTTGTTGTTGCAACAGTGAGATTGTTTTCTTCATTTCTCTTTCTGATAGTTCATTATTAGTGCATAAAAATGCCAGTGATTTCTGAGCCCCACTGTTTTGCCAAATTCACTTATTAGGTTGAATAGTTTTTTGCGGTCTATAGGGTTTTCTATGTACACTATCATGTTGTCTGCAAACAATGACAATTTTACTTTCTCTTTTCCGACTTGCCTTTTATTTCTTCTTGCCTGATCACTGTGGCTAAGACTTCCAATGCTATGTTGAGTAAGAGTGGTGAAAGCAAACACTCCTATCTTTTTCCTGATCTTAAAGAAAATGCTTTCAGTTTCTGCCCATTGATTATGGTGTTTGCAGTAGGTTTTTCATATATGGCCTACATTATGTTGAGGTATGCTCTGTGTACTCATGCTTTGGTGTTTTTTTATTTTTTTAATGACAGATGGGTGCTGGATTTTCTCAAATGCTTTTCAGCATCTATTGATATGATGGTGAGATTTTTATCTTTCATTTTGTTTATGTTATGTATCACATTTTTTGATATACAGCTATTGTACCATCCTTGCATCCCTGGAATAAATCTCACTTGATCATAATGTATGATCTTTTTACTGTGTTGCTGGATCCAGTTTGCTGATACTTTGTTGAGGATTTTAGCATCAATGTTCATCAGAGATATTGGCCTGTAATATTCTTTCTTTGTTGTGTCTTCATCTGGTTTTGGAATTAGGATAATACTGCCCTGTGGAAAGACTTTGGAAGTCTTCCCTCTTTTGAATTTTTTGGGACAGCTAGATCAGGAGTGGAAACATAGAAATGAAGATCTCAAGGAGGGTTAGCAACAGGGGAATGGGAGGAGGAGAAGGGGGGAGAAGGTACAGAAAATAAGTAGCATAGACAGTAGATAGAAAATAGATGGGGGGGCAAGAATAGTATGGGAAATAAAGAATCTAAAGAACTTGAGACACATGGTCATAAACTAAAGGGGGGTAATGGGGACGGGGAGGTAGGGTGGAGGGGAATGAAGGGGGGGAACAGAACAACTGTAATGGCATAATCAATAAAAAATAAATAAATTTAAAAAATGAATTTTTTGGAATAGTTTAAGAAGTATAAGTGTTAGTTCTTCTTTGAATGTTTGGTAAAATTCACTTCTGAAGCCACCTGGTCCAGGCCTTTTGTGTGCCAGGATTTTTTTGATAACTGCTTCATTTTCACTAGTTGTTATCATTCTATTCAGGCTTTTTGCTTCTTCATGATTCAGTTTTGGAAGATTGTATGTTCTTAGAAATTTATTCATTTTACCCAGGTTGTCCAATTTTTTGGCAAATAATGGTTTATAATAATTTCTTATAATCCTTTGTATTTCTGTGGTATTTGTTGTTACTTTGCTGCTTTCATTTTTAATTTTATTTATGTGTGTCCTCCCCCCACATTTTTTTTGATGAGTATGGTTAAGGGTTTGTTAATTTTGTTTACATTTTCAAAGAATCAGCTTCTGGATTCATTGATCTTTTGAATTGTTTTTGTAGTCTTTCTGTCATTCATTTCTGTTCTGATCTTGATTATTTCCTTCTACTTGCTCTGGGTTTTGTTTGTTGTTGTTTTCTAGTTCTTTTGGGTGTGAGGTCAATGTTTACTTGAGCTTTTTCCACCTTTTTTATTTTAAGTATGCCTATAATGCTATGAACTTCCAACACAGGACCGTTTTTCCTGTGTCTCGTAGGTTTGGGGTTGTTGTGAGTTCATTTTCAATTATTTCCAGGTAGTTTTTAAAAAATTTCTTCCTTGATTTCATTGTTAACTCATTAATTATTTAATAGCATGTTATTCAGTCTCCATGAATTTAAAAGTTTTTGAGTTTTTCCCTTGGGGTTGATTTTTAGTTTTAAGCCATTGTGATCCAAAAAATGTTTGGTATGATTTAAACTTTCTTGTCTTTGTTATGGTTTATTTTGTACCCTACCATGTGGTCTGTCTTTGAGAATGCTTCATGTACCTTTGAGTTGAATGTATATTTTGCTTCTTTGGGATGGAATGTTCTGGAAATATCAATTAAATCTATTTGATCTAGTGTGTTGTTTAATGACACTATATCCTTACTAATTTTTTGTCTGGAAAATTTATCCATTGTTGACAGTGGGGTGTTAAAATCCCCTACAATGACTGTATTGCTATAGATCTCTCTCTTTCTTAATGTCTTCCAAGATTTTCTTTATATAGTTAGGTGCTCCTATTTGGGTGCATATATATTTACTAGGGTTATATTCTCTTATTGGACTGACTCTGTAAGTATCATGTAATAACCTTTTCTGTCTTTTATTGTAGCCTTTGTTTTGAAGCCCATTTTGTCAGGTAAAAGTGTTGCTACCCTGGCTTTACTTTCATCTCCATTTGCTTGGAATATTTTTTCCATCCTTTCGGTTTCAGCCTGTTTAAATCTTTTATTCTGAGGTGGGTCTCTTATAGACATCATATATGTGGGTCATGTTTTCTTATCCATTCAGCTACCCGATGTCTTATGATTGGAGCATTTAATCCATTTACATTTAAGGTTATTATTGGTAGGTACTAATTCGTTGTAATTTTCCCCTTTTGTACCTTGTTCCTTTCTCTCTTCTCCTCCTCCTTCTTGCAGTTCCTTTATCATCTCTTGCAATGCTGCTGGTTTGGTGGATATGTACTCCTTTAGCCTTTTTGTGGGAGGGCAGTCTGGGAAGATTTTATCTCACCTTCCATTTTAGATGAGAGCCTTGCTGGATAGAGTAGTTGTGGTTGAAGTTCCTTGTTTTTCATTACTTGTAATATTTCATACCAGTCTCTTCTGGCTTATAGTGTTTCTGTGGAGAAATCAACAGATGGTCTTATCAGAGCTCCCTTGTAGACAATTTATTGCTTCTCTCTTGCTGACTTAAAGATTCTCTCTTTTCTTTAAACTTTGCCACTTTAATTGTGATGTGTCTTAGTGTGGGCCTCTTTGGTTTATTTTGATTGGGACTTTCTGTGCTTTCTGAACCTGTGTGATGACTCTCTCCCCCACCCAGGGGAGTTTTCTGTCATTATTTCTTCAAACAGGCTTTCTATCTCTTGTTCCCTTTCCTCTCCTTCTGGTATCCCTATGATGCAAATATTATGTTTCATGTTGTTCCCCAACTCTCTTAGACTATCCTCATTCTTTTTAGGTCTTTTTCAGTTTGTTGCTCTTTTTTCATCTTGTCTTTCAAATTGCTGATTCAATCCTCTGCTTTGTCTATCCTGCTTTTAATTCCTTTCAGTCTATCCTTCATTCAGATATTGTATTCATCATTTACAACTGATTCTTATTCATAACTTCTGTGTCCTTTCTCATGCTGGTGTAGTTCTCATTAAATTCATTCAGTATCCTTATAACTATTAGTTTGAATTCTAGATCTGATAATTTGCTTGTTTCAACTTCACTTAGCTCTTCTTCTGGGGATGCTTCCTTTTCTTTCATTTGTAGGTTGTTTCTTTGTTTCCCCTTTTTAGCTGCCTCTTTTTGTTCATTTCTATATATTAGAAAAATTTGCTTTGACTCCTATATTGTGGGGTGGGCTTATGTGATAGGAGTCCTGTGGCATCCAGTTGTGCAGACTCCTTGATCTTTTGAGCTGCATTGTCTAGGAATGAATGCCCTTGGTGTGGGTTATATGGGCTCCCCTGTTGTATTTGGGTCCTGCATGTTGTTGGCGTGTTCATTTTTGGGGTCTCCCATCCAGTTGGATGACTGAGAGGCTCCACTCCCACCATGTCTTGTACACTGTTGTACAGGTGCTGGCAGAACAAAGCAAAACAAACTGCCCCCAACAACGAGAGAAATTTCAATGGCAACAGATCAGACAAGAATAAAAGTAGAAAGAGAAATGGAATATTAGGGAAATAGGAAAATTAAAAAAAAATAATAGGAGAAGACCAAAGGACAGCAAAGTGATTATTGGGGGAGAAAAGGGGAGAGAAGTAATATAAATAATGGACTGAAAGAGGAAAACAGGAAAAAGGGACCAAGATAGAGAAAGAATAACCAAAATAAGAAAAGGAAAGAAGATGTGAACAATGGAGTAATCAATGGTAGGAGTAAAATAAGATCTATGAAAAAAACCCCAAAAACCCAGAGCAATACAAATAGAAAAAATAGAATAATAAAAAGTTTATGAAAAATAAAAAATAACACAAATAATGAATAGGAACAAAGTGGAATTCGTCTCAGCAGAGTTTAACACTTGCCTGCTGGGTTCTTCCTTCACATACAGCTCTGATGTTGTCTGAGGCTGGTGTAATCCAATGTCAGATGCTGATCATGTCTAGTCTGTGGCAGTCTGCTTGAAGCTACGGGAGATCCACAATTTGTGTCTGATTCCTGAAGGTTTGGCTGTGCCCAGGATGGGCCCAACTGCTCTGCAAAGCTGAGTTTTATCAGCACCGGGCCCAGGGGTTTGTTGGCAAATGTCCCAGGTCACTGAGAGACCAGTCCCTGCCTATCTCTGCCTCCCAATTTGCTGTGAGTCTTAGAGTAGTCATACACCTGTTTCTGAGAGGGCTTTTGCCCAACTTGAGAGCCCAGTAGGGTGGGGCTTCCACTGGGTTCTCTCTTTGGATATGGCTCTCAAACATTGTCTGAGGCTGGTATAAGCCAATGTCAGGTGCTGACCAAGTCTAGCTATAGGCAGCCTGTTTGAAGCTACCAGTGATCCAGTTTGTGGTTAATTCCTCTGGGTTTGGCTGCACCCAAGTTGGGCCAAGCTGCTCTGCCAACCTGGGTTTTATCAGCACTGGGTCCAGGGGTATTTCAGCAAATGACTCAGTTTGCTGCATGACCTACCTCTATCTTCCTCTGTCTGCTGGCCTGCTGTCAGTTTTAGTCTAGCAGACCTGACTGTTTCTGGGAGGGCTTCTGGTGGAATTGGGGGTGGGTTGGGACTCCTGGCTCTCTGTGGCAGGTGACTTTCAGACTTCCGGGAAAGTGGTAGGTGTGTTTCCCTGCCCCAAGCCACTAGTCTGAATCTGTCTGGGAGTTTTTACCCTGTACTCAGCAGGGCAGAGCCCCTAGCAGACTAATCTCCAGAGCCCAGATTTTGGGTCTGCTATAAACTGGCAGTGTGTTTTTATGGCTGTTCCATGAGGAGGAAGTGCCAGTCTGTTTCCTGGAAAGTGTACAGTATGGCTGCACCCTATAGCCCATTTCTGACACCTCTTGAGTCTGTGTATATTGCTGTCTCCTCATCAGGGGTTAAGATGCAAGATGGGAGAAAAGAACGAAGAAAAGGGAAAAAAAACAGACAAAACAACAAAAAACACAGAACTAAACAAAAAAGGAAAAAAGATGCAGGGTGGTCAAGCAGGATTCCAGAGGTGGGGGATGGTGTCCCACAGGGTAAAATAATTGCTTTTCCCCTGGGAGGGGCTTGCTTTTCTCAAGAGATGGCTGCTGAGGAGTCCAGGCACATCCCAGCACCTGAAACCTCTCCCCAGTGTCTCGTGCCCCGGACTCTCCTCATTCAACTCCAGTCCATGACGCCCTCCCTTTGCCTGGGCCCAAGGTGAGTGGTTGCCAACAAAAAACCTGTGCTTTGGCTCCTTTAAGAATTAAGAAAGAAAAAATAGATACTGGCTTTCTCTCTGGTGGATCTCCTCTCTCTCCAGCAGAGACAAACTCCGGGGCTTTCAGCGCTGGGTGCTGTGTGGTCTGCTGATCTCAGCACTGGTGCTCTGTGCTTGGGAGCCAGGTCTGTGGTCCCAGCTTCTCTCCTGTCAAGGGGAAGTCCCCACAGCCTTGCCACTGTCTCAACCCACCTGCCTTGTGAATGGGACAGCCCCTTTAACAACTTTACCCTTCCTCCTGGTTGTAGTGTTTTTTTCCCTGTCCTTGGTTTATTTTGGGTGTCTAGTCATCTCTCGAGTTTTGTTTCCAGTTTGGTTCTGGGAGGCGGCGCGGGACAAAACCTCCTCCTCCCCTGCCGCTGTCTGGCGTCACCTTTACAAGCTTACTCTTCTCACCAAAGAGGAGGTCTTTGTGATTCAAGTGTTTATGAACCAAGGTAAATAATTTTGAACAGCAAACAGCAGTGCATAATTATAATCCCTTAACAATTAAAGGGCAAAGCTGTCAGCTGTTATAAAACATCCACTGGAGTTAATAAGGCAGCAAGGAGGTTATTTTCGGAAGATATCAAAACTGTCAACAGTTCCAAACCTACGTGAATTTTCTCTTCCTGTACGCAGTAGCCAGCCAGACGACCTTAACTTGGCTTTGGACTAAACTAGTGGGGTTTGCCTTGCAGCTGGCAACCACATTTAATGAGGAAAATGTGTAGAGAAGAGATAGGTGCCTCGAATCCATTCTTAACTGAAGAATCAGAATTAAATCAGCCATGCATAGGATGCCTACTGAAGTCTCATAATCACAGACAGAAGGGTGAGAAAGAGTCTTTTATATTACAGAGAAATCAAAATGGTAAAGCCCCTTAAAAAAGACTTTACTTATTTATTTTTAGAGAGAGGGGAAGAGAAGGAGAAAGAGAGGGAGAGAAACATCAGTGTGTGGTTGCCTCCTGCATACCCTCTACTGGGGACCTGGCCCGCAACCCAGGCATGTGCCCTGATTGGGAATGGAACTGGTGACCCTTTGGTTTACAGCCTGTGCTCAATCCATTGAGCTACACCAGTCAGGGCAGTAAAGCCCTTTTGAAGAGTTATGTTCCTTTCAAAAAAGATGAGGTCCTTCTACAAGACATCTAGTCTGGATTCTGTAAAAGCGTCAATGACCTGAGAGTTAAAACAAAGCGGTGGGAGCAGTTCTAGTTTAAAGGATATTAAAGAGATATGTCCACTAAGTCAATACAAGACCCCGGATTGGATTCTGGATTTAAAAAATACCCAGAAAGAGCATGCTGGGATTGTCAGGAAGATGTTAATATGGGCTGCACGTGGGTAGTATTAATGTATTACTGTTAAATCTCTTGGGTGTGATAGTGGTATTACTACACAATGGACTATGTTGACAAATGTATTAGTTCATAGGAAATATTTGCTAAAATATATAGGGATGACATGTCATTATGCTGAAAGTTATTTTCTAATAGTTCAGCAAAAAAGATTATACAGAGAGATAAGCAGATATAGTAAAGTGTTAATGATGGGTAAATCTAGATGAATCAGGGTGTCCATTATCCTATTATTTTAACCTTTCTATAGATGAGACATTTTCAAAAGAAAGAGTTGTGAAAAATTTCCCAACTGCACTAAAGGGCTGTACAGAGGTGGGGTCGTACTCCTGCTTTGTAGTTTTCTTTGCTTTTCCATGGAAATGAGAATTTGGCCATTTAAGTGTATCAGTAGAGCTCCCTAGAGATTCAGTGTTAGCGAATGATTTCTTTTAAGCACATCCTCTGTGTGAACAAGGCTCGTAGAGAAAATGATTCTCTCTGGCTTCAAAAGCATTAAGTCCATGGAAGCTCCCTCTGTATTATGGGTTTTTCTCTACTGGATCATTCTCTCCCTGCCTCGTAGGTGTCTTAGGCTTATGCCACCTCCCTCGTACCAAGTCAACGATTCTGAGTGTCTGAGCAGGGTTGGCACATAAATAGTACACATACTGATGCTCCTAGTCTTGTATCCAGGGAAGACATCACTAATTGATTTCAGCACAATGATCCAGCCAGCCACCACTAATAAATTGCAGAGAAACCATCACTTGACATTCTGAAACTACCCCCAACTCCTTGCCCCAGCTTTCAAGCAAAGCAAGTGTAAATCTGAGTTACTCTAAACCTAATACAAATGGCTGCCTGGTTTTCATTGTAATACATCCCTCTCCAATACTAATTAAAACAAAACTTTTCCTTGCTTAAATTCCTTTTAAGCATTTGGTTGGACCCCAGGGTACTTCTCTGTGCTCACCAGGAAGTTGGCTTCCATGTTTGGATAAGTTGCTGCTCCAGTGGGAACTGCCACCAAGCTGATGGGGGCTTCATTCTCTCTTCCAGGGGTGCCTCTTGTCTAGACTCCTGGCACTGGGACTTCTTCCAGGTGGTCCACTGGGGCCCTTAGTGCCAACACTTTAAAAATAACTTCATTGAGGCATACTTTACATATTATATAATTAATTCAATGCAAGTGTACCTTTTTAGTAAACTTACCAAGTTGTGCAACTATGCTGCTCTCCTGATGAGATCCCACACACTCATTAACTGAGGCCTTTAGACTCAGACTGGGACTTACACCATTGGCTCCCCTGACTCCCAGGTGTTTGGGTTTGGATTGAAACTACATTACTATCTTTCTTGGGCCTCCAGCTTGCAGATGGCAGATTGTGGGACTTCTCAGCCTCCATAATCATGTGAGCCAATCCCTCATACCAAATATTTCTCTCTCTCTCTTCTCTCTCTCTCTCTCTCTCTCTGTGTGTATATACACAAAATCTCCTATTGGTCTATTTCTCTGGAGAACCCTGATTAATACAGAGGTCACACTGGAGAACTGGTCATTTTCCCTTTCCACCTCTGTGAGTAAAGAGGAAAAGAATGTGCTCTTGGCTTGCTACACAACTATTCCATGGCTGGGGTTTGCAGAAGGGCCTGGGGCTCAGTGTGCAGCTGGTGGTATCAATAGAAGGCTCCTTTTTGCTTATTTTTCTGTGGTTAATCCTGGCAGCCAAAATGTAGGAGATGCCCTGGTATACAGAGTGGAGGCAATGATAATGGAGAGAAATACCTGGAGAAATGCTTCATGAAAGGGAATTTGACTCCCTTACCCAAGTAAACACCATGGAATGACAAGATCTTGAAGCTGGAGGAGATGTGAGGCATAGTGGGAAAGTTCTGCACAATAAGCCCTTGTTTGCCAGGCCATATTGCTTTCCTGTTCTGGAGAGCCCATACTCATTAAGCCCTGTTTCAATATCCAAAGCTGGACCACTTTATAATATCCCTGAAGGATGATATTCCTTCCTTAACTTGATCACCTTCAGAGATGGGGTGGTCACTGTCTCTCCTGGGTCAGGAGAGCCAAGATAATGCTCTCCTGCTTAAATATTACCACATGCAGAAATGATGCCTGCATTTTGATGAGGAGCATAAGGAAAAGTATGCGTCTTTTTCACTAACATTTTCTAAATTCTAAAGTATGCATCTTTTTCACTAACATTTCATAAATGCTAGTTTCCCATTAGAGGTGAGTATGCAGATGGCAGGATTCGGATGTTTTCTTTGGCCATTGTATTTTTTTCATTTCATCAGAAGAAGCTTCCAGAACAATCTTTTAATTTTGTTAGTGTACTTTGGATTCTTCTCTCACTACTCCAATCAGGCGTCAGCCACTCCACGAAGAACCACTCATGTCAAGGCCACTGGTGGGTTCTGGATTGCCACATTCAGTGCTCAGCATTGCTGATGTTTTTTTTCCCCCCAATTCAGCAGCATTCAAAGCTGTAAATCACTCCACTTTTTTAGAACATCTCTTCCTCTTAGTTTTAGTGTCCCTCATTCTCTTGGTTTTCCTCTTATCCATCAGCAGCTATTTTAAGATTTCCTTTTCTCTCTTTCTCCCTCTGATTCTTTGCTATCTTCTGCCCCAGATGTGGACCAGCCATTTCTCCATTGATTCCTGGTTTCTCCTGGTTGAGAATGGTGCTTAGAGACTACAGTCTGGGTGCTAGGGGTGCTCTTGTTCCTGGGTTGAACATTGTGTCTAGTCCTTTTATTGGTTAGGGCCGGTGGAGATATAATACATCTTGAGTTTATATAGAGACTTCTAATTCAAATTCAGGACTAGTAAGTTTTTGCATAACCTCTTCACTCTTATGTCAGTGTCTTCCTTTTTTTGTTCCCAAGCTCCAGATTCCCAAAGAAACGAACATAATTATTCATTTGCTTTATCCTATAACACACAGAAAATAGTCTCAGGAAAATAATAGCAACACTACCATTAATGATTTGATCATGAAAACAGCTTAGGATTTTTTGTGTTCCTTTTTTTGTTCTTAACATGTATCTTACGAGGCCTTTTCTGACCAGTGACCTAAACTACCCCTTCAGTCATTCTTTTTCACCTCATCCTATTTTTTTTTTGGTACTGATTTTTTTTGGAATTGAGTGATTGATTATAAGCTTTTTGAGATCAGAGTCTTTCCCTGCCTTTCCATTATAGTATCCCCAGTGCCTGGCACATAATAGCTGCTCAGTGCATATGGTTCAATGAGTTAATGAATAATTAGCAAGTATTTTGCTTGGGAAATGTTCCTCATTATTGTTCTCAATCTCCCTCAGTAGAGGGTGCTCCTGGAAGACAAGGACCGTCACTGATTCTCTTCTGTCTGTACCTGCAGTGCCTCTTCGCCTGGCACTTAATAGGAGCTCACAGAGGGCAAATCTAGGTTTTATGGATCCTGAAAATTATAACATTTGTGGGTTTTCTTTAAGCACAAGAATGCAGAATTACATCAAATTAGGTGGAAGGCCTTGCAACGGATCCATCTATGAGAGGGGCCCTGAAGCTAAAGACTTAGTCGCTTCAGGGAAGAGCCATCTCTAGGGCTCATTAAATGTCTGTTGAATGAGTGGGTAAGTCAAAAGTAGATTTGAAATGCCTGATTATACTGGTTTCACTTTCAGTGGGTAGAAACACAAAGAAAGGTGTAGCAATAGAACAGAATGACCTGCCCTGTGTTATTCGTGCACATAATTAGGATATATCTTTTTTATCTTTCCAACTTAAGGCAGTTTCAACCTCAGGTGTGTGCCCAACAGGAAAGGAAATAATTAGGTTTTATGGCATTTCACTGAGGCCCCTCTATCAGGCAGCTGCTGCTTTGGTCTTTCTGCTCTCCATTCTCCTTTCTTTTGTTGATAGCACAGCCATTTCCTTTCAGAGAATCATCATCTGCCTCCCAGAGTGGGACCTGCACCCCAGGTCTGTCTAGTTAGCACATTTCAATCCCCAGCTCTAGTAACTTAATTCACAGTCACTTCCATAGCCTGTGCACTAGACACTAGTCTAACCATTTTACAAATGTATATTAATTCATTTTATCTGCACCACAAGGCTTTGAGGGATATAGAATTATTTTACCTATTTTACAGCTGGAAAAATGAAGGCATGTAGGGGTTAAGGTTATTGTCCAAGGTCCCCAGCAGGCAATTAATAAAGCAGGAATTTGAACCTTGGGGGTCTGGTGTTTGACTACCCCATTGAGCTGCATCTTAATTAGTTCAGGTAAAAGAGAGGATAGCTACACCAGTCCCAAGAGTCTTAATCCCAAATCTTAGTCTGCTGAGGATTTAACCCCAAACAACATAGGGGAGGATTTCTCTTTCTGTAGAAACTGCCAGCAGCAGTTCAGATGATGAAAGCGGGAAGCATCTGTAGCCACTGTGTAGAGCTAGAGGAGGTTACTGTCCCCTGGAGGAGAGATGGGGACCTTCGGTGGAGACCTTGACGATGCTGTTGGTGTCCCATCTCAGCCCATGCGTGAAGATCTGCCTCTGGGCTTCACATATACATGAACCAAGATGGTCCCTTTATTGCTTAAGGGAGTTTGGGTTTCATTTTTAGCATCTCAAGACTTTCCATAGCAGGGCTTGAGGAAGAACTCCTGTTGGAGCAGCATGGTGTCTGGAGAGCACGGACAGTGGAGGCTGGTGGCATGGCTTGGATTTCCAGTTGGGTGGTATTGGGCAAGACCCTCAAGCTCTCTGAATCCTGGGGAAATGGAGAAAACTGCCTTTATGGGTGGCGGGCGTGGCTTTGTAGAGGTAACACGGCAAGAGCTCCTGGCACATAGTATGTGCTTCCTGCGTGAGTCCTCTTGTCCTCTCCATCATCTCTGTCTTTCCTTGCCCTATTAATCAGTCAGCATCTTCTAGAGGAACAGAACCAGTAGGGTGTGTGTAACACTTTTTATTTATATATAGGTAAATAAGTTTATTTAAATATATATTAAAATTTCTTTAAGAAATTGGCTCACACAAGGTGGGGACTGGCAAGCCCAAAATCTGTAGGGAAGACCAGCAGCCTGAAAACTCAGGTAGAGTTTTTATGTTTCAGTTTTGAGCCAGAATTTCTTCTCCAAAAAACTTCAGTTTTGCCCTTAAGTCCTTCAGCTGATTAGATGAGGCCCACCTGCACTAAGGAGGGCAATTTGCTTTACATAATGTTAACTGATTGTAGATGTTAGTCATAGCTATACAGTATCGCCACAGCAACATCCAGACTAGTGTTTGGCCTAGACAGCCAGACACCAGAGCCTGACCAAGCTGACATAAAATTAATAACTACATTTGCTGATGCAGTTTCTGTGGGCCTCAGTCTCCCCATCTGTTAACTGGAGAGCAGGCCTTGCCTTGACCTTCAAGCTTCTGTTCTATAAATGAGAATAATGGACAGGAGTGTGCAGAGGGGTAAGTGAGGGCGAGCCTGGGAGAAGGATGAAGATGATTCTGGACAGAATCCTCACTGCCATGGGACAGAAGATCCTGCAAGTTGAGGAATCTTGCTCCCTGAATCCTTGAGTCATCTCAGGGGAGGAGAATGTCACATCAGAGCTTAAAGGTGGCTGTTGGCATGCACTGGAGCTATTTATATGACTTTTCAGCTTTTCTGCAAAGATGATTTCAGCCCCAGAAGGGAGAAAGCACGGCCCTCCTGAGTAGAAGCCCTGAGCACATAGACGGGCAGAGTGTCTCATAATCCTACAGAGAGGCTCCCTTGTTTGCCTCAGAGGCCCATGCTGGAGAAACAAGGGAGGCAGGAGACAAGGAGGATGATGAGCAGGAATTGTGTGACATAGAGGACTACCTATTCTGTGGGAAAGAACACATACAGTCACACACATTTGCAAAGTGGAGAGCAGGGTTTGCATTCTCCTTCTGATATTTCCTCACTATTCAACCTCAGCAGGCAAGTCAAGGGACCTCCCCGACCCTCAGTCTCTTCATCTGTGAATGGGAGTCATGGTAAGAATACCAGGTGTGCAGGGGTGTGGGTAGGACGACACCAGATAAACCATGGGCAGGGCCTTTTCATTTCCTGCTGTCTCTGCACAGCCCAGTGTGTGGGGCTCTTGAATTAAGCTGTATTTGGTCATGTTCACTGCATGTCTCTTAGGACTCACCCAGTGCTGCTGCTGCTGCCCACTCTGAGGTCAAGATCTGCTCTTAGTCATCCTGGGTCTTGCTGTTTATGTTTACTTTTAGCAGGCAAATGTTAGGGCAAGAAGGGAAGAACTATTATGGGAGATAATGAGAAGCTGCCCTAGTTGATTAAAACTCAACATTTAAAGTATTTTTTAAGTGGGAGCCCAGGTTTCCAAGTATAGGAAAAAAAAAGAACAATTGCCTAAAAGTGGTAAAATTAACATCCTTTCATTCTTGGCCTTCTTAAGAACTTTCTGATTATATATTCTTCATGGTTCATCCAGGCAAGTTAGCCTAGGAGAATGAGGTCATTTCCACCCAAGTGACAAAATGCTTCCATAAAACAGGCCTTGGTGTTTGAAAAGGACAGAGGGTGAGCATGAGTGTTTTGAATGGTTTGAACATCACAGCATGTGTTGCTCTTTATCCCTTCTAAGTTACCTTAGTAGTAACCTTAGCAACCTTAAGAGGCAGACATTAGAAGCCTTTA
Source organism: Artibeus jamaicensis (assembly GCF_021234435.1). NCBI lineage: Eukaryota > Metazoa > Chordata > Mammalia > Chiroptera > Phyllostomidae > Artibeus > Artibeus jamaicensis. Next base: position 8,492,260 of record NW_026521939.1, on the reverse strand, counting down.
TTTATTTATTTTTTAACAATTGGTGTCACTGAGCCTCAGAGAGGGCATGTGGCTTGTCCTCAGTGGCAGAGCCTGTGCCGGGAAGGAGAACAGAACAGGGGCATTATAGGTGCAGCTTTGTGAAGGGCCAGGCCCCGCAGATTTCTGTCCTCTAACGGCTCTTTCTAACGGCCCGAGGACATGAGGGCACCGGTGTGATGTGTTGTTTAGATCTGGATTGCAGTCCACAGACCAGTCACAAATCGGCTCTGAGCCCCGATTCCACCCCATCTTGTTACTCCCTGTCTGAGCCTGTTTCCATTTGCGCAGAACAAGTAGGTTTCCCAAGGGTCAGCACCCCATAAATGGGCCCTGAGATGCTTCCACTTGCGTGTTTATATTTATTTATAGTTACCTGCTTTTTATGGCTAACAGTTTTGGCTTTCCACTTAGGGTAGTGATGTACAATTTCATTTTACAATAAATGCATTTAAGCTTTTCAAGATTGTGTAGATATAAAAATATTTAAACAGATAATAGAAATGGTAGCAGATATGATAAGAACAGTAATTGCAAAGTTTTATCGAGTGCTTATGATAGGTCAAGCATGATTGTAAGCACTTTCTATTTAACTCATTTAATCCTGTAACCGTTAAGGTTGGTTACTATTAGCCCCACTGTACAATGGAGCAAATGGAGGTACAGAGACTTGAATATCTTGCCAAAGCTGTGGGACCAGTAAGGGGTGGAGCTGGGATTTGAACCTCAACCCCTGACTGCGGAGTCTGTACTCCTAAGTGGTTATGTGTGCGGGGTATGGATGAGCGGTGTGTGGGGAACACTGGCTGGAGTCGTGTCTGAGGTGGCCAGCTTGCTCCAGTTTCCTGGGACTTCCTCAGTGTTAAGCCTGACAGCCCCGTGTCCTGGGAAACCCTTGTCGCCTCAGTTACGCCTCGTTCTTTCCCAGACTTCTGAGATCGCATCTCTGTGTATGCCAGTGACACGAGCCAAGCATATGTCACCAACCCAAACATGCCAGGGCTCTAGGGGCTGTGAGGAGTAAACACGCACCTCCCCTGACTACAGAAGCAACACCCAGAAACCCTTGCCAAAAACAAAACAAAACAGAATGAAGTGCCTGACTGCCGAGTATGTAACCGGCAGTGACGCTTGCTTGATCGGTACAAACAACAGAGTGAAAAGATGCCCAAGCTCTGTCTGTAGCCGAGGAGCAAGCGTCATACCAGGATGTACGGAAACACTGAATCTCCGCACCCTGGCGTAGACCGTGCAGGGCAGAGGGTTGTTACTGGCACTTCTGAAGTAACAGAAATGATGATGATGATGATAGCTGCTTTGTTTTCAGCATTCACTCCGTTCCAACATAGCACTAAGCACTATATGGTGTGCATTACCCTCATTAACTCACACGATCCCGGTGGGATAATGCTATTATTATCATCTCCATTTTGCAGGTGAGGTAACAGACACAGAAAGCCTTGAAACATCGCCAGGCTCACACAGCTGGGAAGTGACGCAGCGGAGACCGTAACTCAGGCAGACTTTTTCCAGGGCAGAAGCTCCTAACGTCCGGGGGAGATGCAGCCCTGTGTAGATTTTGTGGGTGAAAATGGGCCCATTCCTTTTTTGCGATTGTGGAGTATTCCACACATGGCTGTATCGTAACTTATTAAAGTGGTTTCTCCCTGATGGATGTGCAGGTGTTGCCATGTTTTTCTGTAATAAATAATTTTGCAACATACACGCACATGTCTGTCTCCCAGTGCAGGTTGTTGAGTATTTCTCTAGGATGGTGTGGTGAGGAGGATCCTAAAGATGTCCCCAAGATTGTAGTCTCTGGGCTATCTAGGTATTTCCAGGAAGGGATGTTGCTGAAGTAATTAAAGTCCCAAGCCAGTTAATGTCAGGTGGCTGTAGTCTGATTGTGTGAAGAATTTAAAAAATAGGGAGTTTTCTCTGGCTGGGAGCAGAAGAGGAAGCCAGAAAGATTTGAAGCTTATGAAGGTATGATACACTGCTATTGGCTTGAAGTGGAGAGTCTATATGAAGAAGAATTTAAGCAATCTTTAGAAGCTGAGAGTGCCTTTTGATCAACAGCCAGCAAGGAATTGGTGACTTCAGTCCTACACCACAAGGAACTGAATTCTGACAGTACCAGGAATAAGCATGGAAGAGGACCCTGAGCTCCAGATAAGAACACAGTGGCTGACACTGTGATTTCAGTCAAGCAGGGGACTCTACACCAGGCTGAACTTCTGACCTAAGGAACCGTCAGCTAGTCAGTGGGAGTTAAGTCGCTAATCTGTTACACAGCAGTAGAAAATGAATACAGATGGTTTCTTAAAGGCAGAGTCAAAGGTAGAATCTGGATTCATCCAACAATTATGTATTGCCTACCTGGGCCAGGTTCACTCCAGGCTCTGGAGACACAGCAGGGAACAATTAAATCACAAAATCTATACCCTCCTGAAACTGACATTCTATGGGGGTCTCTCTTGGGGGCAGAAAGGCAATGAAAGAAATATGTACAACATATGTATGTCTGGTGACTTGTGGATGCCATGGAAAAAGAGAAGGCAGGGAAGAGGGATAGAGTGAGAGAAAGAGCAAGAGAGAGAAAATATGTGTGTGGAAATTAACATGTGTCTAGGAACACATGTGACATGTGACAGAAACTTAAAGGAAATAAGCTACAGAGAAGAGCATTCCAGGGCAAAGGACATAGCAAGTGTAAAGGCCCTGAGGCAGGGACATCCTGGTGAGTTCAAGGAAACTTTGGGGCAGAGCGAGGAGGGGAGAGTAATAGGAATTGAGATCAGAAAGGTAATGGCATCCCAGAGCCTGAAAAGCCCCTACGATTGTTGTATCAGTTACACTCTTCTCCACCAAGTTTGCAGAGCCCCTCTGTCTACCCTCCCATCCTGGCCAATACCTGTTAGGATCAAGTGCAACATCTTTTTGTCTATTGGATGGATGAATAATGATGTCTCCTTTTTCTAACTTGCGTTTCTGGATCATGAGTGACGTTGGGAATCTTTCTTAATCTCAATTGGCCATGCCTACCTCCTTTGCTCACCCAGGACCTACTCCCCATATGCATCTGTGTCTGTCACAAAGAAGAAAGCTTGATATTTCTGTGTGGACCTCATAGGACATGGAGTGCAGAGAGGCTGTCCCAGGCTTTTTATTCCTTCACATGTGGACACATCTATGCTCTAGCTATAAATTCCCTCCTTTCCTCTCCCACTAAAGAACCCTAATCAGAATGCAGTGAATGAAGCTGATGTTGCATAGGAATAACCTTGAATCTACTTGAACATATATTTGCAACATTTAGCACTTCAAAAATTAGCAATAGATTACTTGGTGATACTGTAACAGAGTGCAGAGAGGGGTTTCCCAAAAATAGCAAAGCATATTTCCCACAAACTGGGATTGGGGGAGGAGTGGATGATACATCAGGTAAGGTACTTTTCATATCAATGGCAGGTTAACAGCCATGTCCTTCCTGAAGGGAAGTGGACTGCCACCCAGGGTGAGAGAAGTATGTGACTTTAAGAGTGTACAGTGGCTTGTGAAATAGCCAGGGAACGTGAATGCCCTTCCTGGATGTCCCTGTATCACAGGGAACTTTTGTCCTGAGTAAAAATGGCAGTCAAAAGAAGATAAAAGATATGGGGGAACTGGCAAAAGTAGCACATTGTAGAAGGGCCAAATATGAAGTCATGTTTGAAATTCCAGGCTGAGTGTTTTAAATAAGGGCGGGCTGAAAGACAAGGGGATTTGACCTTGAGGTCTGATAGAGGAAGCAGCAAGCAGGTATGTAATTTGTAGTCATGATTCCTCCATGAGGGCTGGTGTGTAAGGTAGAAGCTGTGCTGGCCAGGAGTCAGGTTTCTGCCATGGGGCCTGGTTTAGTAAGGAAGAAGGCATGTGGTCTGTAGTGAGGAAGAAGCTGGAGGAAGAAAGAGACTTGCTGGGAAGCCTGCCTGAAGATGACAGCAAAGCTGATGGAGCTGTGCGTGAACCTGCTGAACCAAGCACAGATTCCGGGAAAATGCCTGGAATGCTGAACTGCGACTGGGAAATGCTGACTTCTGCTGCTCTGAAGGACATACAGAGGAACCACTTTTTCTGGAAAGTGTGCCTCCCTGGACTTTGCCATGATCCAGGGTAACACGGCATATATTTTCCTGAACCACTACACAGGGGCTGAGGACAATGTACTCCAAATCCCATAGGAGAGAGATGCTGGGAGAGGATGGCGACTCTAAGACCAATATGAGCACCTTCCAGAGAGGATGGAGGACTGTGGGCCAGCTTAGAAATAAATAAGGAAACGGGGAACTTCTGGACACAGTTTGGGCTCGTAGCCTGGTGGGGAGCAAGAGAAGTGCTGGGTCTAGTGGGAGAACAGGGCTCCAAGCAGGAGTGCATCCAGTCCCCCGAGGTTGGAATCCTGTAAATAAAAACCTGTTTCCTTCAACATTAATGGTTGGGCGTTTATCAAGGCGACATGTGGACGAGCCCCCATTTGCTGGGTTACAGTACAGCTCACAACTGCTTGCTACGCACCATATCTTGGTTGAGAATTGATGGCAGAGAATGGACAGTGGAAGAGAGAGAGCAGACTTTCATTGCCTGTCTCCCTCAGAGCCATGAGTTTACTTCTCAGGTGACAGCTATTTCAATCTACCTCATGAACTTACATCAGGAGACTCTGTAGCCTTGGAAGTTGACTCTCCAAAAGTCTAGTTTAGGTGTCCTTGGGGCTTTCCCTTTCCTGCCAGCTGGGCCTCCTTCTCAGGAGATATTCCTAGAGGGCTCTCTTGAACTGGGGCCCCAGCAAATCCTCTGCCAGCTGCTTTGTACCTTGGGAGCATGGCCATGGCTGTGTGAAGACAGAGGCAGAGATTGGGATGATGCTTCTATGAGTCAAGGAAAACCAAGACTGCTAGCAAACCACCAGAAGACAGGAGACTGGCATAGAACAGATTTCTCCTCACAGTTTTTAGAAGAAACCGACCCTGCTGACATCTTGACCTTGATTCAGGCCTCCAGAATAGTGAGATGGTAAATTTCTCTTGTTTAAAGTACCCAGTTGGTGGCGCTTGGTTATGCTAGTCCCAGGATTCTAACACATGGACAAACGCAAGAGGTTTGGAAGAGTGGAGTATAGTGTTTGGGGTTGGAGCACCTCATGGACATGAAGAAAGAGGTAAGGGCCCTGCATGAGGTTTAAAAGTTCAGGTGCCCAGTTACAGAAAGGGAGAGTTATGGAGTGGGGACCTTGGGGTCAGATTTGAGTTTAAAATCTGGCTCTCCTGTGTGATCTTAGGCTAGTTACTTAACTTCTCTGAGCCTCAGAGCACCTGTATTTCCTAAAAAGCACCATGTTGTCCATCACAAGTTTATGCCTAAGGCCCATTTTATAATATAAAATCCTATAGGTGATCAGAAACATAAAAGAAAATAGAACTCCATTATGTTTTTACAGACATCTGTTGAGAATGTAAAGTGAGACAGACACTTATTATAAATGCTACAAGGTGATTGTTTCCTTTGGGGCATCTTTTCTTCTTCTATGGGCAGGACTGCCTAAGGCACTGCAAAATAGGAACCTAAGAAACATGGACTGACAGTGCTGCCTTCTTTTCCCGGTGACTCACCCCGTGGCCTGCAAAGCCATTCTGCATTCTATCCTCAAGGTATCCTTGGAACTGCATTCAAAATTAGGGTCACCTGGCTGGGAAGTACCAAGGTCATTTTGAATGCTTTCTTTTCCTCTTAGAGTGATGAAGTGAAATTTTACGTTCCTTTACTTGAGGTTACTAAGTATCTCTATTTTATTTTTTTTTGAATTAATTGGGTGACAGTGATTACTGAAGTTGCACAGGTTTCAAGTTTGAATTCTTGAATGCCATAGGAGTTCTTTCATGGCAAGGTCTGGGGGGTAGCACAGTTTCCATGGTGATGTGAAAAGCCAGGGCCAGCACTGAAGGTGCTAGGAGGTGGGTTGTAAACATGCAGTTGTTTTTTAAACTTGGGGTCTTACTCGAAGGGAGGATGGACCTAAAACTGTGCAGGGGGAGAATGGACCCAAAAGTATATGGGTCATCACTCCACGTGATCTGAGTTGCCGACAGCAGCTTATGTAATGAGTCCTGATGTGTGTGTATACATGTGCATGCATGTGTTTGTGTGTCTCTATGTGCATATGTGTTTCTACATGTCTCTGCATGGACATGTGTATTTGCATAGATGTATGCATGTATATGCATGTATGTGCTTATGTGTATGGTCTTGGTGTGTGCAGGCATGTGTGTATTTCTCTCTGTGTATGCATGTGCACTGTATTATGTGCTGGAAATTGTGTGTATGCATGTCTGTATGTGCCAAGGTATCTGTGCGTGCATTTCTCTCTACATGTGTGTTATGTGTACCTGCATGTGAGTCCTTGAGTGTTTATGCATGTGTCTGTTTCGGTTGCATGTTTATGCACATGCTGCAAATGTACGTGTGTGGCCACATGTTGAATGCATGCATCTGTGTATATGCACACACGTATCTGCATGACTGCATGTGAGTTTATGCATGTGAATACATGTGTAACCATGTATGCATGTGCCTGTATATCTCTGCATGTGTGTGCATGTGCCTATATATCTCTGTCTGCACATGTGTGTCTGTGTGTATGCTATTTCCCCCCATTCCCACACCTAAGACAGACATCACTAGTCAATCACAGCAAGCTCAAACTCTTTCTCTGCAGGGCTTCTCCCCACTGCTAGCTGGGGTTGGCCACAAGAAGAAACCTGTGTGACTTTCCAGTTGTCCAGGGCCAAGGTCAAGCTGCTCAGACTGACATTTGATGCTTCCTGTCTTTTTATTTTCTGCCAGGAACTTTCCGCTTCAGTCACTTCCCTGAGCTCCAACATGCTCATTCCTTGCTGGGCTTTTGAATGGGTTTCTTCTCAGCTGAGAGTCATTACACACACGGTTTCTAGAATTAGCCTCCATGGGTTCAATTCCTGCTTTGCCACCTCTGATTTTGGCAGTTTTGAGTAAATCATTTAACAACATAGTCTCACCTCCCCTATCTGCAATATGCAGATGATAATAATAGTATCTGCTTCCCAGGGTTGATGCGAGGGCAAAACAAGATCACTCATGTAAGGTCTCTAGCACATACTAAGCCCTATATGAGTTGTGTGTGCTAAAGTAGTATTGCAACATCTGGTTGGTGTCTGTTTTTCTGTTAAACATCTGCCCATTGCTTCCATTATCCATTCACTTCCCATCTGTCCTGGGCCCTTCGCCATTTCCTCTAAAGGCACAGATAGGGTGCCTTTTCCCATGGACCTGTCCTTTTCTGTCTTTCAGCATTTCACAGGGCCGCCACGTTGGCCCACCTCAGGGAGGAAACATTTGCTTGCAATTCTGGAGCTATGCTTTCGGGGGCATTGCCAGAGGACACAGGTGGGAGGGGCCTTTCACAGTTTTGTCTCTGATGGTCCTGTTTCCACAGACCTCCAGACACATAAGAGGACCAAACCTTGCCTTATCTAGGAGAATGAATGCTCCTGAGGGCCAAGGTTGTGCCTCAGTCACCACTGTATGCCGGGTGCCCACACAGTGCCTGGCACACACTAGGTGCTCAATTAATGTGGGTGAAATACACAGGAAACAGAGAAAGGCTGAGATACCACCTGATCTTTCTCTCTCAGGGATGAGGTCAGTGTTGCTGGTCAGAGATGGGTTAAAATATTAAAAATCACATGGCAGATTCATGTGATCAGGTGGGAAGAAAACTTCAGTCCCAATCCTGTCCCCTCAGTCTCTGTCCAGGAAGGCTCTGTCCAGGAGTAGCTCACCTGACACCTAATAGCTTCCTGTAGTGCCTGTCGTGACCATATGACAATAGGATAGCGTTTGCAGCCTCGGCAGTACCGATGTTTTGGATTGAGGGCTGTCCTGTGCATTGTAGGATGTTTAGTAGTATCCCTGGCTTCTACCCACTAGATGCCAGTAACAACACCCCTTCCCTCCCACAGCTAAGTTATGACAACCCGAAAGGTCTCCAGACATTGCCAGATAATCCTGGGAATACAACATTATCCCAGCTAAGATGTATAGGGTCACAACTCCACGAAACAGCTGTGCTCTTAGGTCCTGGCTGGGGGACAGCCACCAGTGAACAATTAAAAGCTGGGAAAAATGAATCTGTCATTCCATTTATATATTAAATCAATATATTGGCATGTGGCAGCAGGGATTGTTCCAATGACCTTTCCAAAATCTTAAGGCATGAACTTCGACCTTGGGGGACACAGGCTGGAAGCTCTTGGCCAATGTAATACTCCCTTTGTGTTATCAGGTGAGTAGTGATTGGGTTGTATTGGAAGGAGGAGGTAATGGAGGAAGACTTGGGAGATTTCTGGGATTCTGGAGATTATACAATGTGGTGAACCTCCCTTGTTTGGGTCAGGTTGACACGCAGGACGTTGGCTTGTCACGTGGTCAGCAAGACCTCCCTGAGCTTTTCTTCTCCCTTTTCCTTACCTGATTAACTTCCTTCTGTGGGTCCCACTTGGGTCAGACCCTCCTTGGAGGATCTGTCACACCTATCCTCTCAAGGTGGGTTAGGGTCCTTCCCAAACCCCCCGCCCCTATGCTTACCCTGTTACAGTCCTTAATGTATTGAGTTCTACTGGTGACTTGTCAGTCTTTGTTTGCCTCACAGCCATGACCTCTGATGTCTTGTCCGTCTTTGTACTTCCAGTGCCTAGCATAGGGCCTGCCACATAGTAGGTGTCATCTCTTCACTCAGTGCATTTTGCAGATCACCTATCAGGGACAGTGGTGATCAAACAAAACACAGGCCTGAGTTATGGTGCTACGTCTCCTTGGGAAGCCAGACACAAAGATATCATTTCCAGCCACAGGAAGGGCCACGAAGGGTGTGCGAACACACAGAATGGAGCATCTAGCCCAGGGGTCTGGGCTGAGCTGTGTGTCCTGCAGGGTGAATGGTCATCTCAGTTCACCCAGAACTGAGGGGGTTCTTGGGATGGAGAACATTCAGGAAAGCTGGGTAAGTTCTGGACAAGTTGGGACAGGCTGGTTATTTTGGCACTGGCACTGGTACTGGCCTAGCAGAAGTACAGTATATTACACAATTTAACCCTCAGAACAGCCCTGAAAGTCAGCACCAGTGATCTGCCCCATTTGACAGGTGAGAACCAGGCCCAAAGGTGAGGGGGAAGTAAGGGACAGGGCTGCAATGGGACCCCCAGACTTGGGGGCCTGGCTGACTTGTGGTATTGGTTCCTAGGGACTAAAGGAAGGCAACACCCATTTTATGGGACAATAAGCCACCAGGCTCTTTCCCCGGGGGCCCTGAGCCTGGATCTGTCCATCTTCTGGAATCTGTGGGAGAATCTGGGTTTCTGAGTGGCCCACAGGCCAGGCAATGGAACATCTGGGTTCAAGGGTATCAGATTTTTGTTTGGATCCTCACTCAGTCCTGTGAAGTAAAACCTATGATCACCACACCTTCTTGACCATAGGGGAAACTGAGACCCTGAGAGGTTCAGTGACTTGCCCAAATTCACACAGAGTTGGCAGTAGTGTGTGATGGGCTCTTGACCCCTTTCTTTCTTTGGGTTCTGGGTTAACACACAAACTCTAACATCCTCCTCATGGCTCTGCTGGTTACCAACTCTGTGACCTTGGCCAAGTCATTAACTTTTCCGAGCCTCGCATTCCTCATCTGTAAAACGGATATAATTCCAGGCATCCTCTCAGGGTTATTTTGAGGCATCAGTGATATGGTCCATGCAGTACATGGTGAAGCTCCCAGGGCACAGAAGCTGCTGCCTGTAACCACCTCCCCCCGCCCCCAATTTTTATTTCTCTTCCCGGCCGGTGTAGAAGCTGGAACTCAAGGCACCTGTGATCTCGCACCCTCATAGCCAGAACCAGTGGCCAGGTTCTAAAGGTTCTAACGAGATGCCCAACTTCTGGGAACAGCATACCCCTCCTCCCTCCTGGGAGCCCAAATTCCAAGAAGTGCAGCTAAAATTGGCCCTTGAACAGCTTTTGCAGAGCACGTCGCAGCTTTTTTTGGGTTTAGAAAGCTGGTTTCCATTATGAAAGTGGCGCAGAAGGAGAGACCCAGCTAAAAACAGCCACCGCCCAGACTGGTGTTAACAGGATGCAGCCTCCCCTGTCATTTCGGGACTGTGGACGCTTCGACTTCCGAAGCTGCTTTCCCCACTACCACTAGGTGGCAGCATCGCAACGCGAGGCGGAAATGGCACCCTAGGATCGTGACTAGTAGCAGCTTCTGAAAATGATGCCCGTAAAAAATGCACCAGCCAAAAAATTCTCCATTATATTGTTTCCCTTTTATTTGGGGATGCATTTATTTGCATCACAGGAGCTCCGCGGAATTATCTCTTCTCAGGGCTGTCTTAGTGCTTCAGGAGCAAAGCTAAAGAGTTATCTGAGCACTGTGCTGTCCCTGCAGCAGGCGTGTTTCCCCCACCAGATCAGACTTAGGGGGTCATTATCCCTTGCTTGCGTCCAAAGTCATAGTTGAAGTTTTCAATTATCCAAGAGAGGTAGCCTGGATTGGGTGGAAATGCACCAATTTGGGACTCATGGTCCTGCTGTAGGTGCTTCCCTATCTGGACCTTAGGGGTGGAGTTTTGACTCTGAAATGTGGGTGCCCTGTTCTCAGGTCACTAAATTGCCTGGCAGGCAGTGCACAAGTGGAACCCATCTCCTGGGCCGCGGTGAGGAACAGATGAGTCACAGATGTGATTTCTTGTAACAGTGCCTGCCACAAAACAAGGACTCCAAAGTCAGCTACATTCTTAGTATCTCTAGGGTCTGGTATATAGTAGTAGCCACCGAACAAGTAGTAACTTATGGAGCCTCATCTCTTATGGAGACGACATGGGTGGCAGGAATGATTTTCAAGGCTGAGCTTCTCAAAGGGCCAGCAGCATCTGTCACACCAGGTGCTTGCTAGAAACTAGAGTCTTCCTTCACAGCATCTCCAAGGATTTCTTGGCACATTGAAGTTTGAGGAGTGCAGTTCTGAGGCACCTTTCAACCCTGGACATTTGGGATTCCATCCATGCCTGGGTGAGCTCCATCTCCCAGATTCGTATCTGCCAGGAGAGCGGCCCTCAGGCAGGCCTTGCATTTTCACCTTTTTTCCAGGTCTTCTCCAGTGGCCTGGGTGCTCAGGTGTGATGGGAATGGGTTTTGGGGGGGGGCATGCTGCAGTGGGTCCTGCTGCACCCCACACACTTCCCTGAGTTCCCTCATATGTCACTGGCCACAGCCTCCTCCCCATCACGCCACTGACCAGAAAAGAAATTTGTCTGCAGCTTTTCCTGGCCCTGCTGCTCAAAGCTCACTAGGTCTGGCCACCATGATGGTTCTATATGCCGTGAGTCCTCTGCAACCCTCATTCTGGTTCTCTGTCATTCAGTTCCCTTGAGAACTATCCCCATGTCTCCTAACTGTCCCCCTATCCCCTCTGCTGATTTGCCCCCAGCTGGCCTCTGTGTTTTGCTCTGCCATCCAACTCTGCACTTGTCCCCACTGTTGATTCCAGGACCACTTTTCTTCCCTCCTTTGGTTTTCCAACTACCACCAATTCATCTTTGTGGCTCCATCTCAGCTTCCTTCCTCTGCTTCTAGATCAGTGACCTCACCCATGCCAAATCCAGTCTGTAGCCTGTTGTAGATAAAATTTGATTGGTACACAGCAACACCTGTTTGATGACTTGTTGTCTATGGCACTTTCAAGTTCCAAGGGCAGTGCTGAGTAGCTGTGATGGAGACCCTATGGCCCGCCTAACATATTTACCATCTGGCCGTTTTCAGATTGTAATGATCTCTGTCCTAAGTCCAGCCTAATGGCACCACGTGCTGGTCCCTCACACACACACACTCCAGACTTTTGTGTCTCCTGGGCCCTCGCCCATATTTGTCTGGAGTCATCCTGTCCACCTTGGGGACCCAGCTCCAAGAGTTCCTTCAGCATTTGGCCTCCTTCAGCAAGCATTCATGGCACGGGCCTGGCATGCTGTGTGTTGGCGTGATGAACTTGCTTCCAGGGAGCTCTGGGCTGCTGACTCAGCTGCTGATCAGAAGGACCTTCCTGGCTTTAAAGTAACAGCCTAGGCCTCTTGTGTAATTATTGTAACGTCCTGATGGCCAGAGGCCAGGTTCTGTAGCGCTCAGTGCCCAGCACTCAGGGCGGGTCAATATAGTCCATTTGGATAAATGAGTGGGTTTCTTTCCCCCGGGTCCATTGCTTTCCCTTATCACCCTGGGGACAGGTCTCCATCCCCCTGAGACTTCCAGCTGCTTCTGGAATCCCATTTCAGGCCAGATGCTGCTTTTTATTGGTATTTCCCAAAATTGCACGTGTATATGACTTGCCCAGAGATCTTGTTAGAATGCAGATGTCAACCGTAGGTCTGGGATGGAGCCCAAGGTTCTGCATTTTTAACAAGTTCCTGGATAATAGTGATACTGCTGGTCCACAGACCACAGTTTGAGTCCTCACTAGGACTGATTCTCGCCTCTGAATCACTTGGGGGCTTTTGAATGCTCATGTCTGGGATTTACCTAGATCAAGTGCAGTGATGTAGTGGGGTGAGGAGGGGCCCAGTCTCCCCGGGAGATTAAATGTGCAGCCAGCATTAAACCTAACCTTTGTAGTTTAAAAAGCTTCATAGAACCACCAGCCTAGAACTATGAAGCTTTTTGCTAAATAGCCGCCCCCCCCCCCAACTTCCAGCATCACTATCACCTACAGCAGTGGTCCTCAAAGTGTGGTCCCCAAACCTGCCGCACCAGCATCTCCTGGGAACTTGCTAAAATGCAGATTCTCAGGTTCTACCTCAGCACTACTAAATCAGAAATCCTGGGAGTGGGTCTAGCAGTCTGTTTCGACAAGCACCCCAAGGGATTCTGAGATGCTGTCAGGTTTGAGAACCACCATTCTATGAGTGTCTGCTCCTAACTAGTCTTCATGCCTGTGGCCACGCCCTGTCCAAGCCATTGCTCATTCTGAAGTAATTTTCCAGAAATGCCAATCTGACTAGCATAGTCATCTGCTCACAACATTCCAAGGTTCCCCATTGCCCTCAAACCCAGAGGAGAGCTTAAAGGCCGAACCTTCCCAGGTGGTCCCCAATGTCTGGAAAGACAAAAGTCAAAGAAGGGGGTTCTTCTCTCTTGGGCACTGTTAGCACGGACTGACATCAGGCCTTTTTAATGATCTGGAAAGAGTTTTCTCACTCTCTCTGTGCTAGCTAGAAAGTCTGGGTCTCTGGAACTCTCTTGTTATTGGAAAGTATGTTGGGAAAAAACTCTGACTCCTTTGCCTCTTGTTCACATTGCCCCTCAAGCTGCTAGCAGAAGTTTGGGGGCAACAGGGTAGGGAAAATCTATGCACAGGATTTTGCATCCTCTGGCTTTCTCTTCTCTCCCACCCATCAGCTCCCCTGGTTCCCAACCTTGTCTGCTTACTGGCCTCACCTGGGAGCTTATAAAGATACTGACATCTGGGTTCCTGTCCAGGGATTCTGTATTCATTCGTTTGGGGGACAGTGTGGGCGTTAGGGTTTTAGAAAGCACCCCGCCCCCACCCCTGATGCACCCAGTGGCAGCCAGGATTGAGAAGTTCTGAATTTGGCCTGAGATCTGTTCTCTGAGTCCAGAAAGCCTATTTAACAAGAGATGGAAGAACTGTTTTCTTTGCTTGAGGAATAGGGTGCTTCTGGGTCCAGCCGTCTGAGCCCGACTGCTGATGCCAGCTGGACGCAAGGCTGGGAAGATCAGGATCTTGGAGACATCCGGTCAAGCCCACCCAAAGGGGCAGGGGCCAGATCTAACAGTAATTGCATTCCACATGCATTCACTTTTTTTCATCTTTCAGAATACCTGGCCAGGTAAGTGTTATTACCTTGACATCACAGACTGAAAAACTGGGGTTTGGTGAGCTTTTTAAAAGCTTATCTTTCATGAATAACTTTAACATGCGCTAAGCACTTTATATCCATTTCCTTATTGAATGACAATATGTATGAGGTACAGATATTCTCATAGGTGAAGAAATAGGGGCTCAGAGAAGCAAAGTTACATGACTAATGTCACACAGCTCTTGGAGGCAAATGAACCTGCATTTGCAATCCTAGCTCCCTTTTTAAAATAACCCTAAACCCTAGCTTCTCAGTCCTCTCTAATCTCCATCTCTAATATTAAGCAAATATTAAAAAAAACAAAACCACTAAGTGGATGCAAGGAATCTGTAATTTAGCATTGTATGCAAATTTTCCCTTATCGGTTTCAGCTATTGTAGGAAAGCTTCTAATTGTCATTTGAGGACACGCTGGAAATTGTGTTAGTAAAAATTATTTTATGTAATGAACTCTTAGATCAATTCTTGTTGAAATGAGCTGGAATTAGATTTTTGCCTCCCATATGTAATGCCTTCAATTCAGTGATGAATCACCGGAGTCAGCAGTTATCTGACATTTCCTCGCCGAGCACAGCGTGGCACCCGCGTTCCTGTCTGTTGGCCCGATGTGGGGGGGAAGCCGCCCTGGGGGGGTGTGCTTTTCAATTCAGCGGAGCTGTTAGACAGAGGCTTTTCTCTTTATTCAGGGAGAACCTGCCATTTTAACATTTAGATTCATTTGTTTTCAGGTCTCCCTCGGGTCGCCTTGTGAATGTGAATGACTGTGTGCACACAGCGTGTCTGAGTTAGGGCAAGCCACCTCGCCTCCCTGTGTGCCCCGCTTCCTGGTCTCTGCAATGAGAGGGCGAGATGAGGTGGGCTGCTGTTTGCCCAAATTCTGTAGATGGTACTAGGTGTTAGGAAACAAATTAGAGAAATCTGAGCTCCGACATTGTCAGGACTTCAGCCTTCATGGCGGTCCTTTCTTCTTTTCTGCCCCTGCCCCAGCCCATAAAGTAAGAGCTTATCCTGAGGGGCTTGCTGTCCTGTGAGTATGGGAGCAGTTTTGACCCTAAGCTGCTGTAACTGGACAGATGCGGGGGGCGCGTCATTCTTTGGACCATTTTCATGGGGTGGGGACACAGCATCATCCAAATGCTGACCCAAACACCCAGAGTTGTTTCTTATTGTCCTTGTCAGGACCCACAGCCAGCTGAGGTCCTTCAGGAAGTACCCGCAATGTAGAGGGTAAAGTAATTTAATTCGGTGCCTATACTCTCAGCCTTGTATCTTCCTTGTGAAGTGGGTTTCTTCTCATTCTGTGGTGACCCTGTCTCTCCCTAATTATTATTTCTTGACTTAAAGACCACCTTTTTTTCTGGTACTAGTGGGGTCACTCTACCTTTAGTTGGCTAGTATTGGCCAGATGTATCTTTGTCCATCCTTTGCTTTCAATTCTCCTGTGTCTTAATATTTTAACTTTTTTTTTAAAGAGCATATAGGTGGATTTCCCCCTCATTGCAATCTGATAATCTCCTTAATCTGATGGTTATTCCATCCCAATTGAAGAAATTATTCATTGTGCATATTAATATATTTAGACTGGTTTCTCTCATTGTAACTGTTTTGAATTTATGAATTTCATTTCTCCTGATATATCTATATCTATATCTATATCTATATCTATATCTATATCTATATCTATATCTATATCTATATCTATATCTATATCTATATCTATATCTATATCTATATCTATATCTATATCTATATCTATATCTATATCTATATCTATATCTATATCTATATCTATATCTATATCTATATCTATATCTATATCTATCTATATCTATATCTATATCATCTATAATCTATCTATATCAGGAGGTGGAACCTGAATGCCGAGAGTGTTGCTTCTGCCCAGAGCTGGAGAAAGTGCTCCTGGCAGGCGTCAGTGTGGGGTGAGTTAAAAGCGAGGGCTGTGAGGCGGGAAGGAATACTCACTCACAAGCAAGTGACAGAAAGGAGACCTGTGTGTTTGGCACTGTGTTAGTTACCTGTTGCTTCCTAACAAACTACCACAATCTCGGCAGCTTAAAGCACACTTATGATCTTGTAGAAAGCCAGAGGCTCAAGGCTTAACTGAGTCCTCTGCTCAGGGCAGTAGTCGGTGTAGTGGCTGGATGGCATTTTCATCTCAAGGCTCAAGTGGAGAAGGATCTGTTCACAGCCTCATTCGGGCTGTTGGCAGAATCTATTTCCCTGTGGACGCATGACTGAAGGCCTTGGCATTTTGCTGGTTGTTGGCTGGAGGCAGCTCTCAGGTCCTAGAGTCCGAAGCTCCTAGAGTCCCCCTGTGACCTTTCACCATAGGGGCTTCCTCCACATGGATGCCTATTTCCTCAAGCCAACAAGGAGGGTCTCTCAGCTCAGAGAGACCACAGGCCTTCTAGTAAGAGCCTTCACCTGATTATACCAGGCCCACCCAGAATGATCCCCCTATCAATGAATTCAAAATCAACTGATTTTGGACCTTGATTACAGCTACATAATTTCTTCATTGTTTTCATATTCTATTGGCTAAGGCAGTTCCCATCCATCCTCAAAAGAAGGAGATTTAGAACCTATAAGCATCCAGGGCAGAGATTGTGGGGCTTGTCTTAGAATTCTGCCTCTTACAGGTACAATATGAATGAGATTGAGAACTATATGCCAGGTGCTGCCCAACACATACCCTCCCTTTCTTCCTTATGTAGAAAACCCTGATTTCATTCAGGAGACAAAGTGCCCATCTGAGAAGACTTGGCTTCTCAGACTGCTGGCCAATGACTTGTAAGTAGCAATCTAAAGAAAAGTTATCCCTTTCCTGGTAAAAAGAGACAGATCCATCTGGCATGCACCCTTTGTCCTTTGCTTCTTTCCTTTTTCCTTCCTGGAACTTGGACACAAAGCCTAGTGTTGGAGCAGCCATATTTTGAGCACGAGGCTTCCTATTTTCTGAGGATAGCAGAGCAGGAAGATAGAAGGAGCCTGGGTCTCCGAGGTTATCTTGGTACTTCTCTGGACCACTTCTGGACTTCTTATAATGTGA
Organism: Artibeus jamaicensis; assembly: GCF_021234435.1. Lineage (NCBI taxonomy): Eukaryota > Metazoa > Chordata > Mammalia > Chiroptera > Phyllostomidae > Artibeus > Artibeus jamaicensis. The sequence continues at coordinate 8,475,179 of NW_026521939.1, read as the reverse complement.
GAAAAATATCCACCATTTAATTATGCAAATATACTCCAGCTTCTGTTACTTGTAGCCAAATACAGTCCCAACATACAATCATATAAGGCAATGTCAGGTCATGGAGTTACTTGTTGAGCATATTATGTATGCAGTGTGGGTTTTATTCTGAGTCAAACAGGAAGATGTTGAAGGCTTTTAATCACAGAGGTGCCTGGATTGAGTTATGTTTTAGAAAAATTTCCTGGCTACTTGGCAAAGAGTGAACTGTGATGTGAGGCATTGTGCAGACTGGAAGTAAATCAATCACCCAAGCTACCACAGCCAGAGAAGGATAGGAATGGTGTCCAAAGTGTTTGTCTCGACAATCCTGGCTTTGGCTGACATCTCTGTTTTAGTCAAGATCTTTGTCTTCCAGCAGTTGCTAGAAGAGCCCTGAAGCTACCATGTCACTTGATTTATCTCTGGAGTCCCATTCTCAGAAAAATCTCAGGGCTTCACAATCATAAAAGAGAAATTTATCCTGGGTTTGGAAATTTTTCCAGATCAGTCTGGGTCAGCCTAATTAAAGCTAATGAAAGAAAGATGTGTGTGTAGGGAGAACTTTCCTTTCTGTTAATTTGCTTACAATTTCTTTCATGTCCCTATTGACTAATGTCCACCTGATACTAAATTACCCAAGCTTGGATATAAAAATGACTTCAGCATTATACTCAGAACTCGCATCAGCTCCACCTGATGCTGAATGGTAAATGAACTTGAAATAGGGTACCTCTCTTGGACATGGCATTGAATTTCATCCAGGGGCCTCCAAGGGAGTCATACAGAGTTTGATGTGAAGATGTGAAGATGATATAGCAGTAACATGTATTATGCCGTGAATGAGGAGGTCTGGGCTCTAGCTCCAAGTTCTCAGTGACTTACAGGGTGACCCCAGGGAAGTCACTTCCCGTCTCTGGTCCTCAGTCTTCTCTTCTTCTGAGTTGTGCTCACCGGCCAGAACAAAGGTTTTAAAACTGTGCTCCCCAGAGTCCAGGTGTTTCAGGGATTACTGCAGAGAAAGGGGGGCTGCTTCTTTGGGTTAATTGGGTTTGGAATTCAAAGATGATTAGAGGACAAGGAAGGACTTTGAGTTAGACATCTGCAACCTTGTCCAGGAGAAAGCTCACTTTCCATCATGGCTCTCCTGTTTTGCTCCAGTGGAGGGTTGGGAGAGGAGAAGCATGCTTTACAGGTCACCGAGAAAAGCATCTGCTCTAATTAGACCCATCATGGGCAAGCAGGTGGCCTCCCCCCAGTCCTCCTGGGGTGCTGGAAGCTAGCCATCTGCTTGCTTCCCATGAACAAAGTCCCCTTTGCCCTCTTGGATTTTTGGGCAAAGGTGACTTGGTTAGCCAGGGAGATCTGGTGCAGCCTTGAGAGAAGAGGAACAAGGAAACAGTGGAGATGCAGTGAGAGGGCCAGGAAGAAACACTGTAGGGCTTGGAACCATTAGAGCTGGGGAAGGGAAGCCTGAGGGGTAGGGGTGGGGTAGATGTGTGGACAGTCCTCTGTAGGGTGCTGCCTGTTGAGAGTGCTGAGGGTATCATTCACTTCCTTCATAACTTCAACCAGTCACTTTAACCCAGCCCAACCCAATCGAATCTGTCTGTCCATCCATCCATCCATCCATCCATCCACCTACCTATTCATTCATTTTCATGCATGCACCTACCCACTGGTCCACTCATTTGGTTCAACCACTGCCTTTTTCCCTTTCTGCTTTATTCATTTATTCTTTTGACCATTCTATAAGCATTTGTTGAGCACCTGCTATGTACCTGAGAGTGTAGAGGAGAAGAAATCTATGGGGAGCTCAAAGTCTCAATGCTGTGAACAGATATGCAAACAATTCTGGGAAGTGACTGTACTCCAAGGAGGAGCAAAATGCTATTTGAGTTTGGAAGTGGGAGGAACTATTTAAGCAGGTGGATCAGAGAAGATGTCAAGGAGGCAAAAACATAAGGACTGGACTCGGAAACAGGAGCTTTAGTTTATTGGCTGGATGAATGGGATGAGGGTTTATTATTTTTCATGATGCCAATTTGAGGCCATGCTGATCTTTTAAAGGTAATATAAACTCTACTCCCTTTCCCCTTCCTTCCAGGCCTCAAAAACAAAGTCCAAATTATTCAACTCAAATTTCTTGGCTGATGAAATTCAGGTTTAATTCAACAACTGATTGTTCTTGTTCAAAACATTGGAGGAAAAAAAACATTCAAGAAATCACAGAAGCTCATAGCAGGAAGTTACCTTAATCAAACCTCTCTCTGTGTGGCGTCTACAAATGAGAACTGGCTGTCAGGTTTTCATTTTGTTGAGAGGCCAGGGTTGCATGTCTGTCTGTTTTCTAAGCTGATTTTGCTCCAGACAATTAGACTGTTTCTTAGGGTTTGGTACATCCTTGCCAAAGATGTCTCTTTTGTGCTAGCATCGTCACATTGTCACTTGAACTTGACACTTAAATGCATTCAACATTTACCTGTCCATCCATTCATCAAATATCCATTAAGCTTTCTCTATCTTCCAGGCTTGGCACTAAATGCTGCAGGCAATACACTGTTGAACAAGACAAGGTTCTTGCTCTTAGAGAGCCCACAGTCCAGTGCAATGGTCAGCAAACTTTTCCTGCAAAAGGCCACGTAATAAATATTGTAGCTTTTGCAGACCATGTGGTCTCTGTGGCTGCTATTCAGTGCTGCTGTTGTAGTGCCAAAGCAGCCTTAGAAATATGTAAAAGAATAGGCATGGCCATGTCTCATATAGTTTTTTAAAAATAATTTTATTTAGTTATTTTTCAAGTACAGTTTTTTGTCTATTTCTCCCATCCCAGCCACCCCCCCGCCCTGTGCTCCCACCTTCCTCCCATTTCCACCCACCTTAGTTCTTGTCCCTGTGTCCTTCATATTTGTTCCTCCAAATCCCTCCCCTTTATTCCCCCTTAAATTCCCTTCCCTGTTCCCTCTAGTCCCTGTCCCCTCGTCCTCTATTTCAGTGTCTTTGTTTTTGTTCTGCTTGCTTGCTTGTTTTTTTGTTTAGCTTCCTGTTAAAGGTGAGATCATATGGTATTTGTCTTTCAACTCCTGGCCTATTTCACTCAGCATAATGCTTTCCAGTTCCACCCATGTTGTTGCAAAGGGCAGTAGCTCCTTCTTTCTCTCTGCTGCATAGAATTCCATTGTGTATATGTACCACAATTTTTTGATCCGTTGATTTACTAATGGGCACCTAGGTTGCTTCCAACTCTTGGCTATTGTAAATTGTGCTGCTATGAACATTGTGGTGCATAGGTTTTATTTACCAAAACCAGGTTGTCCCCAGCTGCCATTTGCTGACCCCTCTCCTCGTGACAGAGACACAGAAGTAACTCAATAGTGATAAAAGCATGGCAACTGCTGCCATGAGTGTAAACACAGTTTTCTCTGGGAGTGCAGAGCAGAGTCCCAGTCAGGCTTGAGCAGTGGGGAAGATTGCCTGGAGGAGGTGATGTGTATAACCTTAGGCCTGACAGATAAGGGGAGGAGGTTAGGGGAAGAGGCTGGGGCAGGAAGAGGGGCTGGAGGGCTAGGCACAGTGAGTAGGCAAAGCCTGAAGTTCCTCCTTCAGGGGATGAGGCACAACAGGAGAACACAAGACCTAAAAGAGGGGTGGTTGGCATCAGGAGGGGCTGGCTATGTGAAGGGGGTGAGACAGTGAAGGACCCTGTAGGAGTAGGACAGGGTGACCCGCTGACAGGTTTTCAGCATTCCTCCCATCTTGTCTTGTTTTAAAAGACACAGTGCTCCCTTCGTAGCAGGCTTCCGGGGTGGTGTCTTCCGGGGTGGCCACAGGGCCTCAGAACTACTTCCAGAGTGGGACACGGAGCTCTACATGAGGTGACCTGTGAGGGACCCCCAGGCAGCCTGCGGGCTGGTTAAAGAGGCAGGCCCCTTCTGTAAGTGGTTTTAACAACAGAATAGAAGTATAGTTTAAGAAGCAGTAGAAACAAAAACAAAATAGGCATTAATGTGGAGCTGGTATAATGAATAGTTATTAAGGCTAAAGCTCTGAGCGCACAGTATTGTGGAGAGGATTGAATGCTATTATAATGTGTATGAATTTGTGCCTTTTAAATGTGTGACATAAAAGCTAAGACATTTACTGCAACTCTGCTCTGGCTCCTCTCCCCTCCCCCCCCCCCCCCCCCCATCCCTTTGCTGATCCTGGCCTTGTTAACCAGGTTAAGGGGTGTTCTTTGCTTTCTAGGACCTTTAGAATAAAATTGTATAAAGTATTATTAAATTTATGGGCCTTGAGGAGAAACAAACCCTGGTTTGAATCCTGGTTGTGGTATTTACTAACAAGCCACTTAACTTTTATAAAAAGCAGGTTTATCCTCTTTAAGTGGGAAAAAGTTTATGCCTTTCTCCTGGTTTATTGAGATAACTCATATCAAATGTTTGTTAGTACTGTGCCTGGCATGAGTGTGATTGTTTTTAGTTTTAAGTTTCAGGACCTGGCACATGGTAGGCATTTAGCAAATGTTTGTGGAATGACTGTATGACTGCTTATATAGTGTGCTAAACATATTTTTACTTAAGAGCAGATAAAGCAGATAGCCGGATAGTCACTAGGACTAGGGCTAGCACCCCCACAGATAGAACCAATTTTCACATTTAGCCTTTGAACTCTGCTTCTGCCCCATAGATAGAACTAATTACTGCATTCTGCTTCTGTATCCTGCTTTGCCACATAGATAGGAAGACCCCTAATCTATATATTCCCCAAGAATCCTTTGTTCAGGGCTCAGAATTTGGAGACTGACTCCTCTGGGCCCGTGCACATAAAGGAATAAACCTCGTACTCCAGAATCCCTCGGTATCTGGTCGCTTCATTTCCCATAACACTGTGGATTCTGTTGTCAAATCCCCCCAGTCAAAGTTCCTGTTTTATTCCTGCTGCAATAAGTTGGTTCATCTCACCTTGTTGGAACCTGCCAGAGGATTCATTTTCCTGTCCTCAGCCTCCTCATACCCAATATATTTGTCCCCCTTCCCAATATAATAAATGTTTGTTGGATGAATAAAATAAAATAATAAGTGTTCAAAATATTCACTGTTAGGTTTTGGGCTCTTTTGAAATAAATACTCTGGACTGATACGTGAACACACATATTTTTCCATTTCTTCCTCATCTGACCCATCTTCTGGGTCAATTTTATGCAGACAACTTTCAAACTTTTCTGAAAACTCAGAGATGATTTGTGTTTGTGATTCAATTTCCTGTCTTCAGCATTTTCACATTCAGTAGCATTTTCCTTTCGCAGTAAATCTATGGATGTTGCTTGAACACAAATTTCTTCTGCTCTACCCTGTGACACATTTAGCACCAGCAACCAAGGGTCTTCTTTTATGGGAATGGAAGCGGATGCTTCTCCTGTGTCTGCCAATGTTTTATTCACATTCAAACTCTGATGGTATCTTACTGGAACTGAAATGTCTCCCATTGTGGGAACGTTTATTAAAAATAATAGGACAAGACTCTGGTGTGGATTGTTCCATGGAAATGATCAGATATTGAGGCCCATTTAAATGGCTGCACAGTCACTACTAGAATTACAGACTTTACTAGATTTTCCTGTAGGCACTGTTTTTTTTCCTCAGGATTCCTGCCCATTGGGTCCCAGTCATATAGATGTGAACCTCAGTGTGCAGAGAGAGCTCAAAGTGGTTTATGGTGTGTATTTCCTTCAGGATGTGGCACAGGATGTTGAAGGCAGTAGAAACCTTAGAGAAATGCTAATTCATTACCCTTAATGTACAAAGAAGCCTGAGGCTCAGAGAGGTTAAGTAACTTGCCCCAGGTCACACAGGGCATTGTTAGCAAAGCCCTAACTTGATCCAGGATCTCCCGACTTCCAAACCCTTATTCTTTTTTCTATGCTGAGGGGCCAGTGGTCTGCATTTAGTGCTTTAGCAACCAAAGCACAAATACTATCTGAGTTAAACCTAGAGAGATCCACACAGCACTTCTGTTGCATTAAATTCCTGATTCAGCTCTTTGAGGCCTGACAGCCCTCGTGAGAATGGGACGTGCATAGAAAGTGCTTTCAGAAGACATTTTTCAGAGAAATGCTCCTGAAAAGCAGCTCAGGCCCTGACTCAAATGTCTTTGTGCTGCAAGGTTCATTTTTTTAAACACAAGACGTTCCCTGCAGGAAAACACCAGCTCCTACAATGGATCCACCCCAGGGCCCTTGGTCCCCCTTGACTATATCCTCAGTCCTTATTCTGAGAAGAAGAGCTTTTTATGTTCAAGGTCTGTTCTGAGATTTTGTGGGCTGATGTATCTTGAGAGGCATTTAAGAGAGAAAGAGGCTTGGGGGCCAGGCCCTCCAGGTTCAAAGTCTGTCTCCTTGTAGCTGGGGGATCACAGAAATGGCACTCCATCTTTCTGCATCTGTGCAGAAAAGATTGAGTTTCTTCAATCTTTCACAGATTAGTTTCCTCATCTGTGACATGGGAGCACTCCTCCTAGGGTTGTTGTGAGGATTAAGTGAGTCAAAGACAAACAGTGCTTCCAACAGTGAGTGTCCCATAAACATCATGTCATGGTAGTAGATGCAGGTGCTGAATTCCACCTTGACTCACAACCCGGCTTTGCTTCCTATTGCCTGTGTGACTTGGGGTGAGTTACTTGACTGCTGAGCTACAATATCCTATTAGACAAATGAATATAAAAACAATGCTGATAGTTCTGCTTTTCACATATTTATCTCTGGGACAAACTACTTTGGAGCATTTACACTCAAGCCTGTGCACCGCTTCTTCTGTGTGACTCTGAGATTCTGCACTCCAGCTGATGCAAGGTGATCTTCAACATCGGCATGGCGATGCCTCCAGGCAAATGGTTCCTCTCCAGGAGGGTCTACCCCTTGGTCTGTGCAGCAGTGTTTGTGCCAAGGACTTGAATATTTTATTACAGTATTATGATTACCGTATAAAACCAAGTAAAAAGAAGTGCTGACCCTACTTCTAAAGGAGCATAGTCTCATAAACCAAACATAACTGAGCCAAAGAAAGAGAAAATAGATAAAATTATAAAAGCCACCCAACACAGCAGATCTTTAACGTGAGCTGGAAGACCTTTGGCCTTAGCTGACTGCCTGTTACTCAACTTTGAAAGAGAAGAATAAAATGGAAGAACAAGCATGAAAATGCCACAAATGTATGGCCGAAGATGGTGCCTGAAAAAATGTTTAAGACTGTATATAAAAATTGCCCCACCATAGGAACTGATTATTAAATTTCTGTACACATTTGTAGTTGTGCATCATAAATGTAACGGAGGGATGGTGATCGCACTGTATGTAAAGGGCCCATCACAGGCCATGGGACACACAGGCGCCTCCTAAGTGATGGCTATTGTCATTATCATCAGCGTCATTACCATCATTATCATGATTATCATCATCATCACCATCTTTATCCTTAAGGTTTTCTCTGAAGATTTAGGATCAATTGAATATAGACTCAAAGCATTAGAACATCAGCTGTCATCCCTGTATTTTAGAAATTAACTATGAATTCTCTGACAAGTGTCCCTGATGCTTGGATACCCCTATTCTCTGGAAGCTCATTGACAGCCCTGTGGCAGCCCATCCTCTTTTTAAATGTGCCTGAATGTATCTACTGTGTGTCGGTGCATTTCCCGGGAGACTCTAGCTACCAGTGGGGTTTGTGTTCTGTATGGAGCCACGGAGTGAGTGAAATCTCTCACACAGAAGGGCACTCAGTTAGGCTACCCATCCCTTAAGATATCATTCATATACTCGCCCTTCTGGGCTGGGTCTTGGAGGAGTTCCAGGGCCTGTAGGGGAGACAGTCACAATCTGGAATTGTAATTACAATTTGCAATGACAGTCTGGACAGATAAAAGGAGCACTGTGGAAGTCCCAAAGAGGTGCCCAGCCCAGCTGGGGAAGGGGTGACACACCTGAGCTGAGTTTCAGAGATCGGGTGAGAGGTGGAGGTGGGGAAAAGGAAGGCGTTTCAGATGTAATGGACAGTATGTACAAACGGACATTGAGCTAAAAGGATTGGTGGGTATTTAGTACAGATGCAGATCTAGTATGTGTGTGTGTGTGTGTGTGTGTGTGTGTGTGTGTGTAGTAATCTAGGAGAAGGCCTGGAAGGCTGAAGGGTTCAGGGGAGCCTTCATGCCAAACTAGAGTTTGGACATTATTCAGGGGACATGGAGCTCGTTTGGCAGATGTTTTGGTTGCTCTGACCCTGGGGTGGGGGCTCTCCCCTCTGGGCTAGAGCTCTCCCGGTTGGGTGCAGCTGGGAATTTTCTTAGCTTTTGTGTGACAGGCAGTTCTGTTGTTCCCACTTCCTTGGCATGGTTGTGTCACATGGTTTGTTCACCCTTCCCTTTCTGCCTTTAATGATCCAGTGGTAAGAACTTAGCTTTGGAGCCAAAGAGAGCTGGGCTAAGTCCCAGCTCTGCGGCTACCAGCTTGTGAGCCTCAGCCAGGCTCCCTCACCCTCGTAAACCTCAGTCTCCTTGCTTGTACATGGGAATGATAATAAAAGTAGCAAACATTTATAGGCACTGTTCTTTGCACTTTACAAAAAAATTACTCATGAACCATTATAACAGCTCTGTGAGTTTGGTACTATTATTATCCCCATGTTACAGATGAGAAATCAGAGGCACAGAGGGGCTGAAAGCTTTCCAGCCAGTTAGTGGCAGGACCAGGAGGCCAGGAGAACCGCTCTCTTGAGTTGACATGAAGATTAGAAGGGCTGAGAGATGCAGAGTCCCTAATGCACTGCCAACATGTAGCAGATACTCAGTAAACAGCAACTATCATAGTTATAGACTCCTTGAAAAACATGTAGAACAAGGTACCAAGGTGACAGCAGTCCCTGGAGTTCAGCAAATCCCCTTCATCCGGGAGAGCCCTCTGAAGGCCTAATTCAAACGGATTCATTAACTCTGCACAATAGAAAATGACAGATCCAGTCTTGGATGAAAGAGGCTGGAACAGCCATTGATTAGAAGCCAGAGTTGTTTCTTTCTTCCCCAACTGACTGACTGACTTCTGAGGGCTCTTCTTTCTGTGTAATTGAAGAGCTAACGGAACTGCTAAGCATGTTTCCTTTATCCATCACGATTTTTAGGGTGAGCAGGAGGATGTCACAAACCATAGATATCCTCCTGCTCAGTCCCACAGCTAAAAATCCAGCAAAGCATTGGGGTTCCCAACCTGCCACTCTCAAATCTCCGAAGCCACATGTCATTCTCTCTTTTAACACCCAGATAAAGTATTGGCAATTGGAACCAGCGGTGGCACAAAAAAGGACAGCTGCAAAAATCACTAGATGTGTAACTTGGCTGTAATTGGCTGGAGAAAGAAATGGGATGGTGGAGGGGGGCAGTGGTCAGAATGTAACCTGATCGTTCACTGGAGTCAGCAGACCTGGTTTGGATCCAGGCTTGGCCACCTCCTAGCCCTGTGGCTAGGGGCATGGCTGTAGGAGTGAATCCTTCATACGTTCTGCCCAAATTAAGCCCAGGATTTGGTACAGGCATTAAAGAAGTCTCTTCAAGATAGATGCTGTATGGTGGGTGGGAAGAGGTTCTGGTTTGGAATCAGACTGCATTCACATCCACTGAGCCCCACACATGCTGTGTGATGATGGGGACTCTCACACAGCCTTTGTCACAGGCTGAAGACTGGGGATGAATAGTAAGGACTTTGGGTCGTGTTGCAATTAGAGGATCTGGCTCTGGAATCAGGCTGCCTGGCTTCAAGTCTGTGCTCTACCTCACTGATTCCCAACCAGGGTGATTCTATGCCCCCTGCCCCTACTCCCACAGGGGACATTTGGCCATTTAGGAGAGATTTTTGATTGTCACAGCTTGGTGGTGCTGCTGGTATCTGGTGGGTGATGGCCAGGGTTGCTGATCTGCATTCTACAATGCACTGGACAGCCCCCACCATGGAGAATTATTTGGCCATAATACAAGGGGGACCCACAAAACTCCAGAATTCATTTATAAAAACTGTGTATTTATTCTTACATGTTTAAACTTCAGTCATCTTCAAAGTACTCTCCATTTGACACAATATACCTATCAAGACGTTTTTCCACTGCTCAAAACAGTTTTTGAATTTGCCAATTTTGATGCATTGCAGTGTTTCATCTTTTCCTTAGCAGAAAAACGTTTCCCTTTGGAGAATTTTTTTTTTTTATCAGGGGAAACAAAAAAAGTCACTCTGAGAGAGATTGCATGAATAGGGAGGGTGGGGCACAGGGGTCTTGCCATTTTTTGTTCAAAAAACTGCTGAACATTCAGCATGGCATGGGTAGGTGAACTTGTAAATCTATCATAAAATGGGCAAGCGTGTTGTAAGAGCCTTCCACTGGCATATAATATAATAAGGGCTCAGTGATGATGAACTCCTTTAACTTGACTTTATCTGGGAAGCACTTTATCTGCCCTTCCATTCTAAATGGAATCTTTGCTGGATAGAACAATCTTGAATGTAGGTCCTTGCTTTTTATGACTTCAAATACTTCTTTCCAGCCCCTTCTTGCCTCTAAGTCTTTTTTTTTTTTTCTTTTGAGAAATCATCTGATATTCTTCTGGGCACTCCTTTGTAGGTAACTGTCTCCTTTTCCCATGCTGCTTTTAAGATTCTCTCCTTATCTTTAATCTTGGGTAACTTAATTATGATGTACCTTGGTGTGTTCCTCCTTGGATCCAATTTCTTTGGGACTCTCTGGGCTTCCTGATCTTCCTGGAAGTCTATTTCCATTGTCAGATTGGGGAAGTTTTCCTTCATTATTTGTTCAAATAAATTTTCAATATCTTGCTCTTCCTCTTCTCCTTCTGGCACCCCTATGATTATATGAAATGTTACAGGGACTTATCTAAGAAATAGAAGATCAAAAACTATGAACAGTAAAATGAAAGCAAACTCACAACGATCAACAACTTAACCTAAAAAACAAACACAAAAACTAAGCAAACATCTAGAACAGAAACAGAATCACAGAAATGGAGATCACATGGAGGGTTATCAGTGTGGAGGGGGAAGGGGGAGAATGGGTGGAAATGTACAGTGAATAAGAAGCATAATTGGTAGGCATAAAATAGATGGGGGTGGTGGTTAAGAATGATATAGGATATAGAGAAGCCAAAGAACTTATATGTACCCAACCCATGGACATGAACTAAGGGAGATGGGGGATGCTGGAGGGTGGGAGTTGTAGGGTGCAGGGGGACAAAGGATAGAAAAAAAATTGGGACGACTGTAATAGCATAATCATAAAAATACTTTAAAAATTAAATGAACATGAAAAATAAGAATGTTTTGAAAATTAATGTAAAAATCTTTGTAAGTGTAAATAAAGCTAAAATAAAGTAATAAACTTCTGCAAATATTAGTAAATACAATTCTCTCTTTCCTAGAATCACTGAATGAAGATAATTATATCACTGCAAGTAGAATGTAGAGTTTTATACCCATTATTCATAACAATTAGTTGTTTTACACTTACAGTTATAGTATTTAAACATTAAAACAAAGTTTAAATATAGTTTAAATAAAGATAGCATAAAAAAAAGAGTCTTCCAAAAAAATTCACGGAGGCTGAATGTGAAGCCGAACGCAGCCTTGCACAACGAGGCCAGCTGGTACACGGATACAGATGGGTTTCTAGAGCACTCACCTGGGGCGGAAGTCTGTACTACAAGGTGCCCACCCTCCAGAAGATAATCCCGGTTTTTGTTGGGTCTCCTCATGGTCAATGGTGCTGAGGTGAAGAAATCCTGCTCTATTGCCTACTAGTTTGTTAAGTCCTTTAGCTTGGACAAGACTCTATTCTCTCACCAGGGGAAGGCAGATAATAACAGTGGGTGGTTATTTCCAAAAGAGGCATTGCGGAACCTAGTACAGTATTACGTACCTTGCAGACCCTCAATAAGTGTAAGCTCACATTTTTGTGGAATTGAGAGGCAGTCATGCATAGTAACTGCTCAGATGCAGGTGGGTCCCATGTAAGTTCTGGTCAAGGTGTGATGATGACAGTGATGTGCGCCATCTCACAGGATCTTTGCAGTGCCCTGAGATCCTTCTTCAAGGCTGAGCTTCATGGTGCATTCCTGTGTTGCCCACTCCTTTGCCTCAAGGTGATGTTCAAAGCCATAGTTAAAATTTAAAAAGCAAGGCTTGTCCCTGGTGAGACTGAGGCTAGATCTGGGGGGCGGTCTGCCAGCTGAAAATCATTAAAGGCAGCTGCCTCCCTGCTGGGTTTTCCTCTGCAATTGTTTTCTGAAAGCTGTTTCCAACTTGAACAGTTCTTGGAATTGGGACTTACTTTCTGAACTGGAGGCTCCTTATGCTGTCTCACATTTGTGTCTGTGCCTGTCACGGACTAAATGTTTGTGTCCCTGTGCAATTTGTATTTTGGAGCCTCAGCTTGCAAGGTGATGGCATTTGGAGGTGGGGCTTTTGGAGAGTCATTAGGTTTAGATGAGGTCAGAAGGGTGGGGACCCATGATGGGATTAGTGTCCTTATTAGAAGAGAGACTGGGTGTTCCCCTTGCCCTAGACTTCTCCTCCCTCCCTGGACACCTGCAGTTTGATCTTGGACTTCCAGCCTCCAGACTGTGGGAAGTAAATGTCTGTTGTTACTCTTCCCAGTCTGTGGTATTTAGCTACAGCAGCCCAAGCTGACTAAAACAGAACCCAAGACCCTTAAAATATAATTTTTGCCAATGCCCTATATTTTCAGGAAGATCTCCCCTGAAAAAGGAGTGGATCTCATCACCCTTTACTCACTCTTCCCTATGAAGAAAGGAGTGGCTTTTTCCATACCTGGAGGTTGACTTCCATGGTCAATATTGGCTGTGGGAGCAGTGACGGTCCCCTCCAGTTGGGGGACAAGGAGCAAAGCATAAAGCTGGCTTTAAATACAAATAAAACAAGGCGATGTAGTGATAGGCTGATGGAAATGTTGTGACCGGAGGCTCACAGGAACCCAACCCTGCACTTCCCCATGAGCAAAGGTTCAAGTTCAATAATTGAGACTTTGTGTTGGTTTTGTAGAAGATAACTATGTTACTTCTACAGTAACTATGCAGTTACTGTGCATTGTATTTTAATGTTCTCTTATTTCCTTGGATGAATTACTTGCTGGTCAGAAGGGCAGTGTGATTGGTAACCCTCAGTCCTACTGGCTTGGTTTTCGCCACTCCAGGGCCACAGATGATATTCATTCCTCTGGGCTTTTGTGATGATGTTGCCATTAGAAAGAGACCGTTGAATTTTCTATGAGATGGAATCTTTACTGTCAGGGTATTGTTTCTCTGAGGGACCTGTCATAACATAATCTGTTAGAGCAGAGGACCTGGGTTCAAATCCCACCCTGCCATGTACACCCTGTTGAATCACAGGCAAGTCACTAATCCCTTTTGACTTTTAGTTTTCTCATTTGGGGGGAAACAAACTCCCACATCCCAGCACTGGTGTAAGAAAAAAAATGGGGCCACTCAATCCCAAAATAGGTGCCTATAATACTCATTTTTTATTTCATTCCTCGAGGAGGGTTGCAACAACATCAGAAAACTTCAGTTTCATTGAAAAGAAAGCAAGAACCAAGATGTCCACAAGCCCTGTGTTCATGAATTTACCAGGCATGACTTCCTGTCTCTGGTCCTGATACAAAGAGATCTGATCAGATCACTGGGGAGCAGAGGGCTCAGGAGGTGATGGAAAACGGTCTAGGAGGAGACTGGCTGAGAGGTCAGGCCTCCAGAGTGCACGGAATGACAGGCCAGAGACTTTAAAATTAAAGAAGAGCAGAGACTGGCTCTCTGGCTCCCGGGCTCTCTTCCTCAAGGATGCCTGGATGATTGTGCTTCGCTGCTTGTGTTTCCCAAAGGATGGTGATTTGGGTGCATTTTGGATGGGAAGGAACTCTGGGTGTAGACTGGGATCAGGCTGGCCTGGCAGAGGGTGGCAGGGTTACTGTTCTCTGGGTGCTCTAGAGGGGACGGGCTCTGAGGCAGAAGCCTGCCTTTCTCCCCAAATCGTGTAGCTCTTGTATCTTATGTTGTTTTAGTTTGTAAACTAACCCTATAGAAATAAGATAATTAGAAACTAACAGGGGAATGCTAGGAGAACTCATGTGTTAAAGAGTTTAGCCTTAATCAGTAGGTTAAATGATTAAAGCTGGAACTAAAGAGTTAAAAAGTTTAGCTTTAAATGATAGCTTAAGTGACTAATGCATGTGGAAAACTGTTATTCCAAAATTGTGTAGCTTTTGAATAAAGACTCCTTCTTTATCACCAAAGCTTTGTCTCAGGGATATTGCCTAGAGGGTGGCGGTGGGCAGTGGGACCCCACCTACTGTTTGACAACAGTCCTGGACACAGCTTGGCAAGTACTGCTCATGGTGTGTGCTAAGCTTGCCTAAGCTTCTGGATGTTAGTAGGGAAACAAATATCAGGGACGAAAATGGGAAATCCTTTCCTGTTTTCTGTGCCATTGTGGCTCTAGTCTGGAGTCCACTGTTACCTTTGTTGACAGACAAATTTAACTGACCATGATGGCTGTTGTTCTGTGTCAGTCTGGCTGGGCTATGGTAACCAGTTATTTAATTAAACAATAACTTAGGTGTTACTATGAAGGCATTATTTTGTTTTATTTTATTTTTAGAGAGGGGAGAGGGAGGGAGAAGGAGAGGGAGAAAAACATCAATATGTGATTGCCTTCAGGTCACATGCCCCCTACTGAGGCCCTGGCCTGAAGCCCAGGCATGTGCCCTGACTGGGGACGGAACCAGTGACCCCATGGTTCATATGGCAGCACTCAATCCACTGAGCCACACCAGCCAGGGCTGTGAAGGTATTTGCTAACGTCTCTGGTTAACATCTCCAGTCAACTGACTTTGAGAAGATTACTTTTGGTAATGAATGAGGCCTCATTCAATTAGTTGAAGGCCTTAAGATCCAAAACTGAGATTTGCTGGAGAAGAGGAAATTCTGCCTCAGGACTGTGACATAGAAATCCTACCTGAGTTTTCCGCCTGCCCTACCAATTCTGGACTTCCCAGCTCATGCAATTGTGTGAGCTAATTCCTTGAAATCTCTCTCTGTGTCTTGCTCTTTCTGTCTCTGTCTGTCTATCTATCTCTCTACCTACCATCATCATCATCATATTCTTGCCTTCGTTTGTTTGGGCTGCTATAGCCTGAGCGGCTTATAAACAATGTAGATCCTTTTCTCACAGTTCAGGAGGCTGGAATGTCAAGATCACAGCTGTGGCAGATTTAGTGTCTGGTGAGAACCCGTTTTCTGATTCATAGACAGTCATGTCCTTACTGTGTCCTCACATGATGGAAGGGACAAGGAGCTCTCTGGGGGTCTCTTTTATAAGGGCACTAATCCCATTTGTGAGGGTTTCACCCTCATGACCTAATCATCTCCCAAAGGCTCCACCCCCTATTACCATCACATTGGGTGTTAGGTTTCAACATACAAATTTGTGTTTCTCTGGAGAACCCTAACCACTACCTGGACACCTGGGCAAACTCATCTACACCTGTGGCTTCATGCACCATTTCTTAACCCTTAGTTTCTTAACCTCTAGTATTTCTTAACCCTTCTGTAGCACAGATCCATTACAAAGAGTGATGCGGGACTTGGATCTTCTCTCCAGAAAAAATGTATATGCATATGTAACATTGCACGCAGGGTTAGGGGCCCAGAGACCCCTAGTTAAGATTCTGATCAGGATGCTGGTGGATCCTAAACTCTATCTGCCCCGACTACTCTCCTGAGCTGTAAACCTACTCTGCATCTTATCTTGGCTGTTTTGGAGGAGCTTCAAACTCAACAGGTCCAAACTGTACTCTTCATTTTTCTGCCCTACTTGTTTCTCTTCTCACGCTCCAGTTGCCAGTGAATGGCACCGTCACCCATTGGGGAGAAATTGTGGGTCATCTTTATGTTTTCCGTCCCCTTCTCCTCCCACATCCAAACAATCACCAAGACCTGTCAATTTCACCTTCTCTGCCAGGGCCAATTTCAGGCCACCATTGCCTTCCTCCTAACTGGGATACTTGCTTTCAGCCCACGTCACATTCAATCTGTTCTTCACTCAGAAACAAGAGTTGGATTTAAAAATGAACATTTTATTTTATTTTTTCCAACTTTATTGAATTGTTATGTGTAAGTTTAACATGTATGATGTGTTGATTTGATACACCTATATATTGTAAAATGACTATCATTATAGCGTTAGCTAACACTTCCATCATGTCACGTAATTAAAAATAAATATTTAAAGAATTTACTTCTGAGTTATGTCTCTTTCCTAATTAAGAAGATCTTCGATGGTTCCCCTGTGCCCTCCAAGTATTGCAAAGTCCAGTGTGGGGTACGAGACTCTCTATCTGGCCTTGTTTCTGTCATTCTGTCACTCATTCATTCCACAAATATTTATTGAGCACTTCTGCATGCCAGGCT
This sequence comes from Artibeus jamaicensis, assembly GCF_021234435.1. NCBI lineage: Eukaryota > Metazoa > Chordata > Mammalia > Chiroptera > Phyllostomidae > Artibeus > Artibeus jamaicensis. The sequence continues at coordinate 8,458,637 of NW_026521939.1, read as the reverse complement.
CTGTGTTGGGTGCCGGGGATACGGAGGTCAGTGGTCTTCATCTTCAGGTTGCATATGGCTTCTGTCTCCTGTTCTGTAGCCATGCTGATTTCCTATCCTAATGTGCTACATTGTGGTTCACCTGGTGCCTTCACACCTGTGAACTAGTCTCATTGCCCTTTCTTCCCCTTCACCATCCAGGAGCTCCTTTTCATTCTTCAATACCCAAGTCAGATTGCTCTCCATGGAGATTTCTGTACCTTTGTTGAGGATCATTCAACTCTGTATAACATGAGAAAAAAATAAATTTATTGGGAGACTGTGGGGTAGAATACCTGAAAGAACAGAACCAAGGTGGCTCTGGGGAATCTCAGCAGAGAGATGAGTCTCTTCCTGCTGCCAACTTGTTGCTTCTCCATCACTTTGCCTAATCACTTTGTTTAATATTCCCAGGCAGGAGAGACTAATGGGTTAGACTTGAGTCAAGTGCCCGCCCCTGGGGAATGCCACCTAATTGAGAGCTCAGAAAGACTGCATGTAATTGGGGAGGGAGAATTCCTCAAAGGAAATGGAGATTCTGATACAAATGAACAGAGGAAGTGATTCTGGGCAAGCAAAGATAACACATCTTCCGAACCTTCTTGACCTCTCTCCTGCAGAATTAATTATTCCTTCCTCTGGTCTTTACCTGGAACATTAAAAAAAATTAATACATTGCAAATAATTTCTCTGGCCATGTTGAACTGTGATTATTTATCTACTTTGCTATTGTACTTGGCACTGTATCTATGGAAACTGCATTCCAGTCATGATGCCTAGCACATAGTAGGTGCTCAGAAGTGTGTATGGTGTTGAATGGATGAGCATTGCAACAAAAACTCAAAATCAGCCACTTCAAATTTCACCTTTTAAATACAGGTTTCTCTTAAGAATAATGTCTTGTTCTGATTTGACATGGCAACTTTTTAATTCTCTCTCTCTTTTTTAGGAGAATTTGGGTCTTGAAATATTGCCCATAAAGAGAATTTGGATTTAAAAAAATCAATTTGCTGAATGGTTTTAATGATCGTAACCAGATATATGGTCCCCCAGAAAAGACGAAGCCCAAGGACAGAAGACGAAATTAGCTTTTGTTTATACCAGAGACATTTATGTGGAGAAAATGAAAGAAAAAATAATTTTTAAAAAGGTAGATAAAATATGTAATAGTGATGCATAAAAAGTTGTGGAATATAAATGTGAAGTAGCCTGAGTTTATGTTATACTTGGAAGAAGAAGAAATAAAAAACTCTTTCTTTGGAGGAGCACATGACCTTGGAAATACCCTCTCCCTCTCCCAGTAATTACTGACACCAACTATGTGTCAGGTACAGAATCAAGCACTTACACACCTTTAATCTTAACAAATCTCTGTTGTGTAGGAATCACTGTCCTAATTTTGCAACTGAGAACACTGAAGTTCAGCATATTTATGTAACAGGCCCCACGTTCAAGTAGCTAGGAAGTAGCAGGGGCAGGATTTGAATCCTGTCCTTCCTGGTCAACACTGCTGTTTTTGCTCCCATTTCAGCTCAAGGAGAGGACACAGCCATAATTTCCCAAAGGTGAGCCTAAAGCGCTGACTCCATGATTAGTCCCAGCAGTTGGTTCAGGTCTCTTTAAATTCCTTGTTTCTGGGGTCAGGACTGGCCCTAGGGTCCAGAGGGAGCTGAGCTTTCTTGTTGAGGTCAAAGGCTCAACTGGAAGATTCTTTCCTGGCAGTATTTGCAAGTAAAATGCTCTAATTCTGAGGACAAATCCTGGAAGGCAACACCCACTGCCGGTAGCGGGAGGATTTCCTCTGCCTGTCTGAGGGTGATGAGGGTAAGTGGGTGTGGGAGCATGCAGGAGTGAACGTGTTTGCACATGTGGGTAAGCCCATGTGCTTTTGCATAAGAGGCTGCGTATGTCTCTCTGTGAGCATTTATGTGTCTCTGCATGTGTATTTTTGTGTGTGCTGGGCACTCTACATTTTGTAATTATTCATGCCCATGTATGTGTTTGTGTGTGTGCACAGGAAGTCTGTGACTGCATGTGTCAGTGAGCACATGCATGTTCTCTGTGTAGTATAGGTAGGTGGATCTCTGTGTGTTTATCTGTGTTATGCCTGTCTGTACACTCATCTGTATTCCTGTATTTACATATGTGTGTGTGAGTGTGAGCAGTGACTTACAATAATGAGAAAATGTGTATACAGACACCCCGACTACTTGCCAACCTGCTTAACAAGCTTCAGAGTGTCTACTTATCTCTTATTGGAGTTACTCTGTTATGCTCTGCAATTTCATTTCCATTTGATTAAGTGGGTTAAAAATTTTTTTTATGAATTTGGAAGCTGCCTGGTAGGACCTTACTGCTCAGAATTCTTTAGTCTATGGTTGCTGTTACAGAAGTGAAAAGGCAGCCCTTACTTTCTCTCGCGATGTTTAAAATAAACCAAGGAAGTAAAGTCCCCTGAGTGAGAATGTCTACTGAGTCTTTATGTTTTTCCAAATAACCCCCTGTTTATAACTTTGAATTGCCCATCGGATAAAAGATTATCTGCTGCAAATGGGTTTTGTATATCTTCAATAAGTCTCTGGCAACGCCAGCTCTGCTGATTCTCACATCTCTCGTTGTTCTGAACACTGTAGTGTCTTTTGTGAGTTTTAATATTCTGCCCCAGCTCTCAGGTGACACTGATTTCCTATTGGGCTGTGATCCTGTTTGGTTGGCCTGGACATTGAGGAATCTGGTTGGTGGCTGATATACAGACCTGTCTTATTAGGTCTCCTGAAACACAGAGACAATGTTGAATATTGGCAGATTTGGCATCATCTCGGGTAGCCTGGTGCGAGGCACCTATAGATGGGTTTTGAATTAAATAGATCTAGTTTTAATTCGGCTCTGGAAATCAGTGGATGAGTGACCTCAGGCAAGTCTTTTTGTTTTCTTTCTGCCATGAAACCTCCTATAACAAAGGGAATTATAACTCTTAACTACAAGGATAAAAACAATTTATTAAAAAACACTGGCTGCTTCTTTAGTGTGTTGGATAGCTAAGGCTGTGTAACAAATCATCTCAAAATTTAGTGACTTAAAAACCACAAATGTTTGTTTTTGCTCATGAGTCTGTGTGTTGGCAGTTTAGAGGGGTTTTGCTGGTCAGTTCTACTCCCAGGGGGTTCCCTCATGGGTCTGGGTTCAGCTGTGGATCAGTATGGTGGCTTTTTTCTGGAGGTTCGCTTGCTGTTGGCTGAGGTTGTTTGGTTCTCTTCCACATGCTCTCTCAGCCTCCAGAGGCTAGCCTTGGCTTGCTCTTTTGGGGGAGGCAAAGGCCCCAGAGAGACTGCTGAAACCTGTGAAGTCTCTTAAGGTCTCAGCTCAGAACTGGAACACTGTCAAGTCCACTGCATTCTATCAGCCTGATTAGGTGATAAGGCCAGACTGGACAAAGTTGCTGGGAAAGTAGACTAATTCTTGATGGGAGGAGCTACAGTCACTTTGGAAAGGCACGGAGGCAGGGAGAACATTAATGGGGGCAATCAATGCAAGCAAACTATTGCAATAGGCATTCAATGTCTGTTGAACTGCCTGGCAGCTAGGAGGGACTTGATGAATATTAATTAGTGGTACGCAATGTAACCTGTTGTGCACGAAAGAAAAATAATTTTCTTTCCATTCTTCTAGGTTCTTGGCTGAAAGCCCCACTGTAATAAAAAACAGATTAGCAGGAGAAACACAAACAGAAGTTTAATAACATGTATACTTCCTGTATGCATGGGAGATACCTGGAAAAAACCAAATGTCTTCCTGAAATGGCCCAAGCCAACACCTTAAATACCATCTCCAGATAAAGACAAAAGAAGATGGTGAGAGGTTGGGGGAGGGCTGTTCTGGGAGGTTACCAGAGAAAGCACAACAGTCAAGGGTAATGTTGTTTTGCAGATTTAAGTCATTTTATCTCCATTGATAGAAGTTTCGAGACATTTAGCCATCTTTCTCTTCCTGGTACAGAGAGAGAGAGACACTTACAAATGGAGATTTCCTTTATAAGTATAAATTTCTTTTATAAAAGGGTTAACTTCTACTTGGTTTTCAGAGCTTCTCCTGTGTCTGTTGTTTCTTAAAAATAATCATCGTAAAATAATCTTTATGCCAAAGAAGCATATTTTAGGGTCGAAAATTCTGCTCCTCTTCACCTTTATGAGGTCCAGTCTCAGCACAAGTTTGCTTTTGTTCATGGCCTTTTGATTTTCCTGTCCCTCATTTTCCTGTTGCATTCCCACATGAAGGCTTGATTCTTATCCTCTAGCATGGTAGGCATTTAGAATGCCCCCCCTGGTGGCTTACTTCAGAATGCAACAGGACACAGCCAGGAGGGGGGCCCCAAAAAAGAATTTGGGATGGGATCCAGAGCTCAGGGTGTCCAGGAAATATTAAGATGTCCTCACCTGCCCCCCCCCCCACCAGAGGGAAGGGACAAATGGAGCAGGGCCATTGAGAGCTGTTTTGCATAGCAACAGTTTTGCAGCTAACCTCTGGAATGGTCATTTAACATATCTATAACCTTTAACTGGTTTCATAGATATGTTAAATAGCTGTGGCCTAGCTCTGAGCCAGGGGGATGGAAGTGACTTCCACCCAAGATGTAACTAGGGGGCAGGTCCCCTGAGTTACAGAGCCTGCTTAAGAGCTTGGAATTGATTGGCTCCATGCCATGGGGCCATACCTGCCCAGACTAATGATGGCAGCCCAGTAAACTTGCAATAATACGGGAGTCCAGGCAGGTGTAACCAATTATGGGAGGAGTCAGAAATGGGGTTGCAAGGGAGGACTGGCATGGAGGCATTTAAACCCAGACACGGCAACCATTGAAAAAAAGAGCCATGCGGTTTCAGCAGAGTAAGGATCCCCTCTTTGTGAGGTGAGAGAGAGAGCCATGCGGTTTGGGGCAGAGTGTGGACCCCCTCTTTCCCAGGTGAAAGAGAAAACCACACAGCTTTGCCAGAATGGAGATCCCTGCAGCCAGGTGAAGAAGAAAGACACATGCTTTTGGTGGAGTGTGGATCCCTGCAGCTTTGGTAGAAGAGGCCCACACGGCTTTGGAGTACTCCCTTTGGCCATGTGGCCTGGGGAGCAGGAGAGACTTTGACTGGAACTTGGTACAAAGAACTCTTGCCAGTGGACTGTGAGAGGGTACCACGTGACTTTGGATTAACTGCAGATCCTGCATGGATGGTCAACATGGCTGATGATACCAGTGGCCTGGAAAAACTAATGTGTGCTCTTTTCCTGATTTACGGTACCGAGTTGGGACAGTGGTAGAAGGGAGTGCTGTGTGTGTAGATGTATACCATAAAGGACTTTGATATTTTAATGGAGGCGTTAGGCCTGAATGGTATTAAATAAACATTTTGTTTTCTTTTCACAAATCACTGGCATTGAGAGATGTCTTTCCAATTGGTGGCGGACAGACAAGCCCAGTAGGTATTAGTATACTGTCCTTGGGAGGTGCCCCTGTTCTGTAGCAGTTTTTTTTTTTTGCAACCCTGGGTGGGCCAAATATTGCTCCCCCTTGGACCTCTGTTCAGTAACAAGAATGATGAGAATAAAAACATACTAAATGTTTACTCTGCTCCAGGCCCTATGTTATACACTTTTGTGCATTATTAATTTTTATCTTACAACTGTGCAAACAAAAAATTCTCTCTACCCTTCTAAGTTCTTCTGGTTGGTCTAAGAATGAACACATTAACAGGAGAAAATAAAATTTAATCACATACATCTGGGGAAATTCTCATAAGCATGAGAGATTCCAAAGATATTCAGGCAAAATGAGGCTTATATCCTTTTTGAGCTAAAGAGAAGTGGTAGTGTTGTGGGACTTCAAAGGAAAGAGAGGAAGTTCATGGGAAGATGAAAAGAGCAAATGTTTCATGAAAAATGTTTGCCATGCCACGAGAGACGATGGGACACAGAGAGGAATTTCAACAATTAGACTTTGCTAGGTCCCTCCTTATCACACCCTAGGTCATATTATATGATGGATAATTATCTATGATAATTGCCTCTCCTTTCTGTCCCTTATCTAAATTCTTTTTTAAAGTATATTTTATTGATTATGCTATTACAGTTGTTCATTGTTTTCCTTCTCTTTATCCCTCTCTGCTCTACACACCCCTCCTACCAACATTCCACTCACCTGCTAAGTTCATGACCATGGGTCATACATATAAGTTCCTTAGCTTCTACATTTCCTATACTATTATTAATCTTCCCCTGTCCATTTTGTGCATATCAATTATGCTTCTTATTCCCTGTACCTTTCCTCCATTCTCCCCTCTCCCTGCTGATAACCCTCCATGTGATCTCCATTTCTGTGAATCTGTTTCTGTTCTAGCTGTTTGCTTAGTTTATTTTTATTTTTGTTTTTTATTTTATTTTATTTTTGTTTTTTGATGGTTGTGAGTTTGTTGTCATTTTACTATTCATTTTTTTTTATCTTTTTATTTTTCTTAGATAAGTCTCTTCAACATTTCATAGAGTAAGGGCTTGGTGATGATGAACTACTCCTTTAACTTGACCTTATCTGAGAAGCACTTTATCTGCCTTCCATTCCAAATGAAAGCTTTGCTGGATAGAGCAATCTTGGATATAGGTCCTTGCCTTTCAAGACTTGGAATACTTCTTTCCAGCCCCTTCTTGCCTGCAAGGTCTCTTTTGAGAAATCAGCTGACAGTCTGATGGGAACTCCTTTGTAGGTAACTGTCTCCTTTTCCCATGCTGCTTTTAAGATTCTCTCCTTATCTTTAATCTTGGGTAACTTAATTATGATGTGCCTTGGTGTGTTCCTCCTTGGATCCAACTTCTTTGGGACTCCGAGCTTCCTGGACTTCTTTAAAGTCTATTTCCTTTGTCAGATTAGGGAAGTTCTCCTTCACTATTTTTTCAAATAAGTTTTAAATTTCTTGCTCTTCTTCTTGCCCTTCTGGCACCCCTATCATTCAGATGTTGGAACTTGCAGTTGTCCTGGAGGTCCCTAAGTCTCTCCTCATTTTTTTTGAATTCTCGTTTCTTCATTCCATTCTGGTTGAATGTTTATTTCTTTCTTTTGTTAAATCATTGATTTGAGTTCTGGTTTCCTTCCCTTCTCCGTTGGTTCACTGTGCATTTTTCTTTATTTCACATTGTATAGTCTTCATTTCTTCTTCTGTTTTTGTGACCATACTCAACTATTTCTGTGAGCATCCTCATTTTCAGTCTTTTGAAATCTGCATCTGATAGGTTGGCTATCTCCTGGTTACTTAGTTCTTTTCCTGGAGTTTTGATTTGTTCTTTTATTTGGGCCATCTTTCTTTGTCTTGGTGCAGCTGTTACGTCATAAGGGGCAGAGCCTGAGGTATTTTCCAGGGTGGGGTAACCCACTTTGCTGCATTGTGACACTGTATATTGTGGAGGGGTCAGAGGTGAAACAATGCTGCTTGCTTGGTTCCTGCCCTGCTTTCAGTCACTTCAGTCACCTTCCTCACTTCCCAGAAGCAGATTGTGTCCTTTCAGGTTCTGATTCCCAGATGAGCGAGCTTGTACACATTCTAGGATCCTGCGGGTCTCTTCAATGGACTTTCTTAAGAAGCTGGGAGTTTCTCCTACTGCCACAACCCCCACAGGTTTTTACAGGAAGAGGTTTTGAGGCTTTATTTTCTCCAGCTGGAGCCCTGGGTTGTGCGGTCTGCCTCACTCCCCAGTTGTTCCTCCTGGCTTATCCGCATGCCAATATGGGGTATCGTGGTCCACCAGCCACCACCTCACCCTTTCTGGTCAGCCAACAGCCACCTTGCCATGTGTCCTCTCCTTCCTGGCTTCCTATCTCTGCCCCTCCAACCAGTCTGGATGATTGTTTCTTCTTTAACTGACAGGTTGTTGAATTTCCATACAGTTTGATTTTCTGGTAGTTCTGGATGTCTTTGTTTCTAAATTGGTTGTTATCCTTCTTTTGGTTGTGTGAGGAAGTGAAGCATATCTACCTATACCTCCATCTTGGCCGGAAGCTCTCTATCTAAATTATTTTAGGCAGTTATGATGAAGTTCAAAGATTCTTTCTGAGTCTTTTGTTTCCTAAAATAATAAGCTTAAAATAATCCTCATGCCAAACATACATATCTTGGGATGGCAAATTTTGTTCCCCTACACTACAAATCTCTTAGTGGGGCAACTTAATCATGCCCACGTATAGAAGATGGGAGGTGAAGCAGCCTGCCATGGTCACTTAGCTCTCATAGGTGTGATTAAAACCCATTCTGTCAGACTTTAAAGTCCATGCTTTAGTAACTATGTCAAACTGTCTCCCCTACCTAGGATGACCAGATCAATCCTGTTTTATGGGAGTTTTCCTGGTTTTAAAACTGAAAACCTGGCATCCTATGATATCACCCCATCCCAGGCGAAGTGGATGGTTTGTCACTCGACCCCATGCTGAGGCTTCTGGCATCAGGCTTGGCTTGGCGTCTCTGACTCCTCCAGCTTCCCTAGTGCCGATCAGAAAAAGGGTGTTTCCATGTGCTTCTTCCTCTCCAGTTCCTGACACCTGTCTTATTGCTTCCTTCTTGCCTGTGCAATCTTGTGTGCCATCAACATCTGGTCTGTTCCACTTTGGAAATGTACACAGCACTACAGGCTGCTACTGGCACTGGAATTCCCTGACTCTGCCCCAACAACTGAGACCTCCTTGAGGTCCCTAGGGAATGGTTTGCAGACTCTTACAAAACTCACTGTTCTCTCAATGCTTCCCAGTAGCATGGGTGGGGGGCAGGGTAGGCAATGCCTTCTCCTTACTGTGGCATCTTTGCTAAATCCCTCCCATTACCCTGACAATATGACCATCATGATAAGCAATGGGGCATTGACAGGAAAGAGGAGAGAAGCTAATATCCATGGAATTCCCACCCCCCTCTTTAAACCAAACATGTTTGCCCTTAAGGATCTTATCTTTTTTTTTTTTTAAGATTTTATTTATTTATCTTTAGAGGGGAAGGGAAGGAGAGAGGGAGAGAAACATCAATGTATGGTTGCCTTTCATGCATCCCCTGCTGGGAACTGGCCTGCAGGGAACCGGCCTGCAACCCAGGCTTGTGCCCTGACTAGGAATCGAACTGAGATTGTCTGGTTTGCAGGCCTGTGCTCAATCCACTGAGCTACACCAGCCAGGGCGGATCTTATCTTTCTTTTTTACATACATATTTTTGGTTCTTAAAATAAAATTCCTTTGACAATTATCATTTTAAAATCCTCCACTCAAAGCAAAGGGCTGCTAACATCTAGGCACCAGAGAAACTGCTTAGAACTGTGTAGGTTCTCTTCAATGCACAGCATATATAGCTGCCTAGTAAATATGGAGCATGCTGAAAGAGATAAAAAGGCATGCCAGATGTCCCCAAGTGTTGACTGAACCAGCACAAAAGCATGGAGAACAAATATTTCAGAAATGCTGACCTCTACAGCTTTGCTACAGAGTCAGAGAGGTCATTGAATTTGCTGGGTTCCAAATGAGCAGCTCCCCTTGGAAGCTTCTCCAGGCTTGACCTCCAAGGGATTCTGAAGGTACCCAGCAGAGCACAAGGAAAGTGGTCCTGCATTGCTGAACAGCCATGGCAATGACTTTTCTATATATGACATTCTAAACTAAGACATCTGGGGGAGCAACAGGTAAAGTGACCAAAAAAAATTTTGTGTGAGTGTTCCAGTTTCTCAAAATTGAATATTAAACAAAAATCCTCAGTGACCCACATTGCTGGAGGTTGGTGTGCATTTGTAAAACACAACAGGAGTCAAATCAATATTCATCCAGAGAAACAAATGAGGAATGAGCAGTTTGTACTTAGCCAAGCATGCCCAGCTCTCCAAGGACGTAGACATGAACGATCTCTGCAGTCCTCTGTGCATGCCCCAGAGAACATCTTAAAGCTCCCCAAGGTTAACTCCAGAATAAAAAAGACCTTTGGCAATTGTGATATTGTGAGAATTTCCATTAGATAAAGTTAATGGAATTTTTAAAGTGCTTCTTGGTCGCTATTAGGTCCATGCTGGGAAAATAATGGGAAAAAATCCAGTAAAAATGCTTTTTGAAATTAATGGGAAGTAATATTGGGAAGGAAAATAATCCCCCCCACCAATGAGAGCAATTTAATTTCCGGAAATGACCATTGTGTTGGGTAGATTTTCCATAATGTCAATTACAAGTAAGGTTTGTGCTGACAATAACCGGGACTGGCACAGGAATCCAAGAAGCATCTAATCACAGGGCTCCAGGGAGTGGGAGAACTGTCGGTAAATTGTTTTTGCCTTTTTCATTGGCTCAGCGTCTTTCCTTATCTCACTCACTTGGCAGATGCTGTGAGTGGAGGGAAAGGAGGGAGATATTGTATGGCTCCTGTCGTAGGCAGAGAATCAGAGTCAAGATTTCCAGTCACGTGGGGAACTAGAGGTTGGCAATCCTGTTTGTTTTCCAGCCTGGCTGCCCGTCAAAATTCTTTGGAAAATTAAGAAAAATAGATTATTGGAAATACCTTCAGATTTGCTCAATCAATGTCTTTGAGGTCCAGAGGTCAATATACTAAAAAAAGTCCTAGTACAAAATAGCCATTACCTGGGGTGTGTATATATATCTCATATATACTGTATGTCATATCCCAATTTAAATAGGAATTCCAGGTGATTCTATAACAGGAGCAGGTCTATGGAAAAATGGGGCTGGTGTCTTTATAAGAAAGAAAGCTGAGTTCCTGAGACACGAGGGATTGGCTTAATGCCAGCAAACACAAAGCCGTAACTAGAGGCTTGTATCTAAATTCAAAGTGTAGGACCTTCTGCTCTAGGTCAGGCTCATGAAGTTGTTCTGGAAACGTCTGGGAAGGTTTTACACCACTCTTCACAAAGCCCAAAAAAGAGCCATGGAAGAACTGTCTTACTTGGTGGAATGTGATGGTATTATCAACTTTGACGGCCCCTTTATCAGATCATTCTTCAGAAGCCATCAAATGAAGAAATATCATCCCCCCTTCCATTGAGTGGTCTCCATTGGCAACTGGACAGAACACCATTTTGCAACAGCTGATGGTTTACCATGTAACATTTATTGAGCATTTACTATGTGGCAGGCACTTTTTTTGTCCACTTGACCTTCACACCTACACCCCAAGGACTAGGTATTATTATTACCATTTTCCAAACAAAGAGGGTCATTTTACAAAAATTTTACAAAACTTGGGGCTCAGAGAAATGAAGAAACTCAACCAAGATCACACAGATCAAGAGTACTGAAGGGTTATCAAATCATTGTGTTGTGCACCTGAAATTAATATAAAGTCTATTATATCTCAAAAAAAAAAAAAAAACCCCTGAGAAAGGCACGGTAGATTCATGCCCACATCTTCATGGCATCAAGGCTGAAATTCCTTTCTTTGCCTCTATGACACTCCTCTTACAATAACTCAAACACCATATCCAAAGAATTTCAGTGACTTTCACCCGGTTTAGAAACCAACACACTCTCTGGGACAAAAGATAAATCTGTGAGTATCTTTTTCAGTTGAAAGTAGCTGCAGTGATGTCAATTAATACTTTATAAAACTTGCAAAAGTATCAATTTGAAAGCAAATAAACCACACAGTGAACTCTTTCCAGTAGGTCTCAAAGAATTTCAAAATCAGGGAATTCTCAATTGTGAGCAGGCCTTGCTGAGACCGGCAATCCTGTTAATGAAGTCTTTCACGTTCAACGACACTTTTCTGAGTATGGAGGTCAAGTTCGGGCATTTGTAATCAGTTGATAAAAAGACATGTGTGTGTAGCCACATGGGAAATCTATGAATATTATAAAATAATGATGTAGAGTATAATTAAGGTTGAGCTATTAAGCTCTAATTAATTAAGCTGTCAGATTTTAATCAAGGAATTGATGGTTTCTGTATAGACCTCTGATGGTTTTGCATCTTTGCAAAGCTCTGGAACTCTGATTTGTACAGATTAACAAATTAAAGGGCGATGCTCCAGCCCAAAAAGACAGTGAGCTTCTTTTCTGTTCCCTGGAGTGTGCAGACCCAACAAATTTCTGATTCTTATAGGAAGCCGAAAAGGCAAGTGTGCCTTCTTGGGTAGAATCAGACCCAAAGATTGTACTTGAAATGTAGTTCCTTGGTGGTCAATAGTCATATTTAAAAACATTTCTGCATTATCTACTCTGTTTCTGGAAATATGTCATCCCACTTTATCCTGGAAGCTACCCACTTTAAGAATGAATTAAAATGAAATAGCCACGTTTGACTGGTGGTGACAATACAAGCACAGCTCTAATGATATATTCATTTTATTTTGTTTTGACAGATGAGGGCCCAGAGAAACCATGTGATTTGCCTATATAGTCTTATAGGTTGTATGTGGCAAAGCTGGGATATGAGCACAGGTGAGGTAAGTCCTGACTGCTACATTTGACCAAATGGGAACTCCAGGTCAGGGCCTATTAAAGCAGAAGTTGAAGGCCACGTTTATACCCTGTGCTGATGTGCAGGTAGAGGGGCGTGGCAGAAGCCAGGCCATCTTACTGTGTCTGGGTGCTCCTGCCACCAACCTCCTCTGCCCTGGTGGGTCATCTGTTCACAGGCCAGAAGTGGAATGGCCCTGCCAGGGGAAGGGGGACAGTTCACTACCTGGGCTGTGCTGGCTTCTGAGCCAGGGCGGCCCCATGCTTTGGCTTTCAGTTAGTTGAAGAAGCGAGCACAAAAGCACAAGGCCAGTCTCATAAATGTTGGTTGTGTGCCCGCTGCCATGTGGGTACTTTACACCAATGCTGACATTTCACACCATCTCTTAGGTGCTGCCACCACCCTCTGGGGATGAGAAAGCCAAATCCCAGTCAGGCTCAGTGACTTGCCCAAGGTCACACAACGTGGAGGCACCAATGCAGGGGTTTGAAAGCAGGCATCTGGTGTTATATTCTAAGGATTCACTTGCTTTATTCTTTTTCCCTGAACTTTTGTATTGTGGCAGTCTCTCCCTATTAGCCTGTTTAGATCACATCTCAGGCTGGGACAGGTTTTGGGCTCCATCTCTGTAGGCAGGAAAGAAAGCAACACGTGGAAAATGGAGTTTTGCTGAATTTGGCGGAGGCAGCTGTGGGCACGGTGGGAGAAGGGAGGAAGGAGCTGAGGAGGAATATGAATGATAGAGGACCACACCAAATAAAGCCATTATTCTAATAATAATGGTAATTATGCTGGTTCTGCACGCCCTCTCCCTGGGATCCCTGTGACTTCCCCACACCCTGCACAACGGCCTGGTATCTGTCATCTGCCAAGGACTGGTTATAAAAGATTGCCATTATATCTGGAGAAAATGGAAACAAAACTGCCAACATTTAAGGAAATGTCTCTGCATTTAATACTTTGTTTCTTTTATGGAGCAATAAGAATGCCAAGATTTACACATTTCGGGATTCCTAATCGGATCGTATCAGTGGCAAACGCGAGCACTGGGAATGTTCCGCAAAGCAGGCGACCGTTTGTCAGCGTCAGGTGTCTGCGCCCGCTTCCTTCTGGGACAGCTTGGTGGCTGCGCCGGTGGCTCTGGGTGTGTCTTCCACACTGGGGCATTTTGTTCCCCTGCAGGGAAACTCTTGAAAAACAAAACGAAACAAACTTTTGGTCCTGGAAGCTGGTGCCCCCCACCCAGCCTCTGTCCCCTGCACATCTGACTTCCGGGGGTGTGGCTTTCTGAGATTGTGCGGGTGTAGAAGGAGTCCAGCTCCTGGGCTCTGCTGTGTCCTAGCTGTGTGACACGGCCAAGTGATTAAGCCTCTCTGAGACTCCATCCACACCTGATTCTGTAAAATGCAAAGCATCGATTGTAAGGGTTGTTACAAATTAAATTGCTCACCCCCTCACATGTTAAAGTCCTGACCCCCGGCACCTACGAACGTCACCTCTTTTGGGAATAGGTCTTTGTAGATATCATTAACATGCAGTCATATACTGGAGTCAGGTGAGCTCTTAATACAATATGACAGGTGTTCTTATAAGAGAAGGCACACAGAGACATGAGGGGAGACAGCCATGTGAAGACAGACACAGAGACTGGGATGATGCTGTCACAAGCCAAGGGATGCCTGGGGCCACCATCAGCTGGAAGAGGCAGGAAGGATTCTCCACTGGAGGCTTCAGAGGGAGCATGGTCCTACTGACACCTTGATTTCTGACTTCTGGTTTCCAGACTGCGAGAAAATGAGTCTCTGTAGTTTAAAGTCTTCCAGTTTGGGACACTTTGTTATGCAGGCCTTGGAAACTAGTCCAAGGGGATGTGATTTGGAAGAGTTAAAGGACCCACATCTGTGCCTGGCAAGAGCAGACGTCAGGAAACGCATGTTCTCCTTTCTTCACAGTTTCTCGGGTCCTGCAATAGCCGGGAGAGAGGCAAGGTGGCACAGTGGTTGATTTACACCCTCTAGAGCCAGGCTGCCTTGACTTGTATCCTCACTCCATTATTTAACCAGCTTCGAGATTTTGAACAAGTTGCTTGATGTTTTTTGTCTCAGTTTTGAGAAAGAGAAAATCAGCCCCTGATATCTAGGATTGATTTTCCTGTGCGGTGAGCGCAGACTTGGTGTTGCTAGGAACTGCCCTGGCACTCACACCAGGACCCTGGCGTGCTCCCTTGAGGAGAAACAATTTCTCAGGACAGCAACATCGGGAAAGGCAGAGAGAAGCATTGTGAAATGGGGTGCTGTAGGGTTGGGGGCACTGGGGACATGTGGTTTAAGATGCAAATTGGCAACCAGTGGATAAACAAGTTCTGGAGATCTAATGCACAGTACGGTGATTCCAGTCAGCAATACTGCATTACAGACTTCTAAATGGCTGACAGACTGGGTGTTAATCGTTCAAGCCACAAAAGGAAGTGATAATTATATGACACAGTACAGGTATTTGTATCAAATCAACGTGTCATACACCTTTAACTTATACAGTGTTATATAACAAATACATTTCAATAAAATAAATAAATAAATTTTAGAAAAAGGAAAGAAAAAGGCTCTCTGTAACTGTGGTGGGCCAAGACCAAAACAAGACTGCTCTGTAGTCCTGGGTAAACACAGACCCCACGACGGGGAATTATCCGACCCCAAAGGTCAGTAGTGCCAAGGGCAAGAAACCTGGCACATGGGAACAGGGACACATCGTCTTACATTGTCACTTTTGCTTCAAGGAAGAAGGTTTAAGATATCATAATATATTATAACAAATATAAATATATTATGGAGGAGAAAGCAACATTCGTAGGACTTTTTAACAAAAACCTGATATTTTCAAAAATCACCCTCAGGCGTGGGCTGCTTTGGGCTCTGCTCCTGGGTCTCCCAGCCCCCTTCTCTGCCCCTCCCCTCCCCCACACACACACACATCGTGACTCAGAGTGCTGTGAAAACTGCCATCTTAGGGATGAGTTCTATTCTCTGGTCCCTCTATGTCAAGTAATAGCAAGTAACATGTTTACCATGGGCCAGGCACCAGCTAAGTGTTTTGCACCCATTTGTTCCTTTATCCAAAATGCTTATTAAGTGTCCAAAAACAGACATGCACTTTTCTGCCTTTGAGCTCAACAGTTCTTCTTTTTTCCTTTCTCCATCAAACAAACTCCTACTCATCCATCAGAACCTAGTTCAGGCAAACCCTCCTCTGTTAAGGAGTTAAGAACAAGGGCCTTGAAGCCAGCTGCCTAGATTTACATCGTCCTCTGCCTCTTACTTGCTGTGTTCTCTTAGGCAGATTGCTTTACCTCTCTGTGCATGTTTTCCTTCTAAATGATTGGATGGTGATAATACTATTTCCCTTACAGTGGTTAAATAAGATAACTACACAAATGCTTGGAATAGTAGGTGGCACATAATAGTTGACTAATAAATGTTTAGCTGTTATTATTAGGCTTTCTTTGACCCTTCCCGTATCACCACTTTGCCTTGCCCTGCTAGACCCTGGGTCTCAAAGAGCTTTTCTGGAGTTATTTGTAGGTGTTTGTGTTTGTGGAAAGAAAGAATGTGATAGAGAAATGATATGCAGTAGCTACATTTTGTAGGAATGGGTGCTAAAAACAATCCCAACCTTAAACAAACTTCTGAGATCTGAATAAACAGATTCCACTGCCACTGAGAAAATCCTGCTACAAAATTGGGAAAAGAGACGCACGATCTGCTCTTGTGAGCAGCTATGAGCTGGCCCCAGCACACCCAGTTAAGCCTCTTATACGAGCACTCCTCTTTTAGTCAGTGGCTTCCTGTAGCATGGTGTTAAGAAAGATGCCGAGGCTGTGTCTGGGGATGGAGTAAAGAGTGGCTTAATCACTTACGGCTATCTGTCATGGGTAATGGACGGGAGGTGACATGCATGTGCAGGTACTTACTAACTCTGGATTTTTGAAAACAGGCAAAGGTCCTTTCAGGATCTGGCACCCAGCAGACATTTCATAGATGGCACATACTGCAGCTGGGCAAGGACGCAAAATCTGTCTCTTGTTCTTCTTGTGCTAACACTTGCTGAACACGCATGGAACAGTTAAGTGTACGGAAAGTCAGTAAATGCTACAAAGGTACAAGGCAGAGGGATGCAAAAGTTTGGGGCTTTGAGTCAAGCTGACCTGAGCTGGTGTTCCAGCCTGTTAGTTGTGTGACCTTGGAAAAATCACGTATCCTCTCTGACCCTTGGTTTCCCCCTCTGGAAAAAAAATGGACATTATTGGGAGGATTGATCACACACATGAAAATAACAAAGCATGAGGCTCATTGCTGCTGTTTTGTAAGGGGCAGTTTCCTTTCTCTTGCTCAGTTTGAAGCTGCAAATTTGTTGCCTGACCCACAGCCAAGTCAACCTCATAAATCTGGAAAATCCTGTGACTGATTTCCAAGCAGCAGTGAAACTCAAAATCACTCACAAGTCTTCTTGCTCCATTTAAAATTTCCTCCAAGTTGTTATTTTCCTTTTGAAAATAGGAAAAGAATAAAATGAATTTAAAAAGCTACTTACCCATACTCTGCAGATGAACACCCATAAGTAGTCCAGCTGCAGCCCAGACTTCGGTGAAGGACAGGGAAGGCTTGCTTTTGCCCCGCGCTGGGTTCATTACACACCCTGGAGAAAGCGGGTTCCCAGAGGAACCCTGCCACAGCCCAGCTCAGTGTGGCTATGCTACGTACAACTGCGTGACATAAAATCAGATCCTGAAATACACAGCCTGAGACTTCAGTGACGGAGCCCCTGTCTGTCTTGCTGGGGAGCCTGGGTCACTATTTCCTGCTAATACTACTGTTTGTTTTATTTCCTTGATGGCTTAATGAGACTAATTGATCATGCGCTACACTGTTGCTTCCTTTCATCTTGGAAGATGTGAGCAGAGTCAAGTAGATGAGCCAGTTTCCCAGTGAAGTGGACAGTCAGGGGCAGCCAGGGTGAGGGGCCACTTGCTGTTTCTCTGTGTGTCTTTAGACAGGTCACTGAAGGACTCTGCTTACAGTGAGGACTTTCTTCCCAGCTGATTGGAGTCAAGGGTTCTAAGGTCATGCCGCTTGAACTCCCAGGTGTATGTATATCATCACAAAGGGGTCTTCTTCCCATGCAGATTCTGAGTGAGTGGGTCTGGGGTGGGGCCTGTGACTGCATTTTTATCTAACAAGTACCTAGTGACGCCTCTGCTGTTGGTTCCTGGTTGCTACTTCGAGTAGCCAGCTTTGAAGACATGTGGAAGTTTTTTGGGAACTGAAAGTTATTGTACCATCGTAAGGAGTTTTATATGGGGAACACGGACATAAACATTTCATTAGCTGCTCAGCTAGGTAATGCTTACTAAGTGCCTTGGGGGTACTGGGCACTGGATGCAGAAGCAGTGACCTGGATTGTAACTCACTAATCCTCCAGCATGATGATGGCAGTGGGGAGTGGGGTGGGAAGAGAGAGAGAGAGAGAGAGAGAGAGAGAGGGCGGTGTTGGCCCCAGACAGACCTGTGTGCTGGGTTTGAATCCTGCCTCTGCTATTTCTTGATTATGATCATAAACAAGTCAGCTTACCTGTCTTGGCCTCGGCTTCCCCACCTGTTACATGAGGATGACATCACCGTCACAGTGTGGGCAGAGAGGCTTAAGCAAGATGGTGGATGTGAAGTGCCTGGCCCAGTGCACTCCTACCAGGAGGAGGTGGACACTCATTCTGCACTTGTCATGGGCACACACCTGAGTGAGAACTGGCTCTTTGTGAGCCTGACTTCCTCAGGTCAGGGCTCAGAGGGGACAGGAAACCTTCAGCTCTCTCAGCCTTGGCTCGGGGAGGGGCGGCCCATCTCTCCAGGGACTCAGAGGCCATTCCTCTCAACTCAGCAGAAAGGGCTGCAGTGAGTCGAAGTCCTGGTCTGTCTCCAAGGTGAATTTCCTGGACCCACAACCCTGCCAGCAGTCAGCAGGCTGCGCTCCATGAGGACCAACAATACATACACCTGGGGCAGCAGCCTTTGAGAGGGGACAACATAGGTTTCTGTGTCCAACAGACCTGGGCGCAAGCCTCATCTAAAGAACCTCTGTGAAACAGGAGTACCCCTGCTTGCCTTGCAGAATCATGTGAGGATCAGAGAGAGGAATGACGATAGCTGTGGTTGGAGCATTGTCCCGTACACAAAATTTTGCGGGTTCAATCCCCGGTCAGGACACATATTTAGTTCGATGTGAGTTTGATCCCCTGTTAGGGCATAAACACTAAGCAATTGACCACCCCCTCAAATCAATAAGTATATTCTTGGGTGAGGATTAAAAAAATGATGATAATTAGAGCAGCTCACACCTTACATGCTCAGCACTGGGCTTGATGCTTAGGATGAGGCATCTGAGTCCTCACAATCTCCATGGGCACTGGTCTCATTAAGTTGCCCCACTTACAAGTGAGGAACTGAGGCTCAGAGAGGTTAAGTTATATGCCTGAGGCACAGAGCTGGTAAGAGGCAGAACCAGGATTTGAATCCCAGAAGCCCAACGCCACAGTTTGAAAGTCTAGCCACTAGACTCTGCTGCCTCCTTCTTAGTTTTCTTCAGAATCTAAGGTGGGGTTGGGGTGGGTGGCAGGCAGGGCTGTCACTCACCCCAGCAGGGGTGGAGCCAGTACTACTCCTTGATGGAAGAACAAATATGTGCAAAGATATTCTTCTTTGATGACTTTCTGTCTGAGTCTTCCAGGCTTCTTGTACGGTTTCTCTGACAACCTTGCAGCAAATATGGTTGCATGATCATGAGAAAGTCAGCTCATCTGTCATGGCCTCAGTTTCTCCATTGGTCAAATGGGCACGATGTCACTATCCTAGGAAGAACTGAGAGCACTGAGCAACACAATGGATGCAAAGTACCTGACCTATCGTGTCAAGGTATTACCTTAACAGCTGAAGATACAGTCACTGGACGCCAGGGCTCCCTCAATCTCCTTTCCCCTGGACCTCAGCCCTTGAAACTGCACGTTTCTTCCTTATGTATGTCTAGAATAGTGTCTGGGGCATAGTTAGAAACTCAATATTTAGAAATTGTCATATTATCTGATCAGTAAGACCTATACCCGGGGTGTCTCCAGTCCTGATTATATCCCGTGGTATCAGGGGAGCAACATCTGGTGTCCTGTTGATCTTCCTAGAAAGGCAGAGAAAAAGCCTTGAGAGGGCAAGGTTGTGGGCAGGGTGTTCAGGATCCAACTTTGCAGAAATCAGCATGCTCTGCAGCTAGCCTGCGAGGCAGTGGCTACAGCTTCCCAATGCTAAGGAGGTCCTGCTACCCCAAGCACTGCTGTGCACTGCAGCAAGTTCTGACTAATAAAGCTGTCAGGGGATGGGCTCCTTCCCCAGCACAGAAGCCTCACCAGTTCCAGGCTGACCAGTATTTGTGTGCCTTAGCCCATGCATCTGGCCTCCGACTCACTCAGGAACCCCAGGCAGAGAATAAATATTACCCATACCTCTGGGAGTCCAGTTGGGGTGCATTAGGACAGTATGTGGAGCAGCTGGGGTGCAGGGAAGAGAACAGTAGATTTGGAGACTGACTCCAAGTACTATCTTGTGAGGGCAATTTTGCCAGCAAGCCCCCCCCCCCCCATCTGACAAGGATGAAAGTAACACTACCAAGACATGATCTGCTTGGGGAGGAGAGGTGGCCAATCTCTCAGAGGAGAAAAGCCAAGAGCCCCTTCCTCAATGGCTTTTATTGGGTTGTAATACACAGAAATCCAGGCAGCAAGGATCAAACAGTAGATAACATTTCAAAGAAATCTGAGGGCTTAGTCTGAGTCAGTGTCTGTTAGGTAAGGGGGTTGCAGAAACTTTGAGATATACTCATTTCTTGCTCGAACCCTTATCATATGAATGAAAGTACTTTTAGCAAAGCAGGCTTCATAGGACTTTAGGAATTTTGTCTTATGCCCAATCACCCCGGATCCCCCTCTAGCTGGCAAGGGGCTGCACTGCCTCCCCCATCACAGGTTTTCAGGCTCAAGTGGATTAGAGCCAGGAAGCACTTCTTCCAGAGGACATGGGGACTCCACCTATGTCAGAATAACCGGGAGACGAGGGTCCATCATTCCCTCTTTGTTGCAGCCCCCTGAGTCCTTCCATGATGGCCTCCCAAGTGATCACGTCTGGCTTAGGTTGCCCCCCCTCTGAGGGGCCATACCCATCATGGACTAACTGACCAAGCACTGCGGGCAGGAGAAGCAGCAGAAGCAGTGTTGCTTCCAGAGACAAGCTTTGTCTCCTAAGTGGCTCGAATTCTGGAGGTAGCGCATTCAGCCTTAGCCATGGGGGGCAGTTACAACTCCTGAAACCAGGCAGAGAGGTTCCCAACACTATCTTGTCTCTCCCTCATCTGACAAGCGCCCCCAAATCCTCGACTTAGAGAGGCAGAGCAGCCGAGGGCTGGTGCTCGGCAAGTCTGGATTTAGGTTTTGGCTCAGCCACTTGTAAGCTGTGCCTTCATCTCTTTGATTCTCAGATTGCTTTCCTGTAAGCAAGGGGGATAATGATGGTACCTAGGCCATCAGAGTTACTGTGCAAATTAAAATAAAATAATGGGTAACAAGCTTAGCCTGTTACATGGCAAACTGTGAATGTTTGGTCTTCTCACTAATGGAGTTGTTAATTTCTTCCTTCCAGTGTGTTGGAGCTGAAGACACATGAGCTAAAAGACCAATGAAAGCTGAACAGACAATTGAGAATTTTTGGGAGAATTAGCCATGATGATGCATATGATGGAGCCAGACCCTGGCCCAGGAAGCCCTTGGTCTCCAGGTTCCCTTCCCCTCACCCCGTTGCACCTGCTGACACTACATTAGCGGTCATAAGAAAGAGCTAACCCTGCATAGCTCATACAATGTGCCAGGCATTGTTCTAGGCACTTTATAAATGTCGGTTCATTTAATCTTGTGATATGTGAGGTGTTTATCATTAGTATTCCCATTTATAGATAAGCTGAGCTACAGGGAAGTTAAATATGTAACTTGTCAAGGTTATGCAGCTGCTGAGTGGTGGGGCCAGGACCATAAACTTGGTAATCTGGTGGCCAGCTCCTTGCTCTGAACTACTTCACCTGAGACAGCCTCTCAGGATGGCAGGCTGGGGCTCCTGACCTTGATTTTTATGTTTACCCTCCTGTCTATTGGTTACAAGTTTCCCACAAGAATGCAGCCCTTAACTCAACTCAATTCATCTCAACTCAGCTACCTGACTCAGTTCAACTCAACTTACCTCAGCTCAGGCAGAACATGTGCCCAGGGATCTTAGGCCAGGTGTGACTACAAAAAATGATGCAAAAATTTGGAGATGATCTTTCCTGCTTGTTCCATCCCCATTGGTCTGATGGGGATCTTTCCCCTGTCTTTATATGAAATAATACCAAAGCATTATGTGCATACCGGACTATATGGTTTTGGAATCTTTTTTATATGTGTAGCTTATTTATAACATGTTTTCTAAGCCAAGCCAGTTTGGAAGTAATGAAAAAAAGGAGATTATACAGAGAATAATTATAATAGTATGTGCTGTTAATTGGGCAGCTACTATGTTTCAGGCATGGTGATTGCATGCTTAACGAACAGTATTTAATTAATTTGACATGTCAGCCTGGAGAATGAGATTATTCTGGGCATTTTACAGGTGAGGTAAGTG
Source organism: Artibeus jamaicensis (assembly GCF_021234435.1). NCBI lineage: Eukaryota > Metazoa > Chordata > Mammalia > Chiroptera > Phyllostomidae > Artibeus > Artibeus jamaicensis. The sequence continues at coordinate 8,436,422 of NW_026521939.1, read as the reverse complement.
ACATATGGATAGGCTGAGTAACTCTTCCAAGTTATAAGCTGGTAATAGGCATTGTGGTCTCCTTGGGAAGGGTGACTTTTCAGAGCTCCACCCTGCCTCCTGGGCTGGCCACCATCTAGGGAAACCAGCCTGTTTCCTCAAGAAATCTGGGCTCAGGGGACCAGGGGAAGACTGGAGGCATGTCCTCCCACTCCCTGTAAACCCAGAGAAAAGGGAGCTCTGACCTCTGCGCCAGCTGAAAGCAGGTTTCTTGCCACAGGGAAGAGCAAGAACTGCGGAAGAGTGAATTCTGCTTTGTGAACCTGGTGTAATCTCATTTGTTACCCAAACATAAGATTTCTGCTGAGCTGACATGACCCCTGCAAACCTTTATTGTTGTGGGGTGGATGTCGTAGAGTTTGGGTTGAAGACCATCTCCCTCCACATCTTGCTTTCAGATGTACAGGCTATGGTCACAAGAAATAAATCCTCAAAGCCAGCAGATGAGAGGCCAGAGCTCAGACCTCTATACAATGTTTGCTGGGTTAATTAAATCAACATCTTTAGAAAGAAGAAGGATTGGCATTTGGCTTTTAAAAATTAACATCAATCATATTATTGATCTTTTCTTCTTCTCGGCCCCCCCCCCCAGCATTTTCTTTAGGGTCCTTGGACTGTGCTTGCCGTGGGCTTCACACATGATAAAAATCATGTTAATTCAAATGCTTAGATTGAACAGGAGACCTTCCTGTGGGAAGCATGGGTGGGACACACTGAGTGGGCCCAGAAATGGTGTGTGACTTGGATGCCTCCAATGTAAAAAGCTTTCACTGAGAATGGATAGTCGAGGGCCCACTCATTTTTTCTCTTTTGTCTGGATTCCAGTTCCCATTTTTCACTTGCTTTGAGATGTGAACTCTGGGAGGCGGCATAGCTCAGTGAAACAGCCACTTCCATGTCAGGTTACAATCCCTTGCTCATCACTCTCTGTGTGCTCTTGACCATGGTTCTTAACTGCACCAAGCCTCATTTTCCACACTCATTAAATTAGGGTAATGCTATCCAACATGCTGGATTTCAGGAATGAATGAAAATAGGAAGGGCCTACATTACTCAACAATAAGTAATTTGTTATTATTTTGGGGGACATCTTAATAGCTATAGAATGACTTGATATCTACAGAACAGGCTTTTCTGTTAGAGAATATTGATTACCTACCTCTCAGCTCTCAAATGATTATACATTCTTTCCCTATTGGGCTTCCAAGCAACCTTCCAGACCTCACAGTGCCTGTACAGGAGTCATATTTATCAGTGAGCAGGACCAAAATGATGCCATATGTGTAAAGCAGATGCTGAAGATGGTCTCCTACTGTGCACCTCTATTTTTATTGTGGCCACTTTGCAGCCTAGAAGTGCAAACTCTGCCCCCTGCTGTTCTGATGGGTTCCATTAGCCTTTGTCTCATGGGTGATGTGCGCTTCTCTCTCTTGCCAACCCAACAATCTTTTCCTTGTCTCTCTTTTGCACACAGCTCTTCTGTTCATTCACAAAAGTTAGAGATCTAGAGAGAAGCATGTGACCAGAAGAATCAACTCGAGCACTAGGAAGAACCAAGTTGGCCTCCTAGTTCTCCAGCCCCACCTGTGTATGCTTAGTTACTATGTAGCCTCTCAGAACCTATCTTCTCAGCATTGAAAAGATAGTCCTTCCTTCCCCACAGAGTTGTCATAAGGAATAAATGAAATGCATGCCAGACAAGTGCGTAGCTTAAGGCCTACATGTTAGCTGTTATTATGCCTTTTTTTTTTTTAACAAGAAACCCCATTTCTCAACCTTGCTGAAGTCTTCTGAGATGGAACAAAGAGAAATCACTGAAAGAATGTTTAAAGTAAAATGCATCACTCTCCATTTGCCTTGAGAGCCAAAAGAAAACAGGACCTCACTCTGCCATGTTCCTCATTGAAGAAAGGAGGTTCAGGTGGTCCATTGCTTTCAGGTGGGATGGCAAGTGTCATTAGTATAAGAAACCAGCAAAAGATAGAGGTCAAACTCTTTGGCTTGGTGTTTGAGACCTTTCATGATCTGGTCCTTACCTGCCTTTGGGTCTCCTTCCCTTCTGTTGCCGCTCATGCACATGCAGAGTAGGAAAGGGGGAGAGTAGAAATAGCAAAAGGGGGTGCTGCTCAGTGTTGTCAACTTCTTTTAGAGAGCCTATCTGGAATTCCTTGCTCCTCATTCCCTGACCATATCTGCACCTCATTGGTTAGAATGTGATCACGTGGCCACACCTGGCAAGGGAGTCTGGGAAATGTAGTCTTTTAGTGGAATGCTGAATCTAGGTTCCAATATTAGCAAATAAGGGGAAATGAAATAGACACTAGTATGTTTGCCACTGTCCACATGAGTTTACCTACCACACAGACAGCCAGAGTGGTGGTGAAGGTTGAGAAGAGTTTAAAATAATTTGAGAGCAAAGTGCTAAACCTTAAGGGCTGATCCAGTCCTCTTTGGAGACTGGTAATCAGCATGGTCTGGGGGAAAACCCTCTAGAATGGATGTTTTGACATGGATTATTGTCTTTGCTTGCATGACCTTGGGTACAATAATAGATGGGGATGGAATGGTGGCCTCTCAGCTTCCTTCCATCCCTCTGTGATGCTAATGGAAGCATTCTTTCCTATACTGGTTCCAAGCCATGCATGTTTTTGTTGTTCTTAAACTTCTCACCACTGCCTTTGCTTTCCATTTATAAATGTTTAAAAATATTCACTTGATGCACAGGGAGATTATAGACTCTCATTTCTGAGATGAAAAGCAGCTCATGCATTATTCAAGAAAAATATTGTATTATTGAACAAAGGATGGGTACATTCAACACTTATTATTCATTCCAACCTTTGCATTACTAGATGTGTTCTGTGAAGATTTTTAATGATGGGGTGTGTAAACAAAGGTGAAATCAAACACTAGTGTGTTTAAATGGCAAGATTAAAAGATTGTCATCAAATTGCATGGCTAGCATATCATCTAGTCCACCCAGTGCCTGGGCTCCTTTCACCTATTCCTACTAAGTAAAAGTTCAACCTTGAATTGTTCCAATGACGGGGAACTCACTACCTGGATTTTATTTTTATAGGGTTTGTGAGAAAGCTCATCTCATGTTGAGCTGAAATCTCTCTCCCTGTGGCCTCTTCCCACTGGACTTGATTTTTACATGGGACAGTTCTGTGCCATTTTCTCCATGACAGACCTTTAGTTATGGGAAGATGGTGATTGTTATAGTCCACCTGGGTCATTTCTTTGAAAGGTTAAATATCCCCTTATTCTTTAGTGAACTGCCCATAGGAAACAGGAGAATGAATTGAACCTAATGAGCATTTATCAAAGAGTCCCCTCTTTATATTCCAGGTACTTTGATAAGTGTGCCCATGGTTTATGATACTTTGTAGTTCAGTGGAGATTTGTATTCAACTTGCAGGGTTCAAAATTCACATCCAATCCATACCTCTTCAGCCCTGTCTCCCACTACTCTCCCTCTCACCCTCCTTCTTTCGTATTCCTGCCATTCTAGCTCTCCAAAACACCAAGCCCCTCTCTGCCTCAGGGCCTTTGCATATGCCATCGTTACTCTCAGGGATGCTTTCCTAAGATCTTCATATGAGCTGCCACTTCTCACCATGCAGCTTGTAACTGAAAGCCCACCTACTCAGAGAAGCCTTCTTATATTTCTATTTACACAAGGCTCTCAGTCCCCCTTATACCCCATCACTCTTCATCCTGTTATCCTGCTCAATTTTTCTCTAGCACTTTGCATTAAATTGGCCAATTCAACAAATATTTGTTGAGCACCTACTATGTGCCAGTGGTTGTTTTTAGAATTTGGGTTATATTGGTGGACAAAACAATAACTATTGCCTTGATGGAGCTTACATTTTCACAGGAGAGACAGAAAATGTACAATACACATGTGGATATGGATAAATTATCTATTATGTTAGAAGAAGTTACGAACTATGGGAAAGAAAGCAGAGGATTAAAAGTGCCAGTGAGGCAAGGTTCTGTGTTGAAGAGGGCACCTGGGGTAGGCCTCTCCCAGAGATAAGATCTGAGCAAGGGCAACATCAATATATGAAATAACCTTGTTTATTTGTTTACATATTTATTATCTGTCTCTTTCCTTTAGAATATAAAATCTGTGAGGGCAGAGATCTTGTCTGTTTTATTTCTATCTATACTCAGTACCTGGCATGTTGTACTGTAGGCACTCAACAGATTAAAAATTTTTTTAAATATATTTTATTGATTATGCTATTATGGTTGTCCCATTTTCCCTCCTTCATTCCCCTCCACCCTGCACACCCTCTCCCACCCACATTCCCCCCTTTAGTTCATGTCCATGTGTCTTAAGTTCTTTAGCTTCTACATTTCCCACACTACTCTTGCCCTCCCCCTATTTTCTCCCCACCGTCTATGCTACTTATTCTCTATACCTTCTCCCACTCCCCTGTTGCTAACCCTCCATGTGATCTCCATTTCTGTGGATCCACTCCTGATCTAGCTGTCCTCTTAGTTTGCTTTTGTTTTAGGTGTGGTTGTTAATAACTGTGAGTTTGCTGTCCACTCACTGTTCACATTTTTAATCTTCTTTTTCTTAGATAAGTCCCTTTAACATTTCATATAATAAGGGCTTGGTGATGATGAACTCCTTTAACTTGACCTTATCTGAGAAGCACTTTATCTGTCCTTCCATTCTAAATGATAGCTTTGCTGGATAGAGCAATTGTGGTTGTAGGTCTTTGGATTTCATGACTTAGAATACTTCTTTCCAGCCCCTTCTTGCCTGTAAGGTCTTTTTTGAGAAATCATCTGATAGTCTGATGGGAAGTCCTTTGTAGGTGACTGTCCCCTTATCTCTTGCTGCTTCTAGGGTTTTTTTCTTCATTTTAATCTTGGCTAATGTAATTATGATGTGCCTTGGTGTGTTCCTTCTTGGGTCCAACTTCTTTGGGACTCTCTGAGCTTCCTGGATTTCCTGGAAGTCTATTTCCTTTGCCAGATTGGGGAAAATTTCCTTTATTATTTGTGCAAATAAGTTTTCCACTGGTGGCTGTTCCTTTCCCCCTTCTGGTACCCCTATAATTCGGATGTTGGAGCGTTTAAAGATGTCCTGGAGGTTCCTAAGACTCTCCTCATTTCTTTGAATTCTTGCTTCTTGACTCTTTTCTGTTTGGCCATTATTTGCTTTCTTCTGGTCCACTCCATTGATTTGAGTCCCAGTTTCCTTTTCATCGCTATTGGTTTTCTGTGCAATTCCATTCATTTCAATTAGTTTCGCCTTCATATGTTTGTCTAATTTGTGGCTATAATCAACCAGTTCTGTGAGGATCCTGATGACCAGTGTTTTAAACTGTGCGTCTGAGAGTTTTGCTATTTCTTCATCGCTTAGATTTATAGGCTCTGGGGCTTTGAGATCTTCTTGAGCCATTTTTGGTCTGTTTGCGCCCGTTAAGTATGAGGAGCGGAGCCTTGGACTCCCAGGTTGCTGGGTTGTGACACGGTATGTGGGGGCGTGGTCAGAGCAGGGAAATGGCGACCTCCTGTGCTGTTTCTCGCTGCTGGGTGAGGAGCAGAGCCTTAGGTGGTTCACCAGGGCCGGGCCACTCAGAGTCGCTGGGTTATGACGCTGTATGTGGAGGTGGGGTCAGAGCGGGGAAATGGCAGCGCCCACCGCTGCTGCTTGCCGTGGGGACCTGCTGGGTTCCGGTCCAATTGCCCACTCCCTCGCTTGTCTATCTACGTACAAATGCGCAACCACAGTCAACCTGCAGCCCTGCTCCCTTGCTGTTTCCCCACGGTCGCTTGCTTGGTCTCTCGCTCGGTTGCTCACTAGGTCCAACCCTGTGCCTGGATTCCGCGCGCCTGAGTCCGTCTGACCAAGTTTTCCAGTGCAACCCTGCTCCACCAGCTGCTGGTTTCGCCCCTCTTACCGGTCAGTTTGAAGAATTTGTTGTTAACAGACTTCCGAAAAGTTCAATTTTCTGTGTTCTGGCTGTGTTTTCTGTTGCTAAAATTTAGTTGTCTCTAAACTTGGTTGTGTGAGAAGGCACCACGTCTCTACCTATGCCTCCATCTTGGCGGAAGTCCCAGATTTTTTTTTAAATGACTCAAATGCCTATATGACAAGTTAAGAGGCCACAGCAGAAATTTTTGTTCAAGGTATAATGTAAAATTCACTAATTTGTCACCTGTATCCTCTACTTCCTCTTGTGAACATTTTTTTTTTTAGGTATTGCCTCTCTCTTTCCTTTCCTTTATTTATTTATTTATTTTTAAAGATTTTATTTCTTTTTAGAGAGGGGAAGGGAGGGAGAAAGAGAGGGAGAGATACATCAGTGTGTGGTTGCCTCTTACGTGCCTCCTACTAGGGACCTGGCCTGCAACCCAGGTATGGGCCCTGAACCAGTGAACCTTTGGTTTACAGTCCAGTGCTCAATCCACTGAGCCACACCAGCCAGGGACCTTTCCTTTAGAATGGCAAGAAGAGTTATACTCATGTCCAGCTGACACATCTCATGATGTGGCCAAGCAGAGCAATGCTAGCATTCTCATTCTGCAGATGAAGAAACTGAGGCTCTGAGAGGTTGAAGGTCATGCAGGTTTAGTGACAGCATATGGACTTTAACCAGAGTCCTTTTCACCAACAGATGGACCAATAGCAAGCCCACTCCCACCAGATTTTCTGCAGCAGCCTCAGACCAGAGCAGCACAGAAAACAGGGCCCTCCCTGGGGGACTTCTCAGGGGAGTGGACTCTTCATTGCTTCCTCCAACTCTCGTGCTGAGATAGAATTTTTCAGAGAGTGAACCTCTGCTTCACAACTCTCTTTTAACCAATCCAGCTAAGGCAAATCCTGCTCAGCCTGGTGGATCCTCTTAAGCAGAACCAAATAAACGAGCAGGAAGCTCTGAATAATTGGCTTTTTCTTCTCAAAGCCAATTGTTATCAAAATAAATCCTTCCTTTTGCCTCTTTTATTACATTTAACTAAATTATCTTTTGGTCTCTGGAGAAAGACGAACTCTTTTACTTCCAGAAAGCTTCCTTGCCTTTCTTCCATAGCCACACTTCCTTACCTTTCTCCAGAATTTTAGGGTTGACAAAGGACTTTCATAAAAATCATGATTTAAGTTCAGACACATCAAACCATCCTGTGATGTGTAAAAACACATTTTAAAATATATCATTTTATTTTTAATTAGAATTTCAGAATCAATCCATAGATGGGTGTATTCATTTTCTAGTAACAAAAAACTCAACTCCAGTGGACATACAAATAAAGGAAACTTACTGACATGGAATTGAAATATCCAGAGGAAATATGTTTCAGTTTTGGATGCAGTGTGATCATTACTATGGCTTAATTTCTCTGTAATTTTTTTCCCAGTTACTTTGCAAATCAGATTCATTCTCAAGCTGGCTTCTTTCATGATTACAATATAGTTACAGCCAACAATGTTTCATGCTTTTTCATTCACATCCATGGGTCAGAAAGAACACAATTGTGTTTCTACATTTCATGCAAGATTCTGGAGAGTCCCCTCCATTGCACCTCCATAGGTCACATGCCCACACCTGAACCGGGGACTGGCCGGTAGACTAAAAGATGCTGATTGGCCTCAGTCACTCAGAGCTTACTCCTGTTTTAGGGCTTGGAGTCAATTTCCCCTAAAGCATATTGATGTTGTTAAAGGAGAGAGAGGGAAGAGGGTTCAGATACTATCTAGGCAGCCGATGTGTTTTTATGACAGATTAATGATACAGTTGAAAAAACTGAGGACTGAGCGATTTATTAAAGGGCATTTGATGACTTGGTGGTAGAGCAGAGTCTGGAACCCACACACACATCTTTGTACTCTGACCTCTTTCCAAACATCAAATTCTCCTCTTTGCCAGTGTTGAATTTGTCATGTTCCTTTCGTCAGAGGCTGGGCAACTAACACTGGAGTAAGATCTAAGAGGTGAAGGAAGGTCTCCTTTGTGTCTTGCTGATACCAAAAATTCCACATAATTTCTTCCTTTTAGGTTATAGCATTACTCATTCATTCATCAACAAATTTTCTTTGAGTCGAAAGCATTTGTTGGCCTGAACCATCTGGAAACTTCTCTTTTAATCAAGAGTCTTTCAGTTGCAAGTAATCGAAACCCAATCAAGTTAGCTTGAGCAAATAAAAAAGGAAAGGGTTTATTCTAAGAATACAGAATTCTCCAGCTCATCCCCTATTCTCCCACCAATGACAACATAATCTTATATGATGACATGTTTAATAAATACACACATTGCTTATTGAAAATATTGATTGACCCTTGAGGCTTCTGCAGCCCATTTGGTAGCTTCCATTTGTCTTATATCTGGGTTGAGGGTACTTCAAGTGAAATCTAACCCAATTTGCACAGTCTTTCTGCTAACTCACTTAGGCTTAATTAGATGGATGTGTTTAAGAAAAGGGAAAGGACTGAGAAGTTTCTCAGGAATAAAAGATAGGGGATGAATCAGAAATATGAAAATCTGCTCACCTCATTATCCAGCTTACATATTCAGTAGCTGTAACCTCACCAGCGTGCCCATTTGCTACTGAGTTTGCATTCTGATTCTGGTCCCACAGGTGCAAGCTAGAGACTGCTGCAGGCTGGTGGGAGGTGTGTTGGTTTCAGTAAGTTTCCTCTGCTTACTCCCATTCAAGAACTGGGACCATGGAAAATTTCTCAGCTGTTCAAATATTCAGACACTATCCATAGAGGGCACAGTGTTCTTTCCCTCTTTGTGTGTGTCTTCATGAAGACACCGGACATCTCTGTTTTGGGGATGGTAGAAGAGTTGCCTTTCTATATGTCTGCATTAAATCAACTTGAATGAACCTTTCCATTTTATGGATTCCATAACCCCCTCCTCCTTCCAAAAGGAGAGGAGGCCAACACTGAGATAACTTGATGAGTCAGCAAATATATGCCCCCCCCCCCAAGAATGAATTAATTCTTTCTTTGCTTTCCTACCTAGTTCTGTAGGGTTTCTCTGCTCAAATTGTGCAGCACCAGAAAGAGCTGAGAGCTTGCTGGAAATAGACAATGATAAGCCGCATCCCAGACCCTGAGTCAGAATCTGTATTTTAGTAACATTCTTGGGTTTTCACATGCACATTAATATTTGAGAAGTACTGCTATGGAAACTGCTTCTATAGCACCCCTGTTCCTTTGTGGCACTCATTTCATTGCATATCTGTGTCCAGGAGAAGGGCCCAGGTCATGTCTACTCACCAGTGTGTCTCTGTCTCCTACATGGGGCCTGGTAATAGGGAACATTCAATATACTGGATGGCTGGAGAAAACCAATTCTAATAAAACTTGCCAGGGAGGCTGCTTGTCCCAGTAGAAGAATGCTGGGGTTGGAAGGAAAGGGAATGTTCACTGAGTAGTATTGTTGCCATCAACAGTTTTTGAGCTTTGTGTGGGTGGGGTAGTTTACCTACATTATACAATTAACTCTGCATATAAAAACATGACCAGGGAGGTGTGGATATTATTGTTTCACAGCTGACCAACTAGTGCGGCTACAGCATGGAACAATGCCTTTCTTTCCTGCTGCACTGCCATTCAGTGTTTGTATGGGTTTGCATTTGCCATCTGACCCTCCAGCCTTCACTTTCTGCATCTGTGGTGGAGGCTTTGGTACTCTGCTCATCTCCACCCTAGCACTCATTGTTCCTGCCAACAGCTTCAGTCTGTAGAGAGCCTGCTACTCTGCCTGAGGGCTTCCCCTGGTTTTGGGAGCATGCTTGTTCTGTATGGAAGGTGAACCCTATGAGGTAGCTACTGCTATACTCTCCAGATGAAGAAAATGAACCTCAGACAGGCAAAGTGATGTGCTAATGGTCCCCCAGCTGGTAATTAATAGAGCCAAGGTTTGGACCTATTCCTATTTGATGTCAAACTTCATTTAAATACTTGCCTCCCAAAGTTATTTGGATTATCATCTAAGATTGTGGATGTCAAGATGCTTTGCAAAGATTAGAAGTTCAATTGTTGTTACTATGTTTGTAGAGTAGGCTGACTTTGTCAAAATCTGTTCCCCCACCCCACCAAAGTGGTTAGGACAAATCAACAAGGATTTGATTTGCAAGGGGTCTGTTAGATACTTGGAGAGTCTTAATGTTAGGATTCAAAGGGACCAGGGAAAAATGGGTAAGTGCCAAGTCTAAGGACAGGGGAGATCTTGTCAATAGAATAGGATGAGGCTGGATAGATTCAAGGATAAGATGGGGAAAAGCAGGAGTAATCTGGGTTCTTCCATTGACAGTCCTTGTGTGGTGCTTTGTGTTGAGGCACAGCCTTGGACTGTGATAGGCAAGTATGGAAGTAGGAAGAAGGATTATATGTCATTCTTCCCAATAAAATTTGAGCACCTGGCATCCACATAAATAATTTCTAGATGCCAGCATGGCGACAGCTTTTATCTTAGATGCCAGCTCTCACTGACTGATAGTGGCTTCCTGGATCCCCATGTAGAGGGCAATTCTGAGGCTGCTTCCATCTCAGAATGAGAGTCATGATTATCAGTGATGTCTGCTCAGGGCACAGACGTGGAGAGTGTTGGTACACATGCCACATGGAGGAACAGACTAAATTCCCATATGAGTCAGAAGGATTCTTAAGTTAGGACTGAAGCAACATTTACATTTCAAGTAGGCTTCTAGTTATGAAAGAGCTGGTTTCACTGTGAAGAGGGTTTATCTTTAATTTGAATATATGTCGCTAAACCTAGGCAATATGCAAATGATAGTTTGATCAGAACTCCCTAGGGGCAAGGGAGAGAAAAATCAGAACAAAATTTTCTGAGTGGAACACACATGGAAGAGGAGTAGCTTCTGTTTCTTCTGTTTTTGTTGTGGCACCCTCGATGTTGAGTGGGCTTCGATGAAGCTGGATAAACAATCTTTTTTGAGTCTGTGATGTTCACCTCCAGGAACACTGGCCTCCTGATCTCATCTAAGCCACGGTGACAAGTCCTGATGGCTGGAGTTGTGTTTTCTTAACTTACTGCATTTGGGAGAGGATGCAGGGATCCCCCCCACACAGTTCTCTGTGAACTCTGCATCTGCCTGTGAGGAATGCTGAACATGAACTATAAATAATGCAGTCACTTCTGCCCTTGAGTTTGGAGCTCATGTAGAATTGGCTGCGTCACGTAACTTACTGAGGCTCAGTGAAGACCTGTGTGGTGGGGAGATTCAGACTCACCCATATTATTAGTTTAACCCATAATTGGTACCCTGGATTACAAAGTGCCCTTAGAAATCATACACTTTTTAAGATGTTTTGAAATTCTCAAATTTTCAAAGGAAATTCAGACATTTAAGTGAAGTCACATGGAATGGACTTGTTAAGAATTCACATTGTGACAAATCCTGCTCATATTTAATTAATGATTGTTAGGTTAAATGGCTTAACAGTGTACTTCACACTGAGAGTCTTTAATAGGAAGTGACTTTTCTGAAATGAGTTTTGCATTCAGCAGATTAATGGGGAGAGCGTTGATATCCTTCTTCCAGTGCAAAAGTTTGGTTTGGAAACTCAGATGGAGTCTCGTTATAGAAAAAGGGATGGAAAGTAGTTTTCCTTGGGTTGGTAGTGGATGCCTAGAACTTAACTAAATAGAGACGATGGGGTGGAGGCTAGGATCAGTGAGATGAATGCCAAGACTGATTAGAAATATCTGCCATGGGGAAAGGTGGGGAAGACACACTACACAAACATATGTGCCATTCCTTCTCCAAGGAGAAGTTGCTGGAAAAAAACAGGGCAGGTGGAACAGACACTAACTGTCCTGGAAGTGAAAAAGAATTGGACAAGATTCATCCTGACAGCCTATTACTGGAGAAAAAATGTTCGCATAGACATTGTCAGGATCCAGAAAAAGCTAGTCTCTCCATCCTCCACTGTTTCCTGAAAGGATGAGCCAAAGGCATTGTTTAAGATCTCAGGCAAATGAGGTTTTCGGGCAGGGAAGAGACAAGAGAGAAACAAGTGAGCCTCTTTGTGATACTGGGCAATGACTAGCAGAATGGTAAAAGAAATTGCTCTCGGATCCATGTCAAGAATGGTGCTGTGACTTTGCTTGGAATTCCATATTTTCTAGATCAGTGTAGTGAAAAGAATTCATTCAACTTTGAATACAGATTCAAATGCTGTCTTTATTACACATTACCTAAGTAACCTCGGACAGCTCATTTGGATTTTCTGAGCCTAATTTTCTTCATATGTAAACTAGGATTAAATATATAAAACCTGCTTAACTTACAAGGTTTTGCCCAAAGTGGAATACTAATACCTCTGAAATGGCATCACCATGTGTTGATGCAACCAGCAGAGTGTCAGGCCCATAGTGTGTGCTCACAAACGTGAATTCAGAAAGGGAAAGTCCATCTAGGGCCAGACTGCTCTGGGTTTTGCTCCTATCCTTATCATCTGGGAATGCTGCTTCTCAGAGGTCATGCTTTCCAGAATGTCTCTAGAAAAAAAGAAGACAACTCCAGATCTTGGTGGCTTTGGTCACTTTATCACCTCTGTGAATTCAAGAGACTGTGTAAGGAAAAGCAGTGTAGTGATTTAAACAGATCTCAAAGGCCATGATTTATCCAGGCTGTCTAGATCATTGAATCCCTTTCTTTATGAACTGTTCTGGGTGTTGAGTTTTAATGTTTTGATTCTGTGCAGCTGGGAGATGGAGTCAGGTCTTTATGACACTCCAAGTTGAGGATCACTGCCAGATACTCTGCCACCATCTTGTTTAGCATCTCATTTTTGAGGTTCCGAAGTCACCCACCTCTTTCACACCTAAGGAGAATGAGGTTGGTAGCAGAGCCATAAAAGACCTCGGGCTGAAAGGACCTGGGGGGATTGCAGGGCTATCCTTACCTGGGTGGCTCAATTAGCAGAAAGATGTCTGGACCTACAACTCTTTCAACCTAAGCTGATTCACAAATTGCTAGCAACAATGGATGCAGAATTAAAGCATTTCTCTTCATTTTCCCACCATTCTCCATTTTGAGTGAATATAGTTGAGTTCCTATGATAGTAATACATCTAAATCATAAATTTTTCTGCTAGTGCTGTGTACAAGACAAACTCAGCATCACTCCACCCTTGGCCTTAGCTCTGCAGACACCAGGTCTACCAAGGTCCTTCCTCACTTTGGAGTTTAAACCACAGTAATTTTTTTCCCTGCTTGGCTCTTGGGAAAGGTCCAAGATTGGCACCCATCTGCTGACTCCCACTTTATTCCTTGCTAACTGAAAAGACCTGGAATCCTGTGTCCAGAATCAGGCATCTGCTGGACTGCAGTGTTGGATGTATTTGAACATCTTGCTCATGGAGAGGAGTGGCCCTGCTCTCAGGGCCTCTGAGAGCATTGACGTGTGAACCCAGGAGACATTACCCCATGGATAGTCAAGAGAGAAACTGAAGCTGATTCTTCTTTTTTTCTCTTTTTCTGGCTGCAGCCTTTGCTTTCTTTCCCCCTCTGGGGAAATTAGCTCTGGCTCAGGAGAGAGGGAAAATAAACAAGTCTAACCTGAAATATGCATTAGAGTTTAGTTATTTTTGGAGGTTCCAAGATTGGAAATGACTGAAGGCTAACCAGTTCCCATCTGCCCTGAATTAACTTTCAGAGGCTTTGTAGGGAGAGTGAGGGGGCCCATGCACATTAGAGCACTGAGTTAAGATTGGCAGTAATCTGTGGATTTAGTCAAAAGAACTGTGGCCCTAACAAGTCCGTTCCTCTTAGTGATTGACTCAAAGAGACCAAGCTCCTGCTTTCTCCACTATGTGAGGACAAGTGAGAAGAAAGCTGCATACAAATAAAGAAGAGTCCCTCTCAAGACACCAGATCTGCTGACGCCTTGATCTTGGACTTCCCAGTTTCCAAAACTGTGAGAAACAAGTGTTTCTTGCCCATGATATTTTGTTATGAAGCCCAAATGAACTCTAATCTCTCTCTGCAAGACAACCTTTAATCTTTCTTTCCGCATCCACAGCTCCTAGTAAAATGTCTGGCACAAAATAGTTGTTCACTAATCTTCTTTGCTAATTGTGGAGTAAAATTTGTTGTTGTTGTTGCTGTTGAAGATATTGCAGGCATGGGTTTGTGGGAGAGGTAAGTCTTGGAGTGGGGCTGGTGTAAGAGGAGAAGGAGAATTTCCAGGTGTCTTTGTATCACCCAGCCCCATGGGATTCAACCTCTTTAAGCTCCAGGACAATGTCTTTCCCAGCAGCACACTTATTCTCAGCATAGCTAATACCTAACATCACACACACAACATTAAACATTTAAAGCTATTCTGACTTACATGGGTTCAGTTCTATTCAAATGCTGTATCAAGGACCTACTGTGTATGAAGTGATGGTGAAGATGGGAGAGTAACCCCATTTTTAAGTTGTCAGGAGCCACATGTGGCTAGTGGCCACAGCATTGAACAGTGCAGATGTACAATAGAACCTTCCCATCATTCTAGATATATGTTATCTGTTATACAACATATATCTAGACCTTTTGTACAACACTGAGTTCTTAATGAGTTCAAGCTCAACTTCCTGTCTCTTCTTTATGGAATTGATAACATGTAATCACTTCTATCGTTTACTCATGTCTATTAAGTCACCCACAATCTTTTCAGAGTTCCCCACTTTTTTCTCTTTAGCACTTGTCATTATCTATTTAGCTTTCTATGGCTGGTGTAACTAATTACCATAAATTTAGTGGAGAAAAACACAAATTTATTATTATGTAGTTCTGAAAGTCAGAAGTTTAAAGAGGTCTCAGTGGGCTAAAATCAAGATTTTAGTAGGGCTGCTTTCCTTCCGGAGGCTCTATGGCAGAATTTGCTTTATTTATTTTTTGTCTTTTCTGCCCTCTAGAGGCCATCTGCATTTCTTGGTTGGTCCCCCTCCTCCATCTTCAAATCTAGCGTCCTTCTCTTCTGCGTCTTTGTCCACTTTAAAGGCCCTTGTAGTTATAATTGGCTCACTTTGATAATTCAGGATAACCCCCCCAATTTAGCAATCTTAATTCCATCTGTATTCCTCTTTGCCATGTAACATAACATATTCAAAGTCTAAGAATTAGGAAGTGGAGATCTTTGGAAGGTTATTATTCTGTATACCACACTACCTTTTGTTCTAGAAGAAAGCACAGCAAAAGAAATATAATTCATGTGTACGGAGTATGAGTGGCAGGTGAGAGGCAAGGCTTTGTGATTTGAAAAGCAGTGTAGTGTGGACAGAGGAGAGGCTTTCTGGAGTCAGACTGCCTGGCTTTGGGTCTTATTGTGATCTTGGACAAATATTCCAGAGCCTCAGTTTCCTCACCCATGAATGGAAATAATGACAGGAACCACCTCATATAGTCATGGTGAGGATCAGAAGAGATAATGTATGTAAAGACTTGGCAAATAGTAAACCCTCAAATGTCAGTTACCATTTGGAAGCTAAAAATGCATGATTTAAATGTGTTCTAGGTTTGAAAATAGCTCCAAATTCCATTTATGTTAAGAACCACATTCTGTTCTTTATTCCTGTGTGTGTGATGGTCCCTGAGAGCTAGGTGGTCACCTAGTGCTGTGTGGAAAGAAGTCCTGCCTGTTCCAAAGGCCATGGCAGGAAGCCAGGTGACCCTAAGAGCTTCCATTCTGTCATATGCCCATACACTTGGGACTTGAAAGTCAAGTGCATGTCGTAAGTCTAAAAATCTAATAAAGGGACTTTTGTCATCTTGAATGCAATAAAATGTGCTAGTGCTGATGTATTTTAGAAAGTTCTGGACTTCTGGCCAAGATGGAGGCACAGGTAGATAGACTTTGCCTCCTTGCACAACCAAAAGAAGGACAGCAACAAATTTAAAAACAAAAAATAACCAGAACTGCCAGAAAATCAAACTCTGTTGAAGTCTGACAACCAAGGAGTTAAAGAAGAAACATTCATCCAGACTGGTAGGAGGGGTGGAGATGGGCAGCTGGGGTGGAGAGGACTCATGGCAAGGTGGCAGCTGGTGGACTGGGTAAGGCAGTGGCTGGCAGAGTGGGTGGTCCCACATTTGTGTGCAGATAAACTGGGAGGAACAACTGGGGAGTAAGACAGATTGCACAGGGTTCCAGCTCTGGGGAAATAAAGCCTCAAAATCTCTGACTGAAAAATTTGTGGGGGTTGAGGTGGCAAGAGAAACTTCCAGCCTCACAGGAAAGTTTGATGGGAAGACCCACAGGGTCCTAGAACATATACAAAACCACCTACTAGAGAATCAGCACCAGAAAGGTCCAATTTGCTTGTGGGTAGAGGAGGAAGTGAGTGAAAGCTGGCCAAGAGCTGAGCAAGCAGCATTGTTCCCTCTCAGACCCCTCCACAACATACAATGCCACAATGCAGTGACATGGGTTACCCTGCCCTAGCAAATACCTAAGGCTCTACCCCTTACTACATAACAGGTGCACTTAGACAAAAAAAAATATGGCCAAATAAAAGACCAGGTTAAAGCTCAAGAAAATATAGAACTAAATGATAAAGAGATATACAACCTATCAGATGCACAATTCAAAACACTGGTAATCAGGATACTCACAGAATTGGGTGAGTATGCTGGCAAAATAGAGGGAAGAGTGAAGGCTATATAAAGTGAAATAAAGGAAAATGCACAGGGAACCAACAGAGATGGGAAGAAAACTGAAATTCACATCAACAGCTTGGACCAGAAGGAAGAAATAAACATTCAACCAGAACAGAATGAAGAAACAAGAATTTAGAAAAATGACAAGAGGCTTAGGAAACTCCAGGACAACTTTAAATATCCCAACATCCACATAATAAGGGTGCCAGAAGGGGAACAGAAAGAGCAAGAAATTGCAAATTTACTTGAACAAATAATGAAGGAAAACTTCTCCAATCTGGCAAAGGGAATAGACTTCCAGGAAGTCCAGGAAGCTCAGAGAGTCCCAAAAAAGTTGGACCCAAGGAGAAACACACCAAGGCACATCATAATTACAGTACCCAAGATTAAAGATAAGGAGAGAATCCTAGAAGCAGTGAGCAAAAAGGAGGCAGTTACCAACAAAGGAGTTTCCAGAATACTATCAGCTGATTTCTCAAAAGAAATCCTGCAGGTAAGAAGGGTCTGGAAAGAAGTATTTGAAGTAGTGAAAGGCAAGGACCTACATTCAAGATTACTCTATCCAGCAAAGCTAGATCATTTTGAATGGAAGAGCAGATAAAGTGCTTCCCACATAAGGTTAAGTTAAAGGAGTTCATCATCACCAAGCCCTTATTATATGAAATGTTAAAGGAACTTATCTAAGAAAAAGAAGAATATCAAAAATATGAACAGTAAAATGACAACAAGCTCACAACTATCAACAACCGGACCCCCAAAAAACAAAAACAAAAATGAACTAAACAAACAACCAGAACAGGAAAGATTCACAGAAATAGAGATCACGTGGAGGGTTATCAGTGGGGAGTGGGAGGGAGAGGAGGAGAATGAGGAAAAGGTACAGGGAATAAGAAACATAAATTATGGTAGGTACAAAATAGACAGAGGAGGTTAATAGTATAGGAAATGGAGAAGCCATGGAACTTACATGTATGACCCACGGACATGACCTAAGGTAGGGGAATGATGATGGGAAGTGTGGTACAGGGCAGGGGGAAATTAAGGGGGGGATGGGACAACTGTAAGCATAATCAATTAACTATATTTTAAAAAATAAAAAAAAGAAAAAAGAAAATTTCAAGAATTTCTGCGTTATAAGGGAATTTCTTTGAACCATTGTAATGATGCTTGAGTGTTCTCTATAATAATCTGCTAAAATAGTCATCCCTGTTTAAGTGACCCAGAAAGGGCAATTGCACTACCTTTTAAGTTAAAAAACAGCAACAACAATAGAATAGGTAATACATGCACATGGCATTACAATTAGAAGGGTCTGCAGCTTCAGCAATGCAGTTTCCTTCTCCAGAGTGAACTATTCGTATTGGTTTCTTGTATGTCCTTCCAGCATGTTCTATGCATTTGTACTCTATCTGTTCCTCTTGCACCATCCCCTGCAGCAGTACTAGCTTATCATACTTATCATTCTATACCTACCCCCAACTCCTTGGTCAATTTTAAAAATATATCTTGGAGATTATTCTATATGGCTATGACAGCAGTCCAGTATAAGGATGTACCATAACCTATCTTATTAATAATTTATTTATAAGGTTATCTGTACTGTTTTGCTTTTGCAAGTAGTACTGCAAATAATCTTTGTACTTACAACATTTTACACAATCCAAGTATGACTGTAGGATAACTTTTTCCAGTGGAATTTCTTGGTCACATATGATTTGCATATTGAATTTTAAAAGTTAATGCCAGTGTCAGTGGAAAGTAAATTGGTACAGGCACTATGCAAGACAGTATGGAGGGGCTTCAAAAAATTGAAAGCAGAACTACTATACAATCTAGCAGTCCCATTTCTGAGTAGATACCTGAAGGAAATAAAATCACTATATTGAAGAAATACCTGTGTTTGCACGTTCATTGCAGCATTATTTACAATAGCCAAGTCATGGAAACAACCTAAGTTCTATTGGTAAGAAAATGAATAAAGAAAATGTGCTATGTATCTAATGGGGTATTATTCAGCTACAAAAGAAGGAAATCCTGCCATTCATGACAACATGGATGGAACTCAAGGGTATTATGCTCAGTAAAATAAATCAGACAGAAGAAG
The DNA here is from genome assembly GCF_021234435.1 of Artibeus jamaicensis. Lineage (NCBI taxonomy): Eukaryota > Metazoa > Chordata > Mammalia > Chiroptera > Phyllostomidae > Artibeus > Artibeus jamaicensis. The sequence continues at coordinate 8,417,629 of NW_026521939.1, read as the reverse complement.
ACAAATACCATAGAATCTCATTTATATGTGGAATTAAAGAAGAAGCAATACTCACAGAAACAGAGTCAAATAGTGGTTTCCAGAGGCTGGGGGATGGTTGGGAGAAATGAGGAAATGTTGGTCAAATGGTACAGACTTCCAGTTTTAATATGAACAAATTCTCTGCTCACTTCGTCAGCCCATGTATTAAAATTGGAATGATACAGAGAAGACTAGCATGACCCCTGTGTAAGGATGATGTGCAAATTTGTGCAGCATTCCATATTTTAAAAAAATGAACAAATTCTTGAGACCTAATGTACAGCATGGTGACTATAGTTAACAATAATGTATTGTATGCTTTAAAGTTGCTAATAGTGTAGATAGATCTTAAATGTTTTCACCACACACACACACAAAGTTGTAATTATATGACGTGATGGATGTGGTAATTAACATTATTGTGATAATCATTTTGCAATCTTACATGTATCAATGTATAAAAGTTTGGGCCAAATTACTCTTCATAGTTTATCAATTTATTTTTCCACCAGCAATTGTGAGAAATATTTATTCAACCAAATACAACTGTTTGTCAATTGTTATCAAACATTTTGATTTTGGTCAAACAAATTAAAAATATGGTATTATAGTTTTAATTTACATTTATCTTACAAATAATGTAGGTGAGCATATTATATGTTATGTTTAAGAGCCATTCATATTTTCTTTATAAATGAAGAGCACCTGGTCCATTTTTTTTATTGAGTTGTTAGTCTTTTTCTTATTGATTTACAGGGTTTATTTATTTTAAGGAAATGACCTTTCCTTAGGTTTACACCAATATTTTCCTCAGTGTGTTGTATGTTTTTAAACTTGTGGTTTTTAAAGACAAAAATTTCTTATTTTATTTGTTTGAATATACTTTTGTTTAATATAGGGATTCTGAATTTTAGGTAGTCCTAAAGTTTTCTCTTTATCAAGATTTTATAATAAAATTTCCTACTTTTTTAAAAAAGTATTTTATTGGTTCCATTATTTTATATTTAAATCATGGGTCCATCCGGAATTTGTTTGAGTGCAAGGTGTGAAATAAGGATTAGACTTTCTGTGTCTCCAGATGGTGTCCCAGTTGTTGCCATTTATGGAGCAATCTGTCTTTCTCCCACTGATATGCATGCAATGCCATCATATATTAACATCATGTATGTATTTGAGTCTATTTCTGGATTTTTGTCTTCTGTAATTCTCTACCCTTCAGACTATATATTTGGCCTTTGGAGCTCTTCAATGCTCTTTGTCCCAAACCCCCAAAACACAAGAAAGGAAGTACCTATTCAGTTGACAAGATTCAAGGTTTTTGTGATGGTTCTATTTGGAACTAAACTCACGTGTGACATTAGAAAGAAAGGCATAAGTATCAGAAAATTCCTCCCCACTCTTGGGTGCATTCATATTCCTTCAGGATTCAGTGGTTTCAAATCACCACACTGGAAAGATAAAATAAAAAAATGGGCTTTTCTCCTCTCTTGTGGGGAACCACTTGATAATGATGGAGATACTGATGATTATAATTACCATTCTGGTTGTGATAGGCATCTTAAATAGGTTATTTCATTGATTCTTCCAACAACTGATACATTAGCATTTTATCCCCATATTACATAAGAAAGGAGTGAATGGAAATGGAACTTATGAGATAACACCCACACAAATATCAGGTGTTAACAGTTTCCAAAGCTAGGACTCATATTCTGTAATACAGGATCTCTGGCACAATATAACCAATGAAATCCCACTTTTTTCACTTACTCACTCCTTCATTAATTCATTTTATAATTACTTTTGAGCACTTGGTTGCTATTAACAGGAGTCAAGGGATAAAAAGGAGGCATAAATCAATGAAGCTGTCCATTTGGTATACAACAGGAAGTGATGGAAGCATATGTCCCATCTGAGGTCGGCAGGTGTCCCTCAGCCCAGACCATTGTTGAAAGATGAGCTCAGTGTTGCCTGATATTCAGATTCTCAAAAAGAACCAGAAATCCAGATTTTTATGTGAAATCTCCCAATTTTTAGATGTCAACAAATTATAACAACAATCAGTATATGTTGTTTAAAACTCAATGCTTAATTCTAAAGGTTTCTTTGTAGATGGTGAATTAAACAAACATATTTATTCAACAAAATGTAACTCAGCAATGGAAGGGAATGAATTCCTGATACATGCACATATACACAAAAATCTCAGAAGCTCTTTCCTGAGCAGAACAAGCCGGATACAAAAAGCACACATGGCATATATCCATTTATTTGAAATTCTTGAACAAGCAAAATTAGCCCATTAACAAGGGCAGCTTTTGACTGGAAAGGGAATGAAGAAAATTTTAGGCATGCTAATAATATTCTGCATCTTTGTGAGGGGTTGGGTTATAGTGATTCATGCACTTGTGAAAACCTAGTGAGTGTACACTTAAAAAGTATGTATTTCAATGTATGTGAACTGTATACCAAAAATATATGAATAAATGTTGAACTCTAGTTAATGGGAATCATGCTGAAGTACTTAGGAAGAAGTATGCTGATGTCTGCAGTTGACTTTGAGATGAACTACAAATAAGGGTTTAATGGATGGAGAAGAGATATATAATACATCAAATTGAGTAAAATGTTAATGAATCCATGTTGCTGTGCATTTTTAAACTTTTACAATAAAATGTTGTGAAAATTAGCAAAACAAAAAAAAAACCAACAAAAACTGCATATGAGCTTAACACACACACATGCACACACTATACCATCATACTTACCATCCCATTACATGGTGTCGTCTCAGCAAGTTTATTATAATGACATCGTTCCTGCAGTTCTCCCATCTACCTCCATGGGCTTGATTGATCTGGCATGGTTCAGTGAATGAAGGTATGAGAAAATCCATCACCTGTTGACATCTTTAACATTTCTCCAACATGACCTCTCCGAGATGAAAGTGAGCATCCTTTTCATTAATCAAGGGGAAAGAAAGAAACCACTTTGGTGACACAGCTCTTTAGTTCCTTCTGCTAATCCATCTCGCCACATCGGCAGTCTGTCTCCACATGGTGGTTAAATTCAGAGGAGACAAAGATTAGCCCAGCACAGTCCCTTCATTAGAGAACAGGGTTTAGGAAGTGTTTGCTGCCTTGCTGTTCCCTGCGTTGGTCGAGCAGACACAGTCTTCATTTATCAGCAGCATTTCTGAGCAAGTAGCTCTGCCTGGGTTGAGTAGGCAGCCACTCTGTGCCCCTGGCTGTTGTTTGGATAATGGAGCAGATGAACAAGGAGTGCCTGAGTCTTGAAGGCGCCACTTGAATTGCAGGGAGATGGGAACAGGGGAGAGTAGTTTTTTCTCTAAAAACATTCTCTAAAGTGGCACCTTTTCAATACTTTTAAAAGATAATTTGTCATCATGACAGTTGTTAAGATTGTGATGCATACAAATGAAGGGTCAGTCTTGTAAACATGTGATTGATGCATCAGAGGCCACGCCTTCAGACATTTAGAGATTGTAATCAAAAGGCAGAACCTTTTTATGGGCCTTTTTCCTTGCTGGTTGAATTATTTACTGGAATATCCACTCCCCTTCCCCAAAGGAAAATACTCCTTCCTCCCTCAATGACATCATATTTTGCCTTAATGTGGCCAATGAAATGTGTGCAGAAATGATATGAGTCATTTCCAAGCAGAAGAGTTAAGAGCCATGTTCCCTTCCCTCTGACAAGGCAATGTCCCAGACCGTGGCTGCAACAGCAGGCCAGGTCCCAGAAAGAACAGGTATAGAGCACAGCCATGGCCGGTCCTGATGGACGCATTAGATGAGAGAGACATGAAGATTTTTTATTGTCAGGTCACTGAGCTTTTGGGGTCACTTTTTGCTGCAGCACAAACTAGTTCATCTCAACCGATGCACTCACCAACCAACCAAGGAGTCTCCCGCTTAAGTCCCATAGACAGATGTTTTTGACTTAAGACTTCTTCATAAAACTTTTGCCTAGTTTTGAAACCATGAGACTTACATAGTATAAGCTATCTTGGATAAAAACAAAGATAAGACAACTTTGGTGTGATTTCATATTGGGAGGGTGGTTGCTAAGGACCTAAGTGAAGAGACCATGTGGGCTCATTGGAGATGGGACAAGGGGGCATGGAGCAGTGTAGACCAGTGGTCTAGGATTCTACAGACTGGGCTTCAGCCCTGGACCTACTCTTCACTAGCTGTGTGGCTTTGAACAAAATCCTTGGCCTCTCTAGTCCTCTAGCTACTAGCTGGGGTTGTTGTGAACTCAGTCATATGAAAGAGCAAGGTCAATGACATGGCCTACCATCAGGGTTCATGTTGCTTTCCTTCTCTTCCTCCTTCCCTTCTTCCTCTTCTCCTTCTCCCCATTCACCTGAATAATAATATGAAGGAATGGTGAGAGATTGTACATAGAGCATGGACAAGACAGGGTGTGCCTGCAGACTGACAGGACCCTAGCCTGCCCCAGAGAGGGGCCTTGTGTTCGAAGTTTCTGGCAGACACATTTGGATGGCAGCTTTGCCACTTCCTGGCTGTCTTAATGTTTTTCAGTGCGCAGTCCAAAGCAATGTTGAATAAAGACATAGATCTCTCCTCAAAAGTATTTTTAAATATATAAAACAAAATAATTAGAATTACAAAGAAACTGATTTTTTGTTTTTTACATTTTTAAAAAAATGATTTATTGATTACAATATTACAGTTGTCCCATTTCCCTCCTTTACTCCCCTCTGCCCTGTGCACCCCGTCCCATCTGCATTCCCCACCTTTAGTTCATGTCCATGGGTCATATATATAAGTTGTTTGGTTTCTACATTTCCTATACTATTCTTACCCTCTCCCTGTCTATTTTCTACCTACCATTTATGCTTCTTATTCTCTGTACCTTTTCCCCTTCTCTCCTCCTCCTACTCCCCAGCTGATAACCCTCCATGTGATTTCCATTTCTGTGATTCTGTTCCTGTTCTAGTTGTTTGTTCAGTTTGTTTTTGTTTTAGGTTCAGTTAGTAATAACTGTGAGCTTGTTGTCATTTTACTGTTCATATTTTTGATATTCTTCTTTTTCTTAGATAAGTCCCTTTAACATTTCATATAATAAGGGCTTGATGATGATGAACTCTTTTAACTTGACCTTATCTTGGAAGTACTTTATCTGCCCTTCCATTCTAAATGATAGCTTTGCTGGATAGAGTAATCTTGTATGTAGGTCCTTGCCTTTTATGACTTGGAATACTTCTTTCCAGCCCCTTCTTGCCTGTAAAGTCTCTTTTCAGAAATTAGCTGACAGTCTGATGGGCACTCCTTTGTAGGTGACTGTTCCCTTATCTCTTGCTGCTTTTAGGATTCTCTCCTTCATTTTAATCTTGGCTAATATAATGATGATGTGCCTTGGTGTGTTCCTCCTTGGGTCCACCTTCTTTGGGACTCTCTGAGCTTCCTGGACTTCCTGGAAGTCTATTTCCTTTGCCATATTGGAGTTTTCCTTCATTATTTGTTCAAGTAAGTTTTTAATTTCTTGCTCTTCCTCTTCTCCTTCTGGCACCCCTATGATTTGGATGTTGGGATGTTTAAAGATGTCCTGGAGGTTGTTAAGCCTCTTGTCATTTTTCTGAATTCTTATTTCTTCATTCTATTCTTGTTGAGTGTTTTTTCTTCCTTCCTTCTCGTCCAAACTGTTGATTCAAGTGCTGGTTTCCTTCCCATCACTGTTGGTTCCCTGTACATTTTCCTTTATTTCACTTAGCATAGCTTTCATTTTTTTCATCTAACTTGTGACCATATTCAACCAATTTTGTGAGCATCCCAATTACCAGTGTTTTGAATTGTGCATCTGATAGGTTGGCTATCTCTTCATCACTTAGTTACATTTTTACTGGAGCTTTGATCTGTTCTTTTGTTTGGGCCATTTTTTTTTAATCTATGTGCTTGTTATGTAGTGAAGGGCGGAGCCTTAGGTGTTCACCAGGGTGGGGTAACCCAGTCACTGCGTTGTGACACAGTATGTGGGGGAGGGGTCCAAGAAAGAACAGTGGTTCTTGGTCCACTCTCTGCTGTATTCCAGTAACTTCTGCCTATTTCCCCAAGCAAACTGGGCCCTTCTGATGCTGACTTCCTTGTGGGTAGGTTTGTGTATGTGGGTCTCTCCAACAATCTCTACTGTGAGGCTGGGAGTCTCTCCTGCCACCTCAACCCCCATAGGTGTTTTCAATCAGTGGTTTGAGACTTTATTTCCTTGAGCTGGGACCCTGGGTTGCATGGTCTGTCTTGCTCCCCAGTTTCATCTGGTTTATTTGCGTGTGAATGTGGGACTACCTGGTCTGCTGGTCACCTTGTGTGCCGCGCCCCTCCACAATCGCCACCTCACTGGGTCCGTCCACTACCGCCTTGCACACCCAGGTCTGCCAGCCCCGGCTTTGCCTTGAGCCCTGGCTTTGTCAGGAGCCCTCTCTGTTTGGCCTCCCAACTCTGCTCTTTCTACTGGTCGGGATGAATGTTTCTTCTTTAACTCCTTGGTTGTCAGACTTCCATATAGTCAATTTTCTGTCAGTTCTCATTGCTTTTTGTTTTTAAATTGTTGTTGTCCTTTTTTTAGTTGTGTGAGGAGGCACAGTGTGTCTACCTATGCCTCCATCTTGGCTGGAAGTCCCAAAGAAACTGATTTTATCATTGGCAAGATATTAAAAATACAAATTTGTAATATAATAATATACATTTTTATTAGTGCACTAAATCATTAGATCTATTGGCAGAGCTAATATTACCCATATTTCAGGGTTAGGCTGAACACAATATTTTGTGTTGTCTATAACAATTTTGATGTGATGGGAGAATATTCCTGGTGACAAACTCACAATATATAAAGTAATTAAGGAAATGGAAACTTTCAGCTAGAGGTTATTAAAGTTGTTTTCTAATTATTTCCCATTGAAGTTCATGAACTCTCCAAATTTCTCAGGACACCATGAGTGTCTGTGGACCCCAGGTTAAGGACCTTCCACTAGCTGGATCTTCTTGAGGCGGTCACATTGCTTCTCTGAGCCTCAACGTCCTCATCTATGAAAAAGGTGTCTTGACCTTGATGCCCTTTCTAAGCATGAGATTTGGTTATTCAAATGTGAGCAGACCATTTTGGGGCCTAGATTCCATGGACAATGGATTTTAAGAGATAGCACCCAGGTATAGGGCTGGGAAACAAGAGAGTGGCATCAGTGAACTGGAATTCTTGAGGAATTCCTGGTAGTTCAAAGCTAGATCAGGTATTTAGAGAAACAGCACTGGAATTAATCACCTAAAATGTATGAAAAAGGACATCTAATTTTAAGGGCTGCTTACTTTATACTTGTACTATTTACTTTAATTTTCATAATAACCCTATGATACAGGTTCTGTTACTCTTCCCATTTTATGGATGGAGAAACTGAGGCTCAACAGGTTCAGGTACTTTGCCCAAGATCACACAGCCAGAGAATGATAGAGCCAAGATATCTGGTTGTTTTGCTTCAATGCCCACAATGTTGTCTATTGCACTCCCCAGGAAGCTAATCATTGCATTTAATTTATATGCAGGAAGAAAATTTTTTTAACTTCTGCTGGAATCTGCAGCCTTAAGAAATGAGGATGAAAACTGTTCTGGCACCACTTCTGAGTTTGGGAAAAGCTTAAGCCGCACCACTCAACTTTAAGAAGAGCAGTGTAGGCAGCAGTTGCCTGGCTCTGGGGGCTGTCAGGGGAACCTAAGCTAGTCTATTTGAGAGTATCTGAGTTTGAACATAACTACCTCACTGTTTCTCTTCATGTATTTCCTGAACACCATTTTCCCTAAAAATACTCTTTGACATTATGCACAAACACTGAAGAGACATTTATTTGGCCCTGACCTTTGTAAGGTTCCTGCTAAAAGAGAGTCAGTGACACACACATGGGACTGAATTATTTATAGGCCCAAGGGGAAATCAGAGTTGCTTTTAGTTTTATTGAAAGTGTATTAGAAGGCCAAAGAACACCAAGTTAGCTTTAGCTGCTCACAAAGGGACTCCAGCTAGACTCAAGGGTGTTTATTAAAGTTGGGGTTCTCTCCATGGTAGGGTCTTTAAAAATCCTCATAAACTTGGGCTGTTGTTCCTTTCCAATGCTTTGCCAGGGGACAAAGTTCTGCACCCTTTTTGACAAAAGCTACCAGGAAGAGAATGGAGATGTACAGAGTGCCTGAGAACTTAGGCACCCATGAGGCTTGTCATTTATGCGTGAATTTAATGAGTCAACTGACATTGATTGAGTACCTTCTGAAGCTTGAAGATTGGAGAGGAAGAAATAAATTTATTAACTCATTTGTCCAGCAATTCAACAAATATTTATTTAATGTCTTTTCTGGAGAGCTACTATTTCAGGCACTTGCAAAGTATGTAACAAGACTGACAAGGTTCTGTACTCATGAACAGGACAATATTCCTGTCCTCAAGTAATTCAGCATGATGAGGCCCTCATCATATCATCATCATCATCATTATCATCATCACCATCATTTATTGAATGCTTGCTATTTGCCAGGCACTGTCCTAAGTGCTTTACATATATTAATTCAGCTCATTAGCTGACATTGAGTGCTAATACTCATTAGCACTCAATGAGATAGGAATTATTAATATCATGCCTTTTTCATAGTTAAAGCAGTTAAACTACAGAATTTAAGTAACTCACTCAAACAGACCTTGGAAGCTGTGAGTCTGGGATTTGAACCCAGGTAGTCAGCCCACCTTATTATAGAGGTGTAGATAAGGACTACAAATAAAACAGGGAAGGGATGTTTGAATTGAGTGCTCAGAAATGAGTACAAATTTCCAGGCACCAAAATGGGGTACAGGAAAGACAAGTCATTTGACCTCTCTGCACTTTGCCTTTCCATCTTAAGGATGTAAGGTTTGTAAGAGTAATAAGTGAGAAACCTAAGTGCAAATGCCTTCTTCCAGGTGCTTGTGGGCAGGGACTGAGTAGTACGCATCTTCCTTCCTCTCTCTGTTCTTTCTTGGTACACTCAGACCTCACCCTGAGATGTCCATCTCTCAGCCTCAGGACTTCCAGGTGTCATGTGAAGATTACACTTTTCTACACGGGCCACATTAGAAAACAAAAGGCACTCAATCCATTTTTTAATTGCTTATTTTTCTTGTATGTGCTGGGTAGGGCATAAATTTTCTCTGGGACCAAGTTTTTGAGGCTTCTGTCCATTCAGAGGGCCCATAAATGTGCCCAGATTTGGGTGTCTCCCCTGTCCGATCCATATGTGCCTTTGAACTCAGCAGCCGAGTCTTTTAATTTGTGCTAATTCTCTCTGACACCAACTTTGGGACTTACTCCATTTGGCCTTTTGGTGAATAAAAATCAGAGTGATGGAGGTTTCCTACTGGAGAAGTGCACTGCTTTTTCAATCACTTAAATTTAAGCATCACTTTATAGCAGATGGTGCTGCTGATACTGGGCTCCAGTTCCTAAGTGATTAGCAACATGGAGAGACCAGAGCTGTGTCTTTTTTCCCAAGGGAGAAAGAGAACCCTGCTGTTTGTGTGAGTCGTGAGTTCCTGCTGGATGAAATGCCATCAAGTCCATCTTTCCTGGGACCCAGAGATAAGTCCTGGTCTCCAGGGTTGTAGGCAGGAGGCATTAATCCAGGTGGAGCCCCTTTGAGTCCGGGGGTGTGAGAATCATGCTCATTTTGCACCATTTCTTTCAGCATAAGTACCAGAGAGGGGAATCTCTGTGGGATAAGGTGTTTTTATTGGGGGAGGGCAGGTTATAGGGGAGGAGGTTTTTAGTGCTTCTAGCTCTGGTAGAGTCAGGGTACTAGATATGCCCCACCCAGCACAATGGATGATGGCAATAGCAGGATTCTGAAAACACTGTCATTGCCCACATCTCCTATGATTACTTTCCATCTGTTTTTCCAAAAGATTGGCAACAAAACCTCTACTGTTCTTTGAAGTAGCTGGGATACCCTAGTAAGCATTTTAGCCAAGTTCCAGTAGGACAGAATTACCAAGGAATAGGGTGTGTGGGTGTGGGGGCGGTGGCAGTTCTAAAACAATGTAAGGCTAACTGACATCAATCTGTGAGCAAGATGCACTTGCTTGTTCTCTCCTGTGACACCAGTGCCAAGCACAGTTTCTGGTAGACAGCAAGTACTCAAAAATAGTTTTTGATTCAGTGATTAGAACAGAGCAATGAGATAATAGAAACATTACTGAATTAGTAATTATTCAATTCTCCATATGTGCTAAGAATTGTGCCAAATACTTAATTGTCAATAACCCTATGGAGTTCTATTAGCCCCATTTTACAGATATTGAAACAGAGGCTAAGAGATTTTATAGGATGTCTCCAAAGCCACAGAGCTAGTAAGTGGGCTGGGCTTGTCTGGTTCCAGAGTTTTGCTCTTTACTGGCAAGCTACCAGGTAGAATAGATGAACTAGAAAGCTGTATGAAGATTAAATATTGCACCTGTGATCAAGGTAGCATCATAGGTATTTCGGGGGAAAGTAAAAAGTATAGAAAAACCCCAAACAAATGACATTTCATTTGAATAGTACTGAACATATGTTTATTTGCATAAAAAATTTAGGGCCTCATCCCTCGTATATAAAATAAGTTACAGATGAATTACAAAAATACATGCCAAATCAAAACCCATGTAAAAGGTCTTACTTGTCACTAGAAGGTGGAAAGGAAAGACAGAAAAAAGTATAGCAGATTATGAGTGACCTTTATATATTTTTATTATATCGAAAAACTTAAAAACATGCAAGCAATATTTCAAAACTAGGAAAAACACAGTACATCATTCTTCCACTTTCATTTCTTTCACGTACAAGACTTCAAGTAAAAGAAGTCTTCCTTTATTATATCACACCCATAGTGTTGTCAATTCCTGTGATTCAGCTCCAGTGGAAGTGAGTATCCTTAGCTGCCCACACCACAATATGGTTTCCACCGACGAGTTCACCATCTTCTTGCTGCCCTGTTCACCCCTCCACCTGCCACAGAAGGACTCCTATCAGCTTGTCTGCAGAGCAAAGGGGACTTGAAAGCTACTGAGTTTCTTTCTCTCCTTGTAGACCTCTGTGCGTGGCTTCTCTTGGCATGCCCAGTCCTGGGCTAGAGCAGGTCCTTGGATGCTCTGTGTTACCTTATTTGACTTGGCTAAGCTTCTGTTGAATTTCTTACTGACATTTTCGGGCATAGAGTTCCAATTTTAAGAAAACTAGTTAATGAAAGTTCGAGCATATGGAATCAATAATGGGGCCCTAGAACTCTTTTTATACATGTTGATGTAAACACTTTGGAACTGGAACGTAATTTACAAGGTGGTCCCTAGTGGCAAAGTTTAATATTGTAGTTAGCAATGTTCATGTGAATGAAGAAATAGAACTGAACTCCAAACTTTGAAAACAGAGTTTCAGGAGATTATGTGGCAGGGAGATAACTTTGTTGCTGGAAGAATATAATTCTTGCCTGGCAAGAGGAAAAGGGAGATATTGGAATTCTCATGCAAAGTGCTGCAAAGCTCTGAAAAGTCTTCAAAATCATGTTCTATTGACACCACCAACAAAAAGCCTGGGACCTGGTCATCTGAGGTATTCTTTCCTTTCAGTGTTGAATTGCCTTTTTGCTTTGTTTCTCCAGGGCAAACCTGTCTGTCATTACTTTCTTTATAAGAAAGTAATGAAGATTTGATTTCCTTTGCAGATCACTTTCCTGAAAAAGATCTACTTGCTAAGGCAACAGGAAGCCTGTATGGAGATGAACAAAAATCAGTTGCTCCGAAGTCAGAATTATTGAAATTGTCTAAAGTAGTATCTTTTGATTGTGGGTCTTCTCCAAGCTGTCTTGGAGGCCCAGTATGTGAACCACAGAAGTCTACAAAAAGACTGCCCACTGTGAACAGCAAAGAAACATCTGGCTACCCATTTGTTTGGGTAGCTAAATCAGCAGCTAAAAATACTTCATATGCCAAGTGGTCTCCTGCGTTAGGAACTTGTGAGACTTCTTTTCGATAACACCCCAGCTGGAAGTGTGTATACCATAACTCTTAAAGTTCTACTAATGGTCCAAGAAATAAGAACCCAGAGAAAACGGATTTCTTCATTTCTGGTGCCCCCAAGTAGATGGGATGCATTTCTAAAGATGCTATCGTTCTCAGGCAAACATTTCTTTTACTTAAGTTGGCCATAGCTCCTCTTTTAAAGTTTGAACATGTCTCACGTGTTGTGAGATTAGAGTTTTTGGCATCATTTTTAGCTAGGATTCCACTGGCAGTGGGCTGTTTACTAGTAGGGGACTGTGCTTAGCACCTTATATATACCATCCTATATAAATCCATTTTTAAACCAAAGGATTAGCTGTTTGTTTCCTCCATTTTACAGATGAGAAAACTGAGGCACCAAGAGATTAAAGACTGCTCCATTCACAAGATGAGTCAGTGGTGCATTCAAGTTTATAGTTTTCGACTATTACAAATAAAACTGTTGTGAACATTTATGTATAGCTCTTTGTATGGACACCTGCTTTCACTTCTCTTGGGTAAATATGTAGGAGTAGATGGGCTGACTCATATGTTAGGTGAATGTATGGATTTTTAAGAAACTAAGAAACTGTTTTTCTAAGTTGTTGTAGCATTTTAAACTCCCACCAATGGTATATAAAGCTTCCAGTTCTCATATATCTTGCCAACACTCAACAAAGTCTGTTTTTTTAAAAAATTGATCATTATTCTCTTACAGTTTTTCCAATTTTTTCCCCATTTGCCCTTCTCCACCGAGGCTACGCCCTGCTCCCACAGTCAGTCCTCACACCATTGTCCATGTCCATTCATACATGTTCTTTTACTAGTTCCTTCCCCTTCTTTCCACCATTAACCCCCTCTCCCCTCCCTTCTGGCTGTAGCTAATCTGTTCCATGTTTCTATGTCTCTGGTTCTATTTTGCTTGTTAGTTTATTTTGTTCATTAGATTCCTCTTATAAGTGATATCATATGGTATTTATTTTTATATACTGGCTTATTTCACTTAGCATAATATTCTCCAATTCCATCCACGCTGTCTCAAAGGTAGGAGTTCCTTCTTTCTTTCTGCTGGTGTAGCATTGTGTATCACTTCATTATGCAAATATACCACAGTTTTTTGATCTACTCATTTACTGATGACCACTTAGGGTGTTTCCAGCACTTGGCTATTGTAAATAGTACTTCTGTGATCATAGATGTACATAGTTCTTTAAATTGGTGTGTTGGGATTCTTAGAGTATATTCACAGCAGTAAAATTGCTGAGTCAAAAGGCAGATCCATTTTTTATTTTTTGAGGTATTTCCATACTGTTTTCCACGGTGCCTGTACCAGTTTGCATTCCCACCAGCAGTGCACTAGGGTTCCCTTTTCTCCATATCCTCTCCAGCACTTGTTGTTTGTTACATACAGCTCTCATTCCCCTCTTCTGCTGAAACATTAGTCAGAAGGTTACATGCGTGTTATAGAAAATTAAGTTCAAAACACTTAAAATAATCCTGTATTAAAAACTTGACTCTATCATAAGTCTCTTTTTTTTGGAAGTCATACTGACCTGGTTAAATGCTCTAACTTCCACCATTAACATTTAGGAAGCATAAGAATATTCCAGAGCTGGTTCAAACCGTAGATTTAGTCACTATAACACTGACTAAATGTTGGTGTTCATTCTGTGGTTCATTCTTTAGCAACTTCTTAGCTATTGCCATGAATATTTCATTTACATTCATTGATGTTTTAGCTCATGTCTCCATGAATAATAAACTGTTGTCATCTACATAGGATTGTGCTTCCTGGCAATTGACAGCCCTTTTATTTGCAAGGTCAGCCTTGTTTCCAGATAAAGCTATTACAGTGTTAGGAATGGCTTGCCTCTGAAGTTCTTTAACCTGATTCTGGGCTCTGGCAATGGATTCCTCATTTATGATGTCATATACAACTATGGCTGCTTGTGTTCCTCTGTTGTACATTGGTGCTAGGCTATGGTATTGCACTTGACCTGCTGTACCCCATACTTCCAACTTTACTGTTGTGTCATCAAGATACACTGTTTGGATTAGAAAAGCAGCCCCGATGGTATTCTCTTGAAGTTCATGAAATTGTCCTTTCACAAAATGAAGCACTAGGCTTGATTTACCAATAGCAGACTCTCCCAGAAGTACTAGTTTTAACTGGCATACTTTATTTTCAGTACTTGGCCCATTGGGTTTCATTGCTCCTAAATTAGCCATGTCCAAATTTGAAAGAATTCCATAATTTCAGTCTCTTAAATGAACTTTCAGGATGCAAGGTATCAATTTTTTCTTTCTGCAGGTAAAGAAACCTTAGACTACAGCATACTGAGCCGCCAGACTGAAGCTTCCAGGCAGCAGGTCCCAGGCCTGGTCTGAGAAAAAGCTGCAGCTTTGGTGGTGGGCGTCTCCTTCTTATACCTCCCTCCTCAGACTCTCACACTTTCCTTTTGATTGGGGGTTGTTTCTTTGTCTCCCTATTTTAGGCGGCTCTTTTTTGTTTGCTTCTGCATATTGGATCGATCTGCTTTGACCCCCTGTCTTTTCGGAGGTGCCTTCTGTGGTAGGACTCCTGTGGGACTTGGAGGTGCAGTCTCTGTGAACTCCTGAGCTGGGTGCTCTTAGGGATGCCCTTCATGCAGGTTACATGGGCTCTCTTGTAACTGGGTTTTGGTGGTTGGCCCATTCTTTGGTGGGCTCTTCCCTCTGGCTGGCTGACTGAGAGTCACAATCCCCACCATGTCTTATATGCTGTTGTACAGGTGTTGTCAGAACAACAACAACAACAAAACAACCCTCCAAACAACCCACACCAGCCAAAGTACCCCCCACTCACTACCATGATATCAACAACAAAGGATCTAATATTTATAAAGGTGATAAGAGAATAACAATATATGAAAGGAAAAAAGAATATGAGATGACTATAGGAAACAAATAATTTTGAGAGGGTAGGGGAGGATAAATAACAAAAGTAGGGAATAGAAACATAGCAAAATTAAGGAGAAAATAAAATTTACCACATAAATAAAATAGGGTGGGAATAGGCCAAACTGGAGTAAGACAAGGAAGAGTACAATACGAGGTTTTGGAGAAAAAACAGTAAAAAAAATAGGAACCCAGTTGAAGAAAAACAACCACTGCAGTGATTCCATGACAAGGAGCAAGGATGGATATTATTCTCTGGGAGAATAATAATATTCTCCCAGAGAATAATAATATTATAAGAAAGAAAAAAAAGAGTGTGAGATGTATAAAGGAAAGAAAAGTGATTTTGAGAGGCAAGAGGGCATTAGAAAGAATAAGCATAAGGGTTAGAAACCAGGCTAAGAAAGGGAGAAAATAAATTTTAAAATGAAAATAAGACAGGGAAGGAGGAAGATGAAATGGAGTAGGACAGGAGAATGTTAAAATACAAGATTTAAAAAAATAGTGAACACGTAGGGATAGCATTGAAAACATGCAACAACAACCTCTATACCAATGACAACTGAGCAAATACTAATAAAGGTAGAATGATAATAAGGCTATTGTAGGAAAGGGAAAAAGATTGTGAGATAACTAATGGAAAGAAAGATGGGTTGGAAAGGGTGGAGGGAGGAGAAATAGTAAGAATGAGGAACAGAAACAAGGCATAGAAAGGGAAAAATTAGCACTGACTGGTGTGGCTCAGTTGAGTGAGTGTTAGCTGGAGAACAAAAGTGTTGCTGGTTTGATTCTCAGTCAAGGGACATGGCTGGGTTGTGGGCCAGGTCCCCAGTAGGGGGGTTTGAGAGGCAACCACACAGTGATCTTTTTCTTCCTCTCTTTCTCCCTCCCTTCTCTCTCTAAAAATAAATAAATAAAATCATTTTAAAAAAGGGAAAAAATTTAAAATTAAAAAATAAGAAAAGAGAAGATAGGAAGTAACATGGAGTAAGAGAAGGATAGAGTGAAGTGTGGGATTGGAATTAAAACTAAAAACTAATAATGAAAATAAAAAATATAAAAATAAAATAAAAAATAGTGAAATAATAGCAACAAAACTGAAGACATAGAAGTAATGTTACTATGTAGGGGGAACAATAACGCAAGTAATGAAAAAGAACAAAGTGGAATTTGTCTCAGTAGAGTGTAGTGTTTACCTACTCTCTTCTCTTTCAAGATTTGCCCTGATGTCAGCTGGTGTTCCAGTGTTGCTTTAGGCAGCCTGTTCGAGACTACAAGGGATCCACAGTCTGTGGCTGTCTCCTCCAGGCTTGGCTGGTCCTTTCTGTTTTTTCCTGCTGGCTTTTTATCAGAACAAGGCCCAGGGGTGGTTCATCTAACATCTGACAGCACTGAATGTACCACCTCCACCTGCCTCCAGAGGGGCCTCTGGTATGATCAGGAGGTAGGTGAGATACATGAATCACCCACTGGGAGGTGCTGTTCAGCCTTCAGAGAAGATGGTGGGTGTGGTCCCCACCCCTGTGCCACACGTCTTAATCTGTCCCAGATTATTTACATTAATGCATAGTTTCTGATGAATTAGCTGTCTGCTTCATATGAGGGACCAATTTGAGTAAAAGAACCAGTTCTCTGTGAGAGCTGAGGCCGAGTGGGGCCCTGAATATCTCTTGCTGCACCAATTTCTAATCTCTCTTCTCTGCTGTTTTCAGTGGAATAGGGCCTAAGGAGGAGCAAGCACAGCATCTTATAGAAGTTCATAAAGGGCTTCTTTCTTTCCCCTGCAGATATGCCCCTGGCAGGGAGTTCTTGAGCCTAGCTTTACTTTTCTGCAGATTTTGCAGTCCTGCAGGTGGGGGATAGGCGTACCTTCCCCTCCCAGAAGGTTTGTACTCCACTGTTTGGGTGGCTCTGCCTGGCTTCAAAGAATCTCAGGTGCCCAGCTCTAGTCTGTCCAGGTCCTGGCTCACTGATCTCACAGGAGTCTGACTCAAAACCTTTGTTCTGTGCACACCCACTGCTAACCAGCCATGCTGGGTGGGGCCCTGCAATCGTTTTGTCATGCAGCCTTCTACTCTTCCTTGACAGCTGGGTTCCATGGACACATACTGTGCTTTGACTCTGTCCTCTTTGTTGACA
Organism: Artibeus jamaicensis; assembly: GCF_021234435.1. Lineage (NCBI taxonomy): Eukaryota > Metazoa > Chordata > Mammalia > Chiroptera > Phyllostomidae > Artibeus > Artibeus jamaicensis. The sequence continues at coordinate 8,400,463 of NW_026521939.1, read as the reverse complement.
GGGCAGCTGCACATGCTTGTGGGTTCCCTGCTTAGCCACGCCCCTGCTCCCTTCTTTAAAAAAGTCCATATGTGGCACCCACACTGCAGCTTTGAGCCACTGCCTGGCTCTGGCACACACCACTTCCCCAAAAGGCAAAAAGTCTTTCTTGGTCAGGGCTGACCACAGCCTATGGGTGCCTCTGACAGTTTTAGGAGCTAGAATTTTTCTCCTGGAATCTCCTGGTTGGTGCTGTAGCCATGGACATGCTGCTCACTGTGTGTGCACAGCCTGAATCTCCCAAACTCTGTATACCCTCCAAAGTCTCTCCTGATTATGGTTGGGGGTTCCCTGTGCAGGACTGGGGCCCTGACTCCAGGTGGGGCAAGAGCTACCGAACTGTTTTCTCTCCTCTGCTTGCTCCTTTGCTTCAGGCACCTTGCACAGGGTATTTTCCCTTTGACTTATAAAATTATTTACAGGA